>NC_050184.1:32665250-32975875 GCF_008315115.2 Sander lucioperca
GTCTGTCTGTCTGTCTGTCTGTCTGTCTGTCTATTTGTTTATCTCTGTATATCTCTGTCTGTCTGTTTCTGTTTCTCCCTGTCCCTGTCCCTTTCTCTGTCTGTCTGTCTATTTGTCTGTCTGTCTGTCTCGCTGTCTATCTCTGTCTGCCTGTTTCTGTTTCACTCAGTTTCTGTCTGTCTGTTTCTGTTTCTCCCTGTCTGTTCCTCCCTGTCTCTGTCTCTGTCTGTCTGTCTGTCTGTTTATCTCTGTCTCTGTCTGTCTGTCCGTTTTTTTGTGTCTGTTTCTGTCTTTTTTTCTCTCTGTCTATCTGTCTGTCTGACTCCGTCTGTTTTTCCCTGTCTCTGTCTCTGTCTTTGTCTGTCTGCGTCTGTCTGTCTATCTGTCTCTGTCTGTTTTTCCCTGTCTCTGTCTCTGTCTTTGTCTTTCTGCGTCTTTCTGTCTGTCCTCGTCTGTTTTTCCCTGTCTCTGTCTCTGTCTTTGTCTGTCTGCATCTGTCTGTCTATCTGTCTCTGTTTCTCCCTGTCTGTGTCTCACTGTCTCTGTCTGTCTGTCTGTCTGTCTTTGTCTGTTTTTCCCTGTCTCTGTCTCTGTCTTTGTGTGTCTGGGTCTGTTTGTCTTTATGTCTATTTGTCTCTGTTTCTGTTTCTCCCTGTCTGTTTCTCCCTGTCTCTGTCTCTGTCTGTCTGTCTGTCTGTGTATCTCTGTCTGTCTGTCTATTTGTCTGTCTGTCTCTCTTTCGCTGTCTATCTGTTTCTGTTTCTCCCTGTCCCTGTCTCTGTCTGTCTGTCTGTCTGTCTGTCTGTCTGTTTCTCCCTGTCCCTGTCTCTGTCTGTCTGTCTATTTGTCCGTCTGTCGGTCTTTCTGTCTATTTCTGTCTGTCTGTTTCTGTTTCTTCCTGTCCCTGTCTCTGTCTTTCTGTCTGTCTGTCTGTCTGTCTGTCTATTTGTCTGTCTGTCTCTCTTTCGCTGTCTATCTGTTTCTGTTTCTCCCTGTCCCTGTCTCTGTCTGTCTGTTTGTTTCACTCTGTCTCTGTCTGTCTGTCTTTGTTTGTCTGTCTTTCTCTATCTGTTTTTCCCTGTCTGTCTGTCTCTATGTCTGTCTGTCTGTCTCTGTCTGTCTGTCTGTCTGTCTGTCTGTCTATTTGTTTATCTCTGTATATCTCTGTCTGTCTGTTTCTGTTTCTCCCTGTCCCTGTCCCTTTCTCTGTCTGTCTGTCTATTTGTCTGTCTGTCTGTCTCGCTGTCTATCTCTGTCTGCCTGTTTCTGTTTCACTCAGTTTCTGTCTGTCTGTTTCTGTTTCTCCCTGTCTGTTTCTCCCTGTCTCTGTCTCTGTCTGTCTGTCTGTCTGTTTATCTCTGTCTCTGTCTGTCTGTCCGTTTTTTTGTGTCTGTTTCTGTCTTTTTTTCTCTCTGTCTATCTGTCTGTCTGACTCCGTCTGTTTTTCCCTGTCTCTGTCTCTGTCTTTGTCTGTCTGCGTCTGTCTGTCTATCTGTCTCTGTCTGTTTTTCCCTGTCTCTGTCTCTGTCTTTGTCTTTCTGCGTCTTTCTGTCTGTCCTCGTCTGTTTTTCCCTGTCTCTGTCTCTGTCTTTGTCTGTCTGCGTCTGTCTGTCTATCTGTCTCTGTTTCTCCCTGTCTGTGTCTCACTGTCTCTGTCTGTCTGTTTCTGTCTGTCTGTCTGTCTGTCTTTGTCTGTTTTTCCCTGTCTCTGTCTCTGTCTTTGTCTGTCTGGGTCTGTTTGTCTTTATGTCTATTTGTCTCTGTTTCTGTTTCTCCCTGTCTGTTTCTCCCTGTCTCTGTCTCTGTCTGTCTGTCTGTCTGTCTGTGTATCTCTGTCTGTCTGTCTATTTGTCTGTCTGTCTCTCTTTCGCTGTCTATCTGTTTCTGTTTCTCCCTGTCCCTGTCTCTGTCTGTCTGTCTGTCTGTCTGTCTGTCTGTCTGTCTGTCTGTTTGTTTCACTCTGTCTCTGTCTGTCTGTCTTTGTTTGTCTGTCTTTCTCTATCTGTCTGTCTGTCTATTTGTTTATCTCTGTATATCTCTGTCTGTCTGTTTCTGTTTCTCCCTATCCCTGTCCCTTTCTCTGTCTGTCTGTCTATTTGTCTGTCTGTCTGTCTCGCTGTCTATCTCTGTCTGCCTGTTTCTGTTTCACTCTGTTTCTGTCTGTCTGTTTCTGTTTCTCCCTGTCTGTTTCTCCCTGTCTCTGTCTCTGTCTGTCTGTCTGTGTATCTCTGTCTCTGTCTGTCTGGTTTTTGTGTCTGTTTCTGTTTCTGTCTTTGTTTCTCTCTGTCTCTATCTATCTGTCTTTGTTAGTCTTTCTCTGTCTGTCTGTCTGTCTGTCTCTGTTTGTTTTTCTTTGTCTCTGTCTTTGTCTGTCTGGGTCTGTCTGTCTGTGTCTGTCTGTCTGTCTGTCTGTCTGTCTGTCTGTCTGTCTGTCTGTCTATTTGTCTGTCTGACTGTCTGTCTGTCTTTTTGTCTGTCTGACTGTCTGTCTCTGTGTTTGTCTGACTCTGTCTCTGTCTGTCTGTCTGTTTATCTCTGTCTCTGTCTGTCTGTCCGTTTTTTTGTGTCTGTTTCTGTCTTTTTTTCTCTCTGTCTATCTGTCTGTCTGACGCCGTCTGTTTTTTCCTGTCTCTGTCTCTGTCTTTGTCTGCGTCTGTCTGTCTGTCTGTCTCTGTCTGTTTTTCCCTGTCTCTGTCTCTGTTTCTGTCTTTGTCTGTCTGCGTCTTTCTGTCTGTCCTTGTCTGTTTTTCCCTGTCTCTGTCTTTGTCTGTCTGCGTCTGTCTGTCTGTCTGTCTCTGTTTCTCCCTGTCTGTGTCTCACTGTCTCTGTCTGTCTGTTTCTGTCTGTCTGTCTGCCTGTCTGTCTTTGTCTGTTTTTCCCTGTCTCTGTCTCTGTCTTTGTCTGTCTGGGTCTGTTTGTCTTTATGTCTATTTGACTGTCTGTCTCTGTGTCTGTCTGTCTCTGTGTCTATCTGTCTCTGTCTGTTTGTCTGTCTATTTGTCTGTCTGTCTCTCTGTCTATCTCTATCTGTCTGTCTCTGTGTCTGTCTGTCTGTCTGTCTGTCTCTGTCTTTCTGTCTGTCTCTGTGTCTGTCTGTCTGTCTGTCTCTGTCTGTCTGTCTGTCTCTGTGTCTGTCTGTCTGTCTGTCTATCTCTGTCTGTCTCTGTCTGTCTGTTTTTGTTTCTCCCTGTCTCTGTCTGTCTGTCTCTGTCTGTCTGTGTCTGTCTATCTGTGTCTGTCTGTCTGTGTCTATCTGTCTCTGTCTGTCTGTTTCTGTTTCTCCCTGTCTGTCTCCGTCTGTCTGTTTCTGTCTATCTGTTTATGCTTCTCCCTGTCTCTGTCTGTCTTTCTGTTTCTCTCTGTCTCTCTGTTTGTTTTTCTCTGTCTTTGTCTGTCTGATTCTGTTTCTCCCTGTCTCTGTATGTTTGTTTCTCTCTCTCTCTGTCTGTCTGTCTGTCTGTTTCTCCCTGTCTCTGTCTGTCTCTCTGTCTGTTTGTTTCTCTCTGTCTCTGTTTGTCTGTCTTTCTCTATCTTTTTTTCCTGTCTGTTTCTCCCTGTCTCTGTCTCTGTATGTCTGTCTGTCTGTTTCTCCCTGTCTCTGTCTGTCTCTCTGTCTGTTTGTTTCTCTCTGTCTCTATCTGTCTCTGTCTGTCTGTCTGTCTCTCTCTGCCTGTTTGTTTCACTCTGTCTCTGTCTGTCTGTCTTTCTCTATCTCTATCTGTTTTTCCCTATCTGTCTCTGTCTGTCTGTTTCTGTTTCTCCCTGTCTCTGCATGTCTGTTTGGTTATCTCTGTCTGTCTGTCTGTCTGTTTTTCTCTGTCTGTTTTTCTTTGTCTGTTTCTCTCTGTCTGTCTGTCTGTCTGTCTGTCTGTCTGTTTGTCTGTCTGTCTGTTTTTCTCTGTCTGTCTGTCCTTCTCTGTTTGTTTGTCTGTCTTTCTCTGTCTTTCTCTATCTCTATCTGTTTTTCCCCCTCTGTCTGTCTGTCTCTGTCTCTGTCTGTCTGTCTACTTCTCCCTTTCCGTCTGTCTGTTTCTGTTTCTCTCTGTCTGTCTGTCTGTCTGTTTGAAAAGAAAAGACTCAAATAAAGTACAAGTACCTCGCCATTTGGACTTAAGTACTATACTGGAGTAAATGTACTTAGTTACATTCCACCACTGTGTCTGTGATACGTCAGTGATTAGCAGAAACATTGATTTAGATGCTTTAAAGACAGCAGAGCTCTGAAACATGACAGCATGTCTCCATCTGATGGAAAATATGAAAACTACAGTTTGAAGCTGCAGACTGAAAATCTGATTTAATAGAAAGATTGTATGCTAAAATGGTTTTGTTTCAGACACATTGAGTGTTTTAGTTACTCGGTTATTACAGACTTATCATAGCAGCTTCAACTAACAACATTAGAAGGAAAAAACTCCCCACTTTCTGTTTTTAGGATACACTTTAAGAAATAGCTGTCCACCAAACAACTAACCAACACTCATCCTTAAAGAACACGCTATTCGCTCTACTCTAATATATGTGTGTGTGTGTGTGTGTGTGTGTGTGTGTGTTGTGTGTGTGTGTGTGTGTGTGTGTGTGTGTGTGTGTGTGTTGTGTGTTTTTGTGCGTGCGTGCATGCTTGTGTGTTGGGGGGGGGGGGGTGGTGGCGATATTTTATGCAAAACAAAGTCTGGTTGATTTATAATGCTGAAATAGAAATTAGATAGTTGCATGCAGTATGGACGCCACTGTAAAGCTACTCAAGATGGGTTTCTCTCATGGTCAATCCGTGGTTGATCACATGATGAATAAGTGTGGCCCTGATCTCATCAGAGATGGCTCTCCTTCTTTCTCTTCTTTCCTCCTCGTCCTCGTTCTCCTCCTCGTCGTTGTCCTCCTCCTCCTCATAGTCGTCCCCTGTCTCTCCTTCCTCCTCCCCTTGCTATTGTTGGCATCCATTGTTCAAAACAGGTAATCTGACCTTTGACCTATGTATAGGCCTATACTAAAGTGATTGGTTAGTGTTCAGTTAAGCATAATGTGTGTGCACATGTGAGGAGTGTGTGTGTGTGTGTGTATGTGTGTGTGCCCTGGTAAATAAGTGTAGCATTTTGATTGGTTGAAAAGGAAAGCAAGTCACTTCCTGTTAGATTTTTGTGTCTTAGGTAGAGAATTGTGTGTAGTGTTTGGAAAAAAAAATGTTTTATGCAATTGAAAACTGAGTGAAAGGCTGAGAAATAGCTTATGGTTTTGGAGATTTGGAGTGTAGTTTTGCACTTTGAGTGAGAGGTTTCAAAAATCGAGTGACATTAAAAGATTGTGTGTGTGTGTAAGCAGTTGGAAAAAACTGTAAGAGAACAGGTGTCCTGAACAAACCCACCATTTTTAAATAGTTTAACCAGCGGCGTTTTGTTTTTTTTGCTGCATCCAGCTTCTTTTGAAACAAAATGTGTCTTCTGGCAAACAGCCACATGCCGAGAATCAAAAACAACACACCTTCCACGTTCTGTGTGTGTGTATCGCATTAGGTCACGGCAGCCTCCTGCGGCGAAGAATGAGTTAAATATTTTGTGTAAGTCATTGAAACGGGTTAACTCTTAAAGGTCCCATGGCATGAAAATTTCACTTTATGAGGTTTTTTAACATTAATATGAGTTCTCCCAGCCTGCCTATGGTCCCCCAGTGGCTAGAAATGGCGATAGGTGTAAACCGAGCCCTGGGTATCCTGCTCTGTCTTTGAGAAAATGAAAGCTCAGATGGGCCGATCTGGAATCTGCTCCTTATGAGGTCATAAGGAGCAAGGTTACCTCCCCTTTCTCTGCTTTGCCCGCCCAGAGAATTTGGCCCACCAATGAGAGAAAGACATCATGGCTTTCAAACGAGCAAAGTGGCAGTTGGTCAAGGCCACATCCCCACCCTCCACCTTGCCCCCCCTCTCTCCTCCTCAATAGCATTTAAAGCTACAGACACAGAAATAGCACATACTAAGGAAAGCTCATTGTGGGACCGGCTCTAGTGGCTGTAATTCTGCACCAAGGCTGAATTTCAGGAAAGAGACTTCAGATACAGTATTAGGGGACCACTAAGGCCTATATAAAAGAATCCAAAGAGCACCATGTCATGGGATCTTTAACTAAACTCTTAACACAGTTAGCACAACATCCATCTGTGTAGGCTTTACAATTCACACATTTCTTGTTGCTTTGACACAAAATGCATACAGTTAACACAAATTTAAAATGCTTGAACTTCTTTTACACACAAGCTTCACCAAGACCAAAACAATGGATTTTTACTGACCGATTTGCAAATGCTTTCACTCATATGACAGAACAGATAACAACATGTTCTAAACCTAACTTAAAGGCTAAAGTCAAAATGAAGAGCTGATCACATTGTAAATTGAAACACAAATATATCCCCTGCATTTTATACATGCATTTATTGAGAAACAGCTGATTGAAGTTATGCAAATAGATCAATCACAGCTGATTCCCTTCTAGGAAACACACTCAGGTGTTGAGGTTCTGTCAATCGCATAATCATATGGTAGTACAGTAAAAGAGGACCCATTTGAACAATATTCTGTAGATGAACACAGAAAATAAGAAAAATGCCTTCACGAGGGAGAGGAAGAGGAGTACCAGGAGAGGCTTCCAAAAAAGAAACTGAAGTGCAAAACACAATCTATGATCAATACAATATACTATTGTCTATTATTATTGTATAAGGGCAGACCTGACACATATCAAATAATGCAGTTTCTGTAATTCCATGTGATCTTAGTGTTTTGTATAATATTGTTCTATGATTGACTAAATGTTCCTGTTGGGAGAGAACATGTGATAGTGTTTTGGAAGAATTATTAGATTTTGAGACATGATTGCATTGTTTTGGTGGACATAGTGTATTGTGTTAGTTGTGTTATTGTATTTTGAAAATCAGTGTTGGAGTTTAGTTTTCAATGTGTGATCTTGAGCATGAAATTAACTTTTTTGCCAATTGTGTTTTGTAGGTGTGTTGGTGCATTAAGAGTTTAGGAAAGTTGTTAAAAGTATTGAAAAAAATTTCATAGCGATTGTAAAAAACTGTAATTTGAGATAGCCCCTTCTATTTATTTTCTCTTATTTTATTTTATTATTTTTGTTGATTTGTTATGTATAAGCTCCTTCCTAGGTTTTGTTTATATGCTCGACCCAAGGCAAAAGCTCTATTTTTGAAGTGAATTTGTAAATATGCCTTGCTTGTTTGTATATTTGTATTCTGAATGAATGAATAAAAAAAGAAGAAAAAAAAGACTGTATGTAAGAATGTAGTTCAAACTTTGACCTGTGGGGGGTGGGGCAGTAATACGCTTAGCAGAGCCGTTTGTAACGGCTCTGACGCTTCTACACTACCGGAAACCTAAAAGAAGAAGAAGCCCAAGAAGAAACGGAAGTTACGGAAGCTTTTTTTTTCCCTAATGAAGCTAGATAAACAAACAAAAGCAGGACATATTTTATTACATATATTTAGGAGTCTGAACTAATTTAGATATGTTTCGATGAATATATACGTCTACCAGGAATACATTGTTCCCGTGAATCCCTCATAAGTGAGGCAAAGAATAGCTAGCTGTATCCTTGCTAAGCTAGCTGGCAAGCTGTAGGAGCTTGTAGCGGTTAGCTCGTCATGTTTGTTCTAGTGCTGGGGCGAAGGAGCGCGACATGACGGCATGAAACTGTCGCAGTGTTAGCTGCACTCTCACTCAAAGGTATGATACGTTTCTTCAGTTGTATTAGGTTTCTTCTGTTTTATTACGTTATCTACCTAAATAAAAAGAGTAAAAACTAAAAAAGAATGTGGCTCAACACAAGTTATTTTTATAAAATCTAAACACAACATAAGTGCACGGCTGCATAACACGTGCATATAACGTTTAACCTCAGGAGGAGCTCTGCATTCTTCAGCATGACAACCTGTTACTGTCAATTCCACAAACTAATGCTAATTTGACCCATTCATCTTGTTTATGTTGAATATGTCCATCTAAACATCCACACGTTACCTTGTTATAACCGTTTTAAAGTTGGAGCTACGTTCAGTGATAACAAACGTCTTTATTTCACTTTCTCCACTAAAGATTGGAAGGTTGTGGGAAACTTGGCGCAAGTTTGAACCGGAACTGCACTCTGTGAGATCTCCATATCGTCACCATGGCGTGGGCTCTGAAATTACCTCTCACTGATGAAGTGATTGAGTCCGGACTGGTCCAGGACTTTGATGCCAGTCTCTCGGGCATTGGGCAGGAGCTTGGTGCTGGGGCATACAGCATGAGGTACTGTATGAGATTTATACGGGTGCTTGTGCATCATCTTCTTGCAGCTAGTGCTACACTTTGATTTTTGTACCAAAATATTGTCATGTGATTTTTGACTTATTTTAATATAAACCTTAGGGTTAGGGTAGCACAGGTGGTTTAGCAGGTTCATAATTAATTAAGGACATTGTATTTGGGACACATAACTGCATGTGTAATAATATACCTAATTGGTGTACACAGTGACAGTAATGGCACCCTCAAAGTGATGCCTTCTTCAGTTGTCACTTTCTAAAGTTAGTGAAACTATCACCTGCTTGAGATTTAAATGTCAGCAGTGTGTTTTCACTTGACCTCTGCTTTAACAGTGTGATTTTATGACTGTTGCTTAGTAATTCACTTGTAGTATAACTTGCTTTGTGGTTTGTTTCTCCTAGTTGTTTTCAAAATCCCATTATTTGCTGAACACGTTGGAGCAATATTATTTGAAATAGATTGGAGATTATATACAAATTATGTATTTGGTATCTTTTTAAGATAAGAGATCAAAGGTTTCTGTCTAATCATATGGGTTTTATTAATGTGCAGTGTTTCATATTTTTGTCTCAGATAGGCTTTGTGTTCACATCAGTGTGCAGTTTGAGCAGAGAAATGGCTTTGCACTTTGAATTCATACATACATTGCATTCAAAAAAACATTCAAACCCCTTCACTTTCCCCCCATTTTGTTATGTTGCAGCCGTATGCTAACATCGTTTAAGTAATGACTAAGTGAAAACAGGATTTTAGAATTTTTTGCAAATTTATTTAGAAGAAAAAGCTAAAATATTCCATTGACACAAGTATTCAGACCCTTTGCTATTACACTTGAAATTTAGCTTAGGTGCCTCCCATATATTTCGATCATCTTTGAGATGTTTCTATACCTTGATTGGAGTCAGTCTGTGGTACTTTCAATTGATCAATCGGGGGAGAAGGGCCTTGGTAAGAGAGGGGTCAAAGACCCTGATGGTCACTCTGGCTGAGCTCCAGAGATCCTGTGTGGAAATAGGAGAAAGTTTCCGATGGATAACTATCATTGCAACACTTCACCGATCTAGTTTTCTTTTTGCAAAAAAGCACCTAAAGGACTCTAAGACGTGGGCGATTCTCATTTACATATTGACATTGATTTTGGTTGACGTACAACCTAGTGCTGGGGTCTTTCCTCTGGCCATTCATTCTCTTTTGCCAAATTTTCTTCAACTAAGTACTGAGTTAGGGTCTGAATACTTATGTCAGTGTGATATAATAGTTCTATCTTTCAATCCATTTGCTAAAAAAAAATCTTATCCTGTTTTTGCTTTGTCATTATTATGTATTGAATGTAGAATGATGAGATAACAATCATGTATTAAAGTTTTTTTGCATAAGACTGCAACATAACAAAATGTGACAGCAGAAGGGCACATTAATTACCACATGCAGATGAATTGCAAAGCAGTACACTGCTGGTCGATTATCAGATGAATGTTCTTTGATGAAATTTGGTTAGGGCATTCGACTTAGCCTATTTACTATGCAGCATATCACTGATACACACACACACACACACACACACACACACACACACACACAGTTCTGTGTTTTTGTAGGGTGTTAATCAAGAGTTTAAAGTCCAAATGGATAGTTATGATTCTTGTGCTCAGTTTTTCATGATGGGAATCATGTGAAATCCTTTTAGGTTTTGCAGACTTAAGCACTTGCTGGAGAAAGATGCCTCTCTTTTTTGCCCTTTCCTGGCTGGCTAAGTTCTCTGTTAAATGCTACAGTACAAACTGCAAAGCCGGTACCGCTTGTTCCTGAAATTTTTCTGTTGAGAGGAAATACTCACTGGATACCTTGGTATTTAGTAGTTGCCTCCATTATAATTAATGAACTGCAAAGCTGACAAACACACTAACCCGTCATTCAGCCTCAAGTGTTGTGTAAGACTCTCCATTTGACTTAACCCACTTAACTTTCAATTTATTGTGAGGTTGAAAGTAATGAGCTTGAACAGTTAAACGTCAATTTAAATCTTCTGTAGACTTGTTTTATAAAAAATGAAATAATGAGTGTGTCCCACAGTGATCAGGCTTTGGCAGCTTATTAACAGCGTTGTTCTTTTGTGTGTGTTCTCCAGCGATGTGCTTGCCCTCCCCATCTTCAAACAGGAGGAGTCCAACCTGCCTGCAGACAGCGACAACAAGATCCTTCCCTTTCAGTATGTTCTGTGTGCAGCTACCTCGCCGGCAGTTAAACTGCACGATGAAACCCTCACCTACCTCAACCAAGGTCAGCATCAGGATCCCAGCCACCCTTCTGTCCAGATTTGTGTAAACTTGATGTCAGGAACAACTGAAAGCAAATTCAGTTACCTTTTTAGATTAGTTCAACTTCAACTCTATTTGTGTCCCTGAAGGGCGATTAGGTCTGCAGCAAGTATAAACACCTACAAGACACATAAATACATACAAGTTCTACACAGAGTCCAACTGGAACACAACTGTAACAGTACGAGGACAAATAAATACCAGTACAAGGTGCATAGATAGCAGCGGAAAAAATGCATATCAGCCTACAAAGTTGACACAATATAATCAGCAATGACCATCGTCAACATCAGCATCCATTACATTACATCACCAACCCCTTTTTATCAACGTTTCTGACATCCTCAACACATAGTCAGCAGACTAGAATATATAACCAACCATGAAATAAAGAAAGAAAGAAAAGACAGAGGACGAAATGAGGTAGCCAAGAGATCAAATAAGATTCCTCCCCTGACCCTTATTCAAGAAGGAAATGGCTGCAGGTATAAAGGAGTACTTGTACCTGTTACTCCTTACAGATAGACATCTTAGACGGGAGCCAGACGGCAAGGACTGAAATTCAGGGAATAACTGTCGGAGCGAATAGCATTAGCTTTCCTGACTATCTGTCCATGGAACAGGTCTGATAATGTGCACTGTTGGACACGTAATATCTTGTTGCTCATCTTCACAACTCTGTTTAGTGCAGTTTTGGACTTGATGTTAAGATTTCCGAACCAACAGAGAAGTTATTCTAGATATTTCATTACCTGGATGACTGCAAATCTTTATAGACAGGGGGTGGGGGGGTTAAAAATGGAAATATATTGCAATATGGTCTGTGGGGGTGTGTTTCTGATACACTGGCACCAATATAGTGATACATTTTTTTTCTGGCAATTCAGCCTGTTATTTGCTGTTACACAGATATTGTGATGTATCATCTTTATCTCTGGTTATGTGGTATAGCAGATTTGGCTTTATAGTCGTGGTGTTACCATGGGCAACATTACTCTTGTCTGTGAAATAAATAACTAAACAAGGATGTAGAAATTATGTTTTATATTATTCTGATTAGTACGACTACAAAGGTTGGATATGAACTGTGGATGTTTATTGAGATCTTTTTATTAGTGTTGGGTATCGCTGATACTGATTTCCCGATCCAGTTCACAAGGTCCCACATATTTCAGTTACAATACCAATTTTGTTTGGATATGAAAGAGCTTCTCAGAGAACTACTGTTGTAAATTGTACTTGGAACCCTCTAACCTGGTGCATTAGTTGAAATATTAATGTTGACATTAAGAATTGACCCCAAAAGCAGATGCATAATAATGTACTTTTTATTTGACATGAACACACTACAGCGGTCAACACAATGAAGGGCAACTCCTAGTAGAGTATTGAGTGATCAGAAATAATTGTACAAGTGCTTTCTTTAGTGCAGAAGGTGTGGTGCAGAGACGGTATTCCTAAAGCCAAACATCCTGCAAACGTCCATGCCAGTTTTTCCCTTGCCCAAATTGAGCCTAACTTTGGAGCGTTATTAAGCCCCCTTCCCGATGAGCTAGCGTGACCAGTGGATGCCTTGGGTAGTGTAGTTTCATATGATACCTTTATCTTCACTCTAGCTTTAAAACGTAGCCTGCAACAGTGTCTTAAAGTCAGTAATGTCTTTAAATATTTATAATATAATATAAAAAAATATTTCAGACCAAGCCCTACTTTTTATTCACTATATGGACTTGTCATTACAGGGCAGTCCTATGAAATTAGAATGCTTGACAATCGGAAAATTGGGGAACTTCCGGAAATCACTGATAAAATGGTGAAGGTAAGATCCAGACATGCCAGTTCACACACATAAATTAGTGCTGCACAATATATCGTTTTGAAAAAGAAAAAAAAAAATGTATCGTCATCGCAATATCAACTGGCGCAATATACACATTGCGAAAGGCTGCGTTGTATTTTAGAAGAATACTGAGAGCAGCAGAACTGAGTATATGTTTTAATATCGGTTTATTTATCGCAAGTAATATTGTTATCGGAATGTTCATCAACGTTAACGCACATTTTCATCATATCGTGCAGCCCTAACATGTATTACAATATATTTGCACAGGTCTGCCGGGACAAACCAGAATAAACATGTTAGCTTCAATAGCATTAAGATCTGCCTTGAATTTTTTGTAAAAAAATTCTCTTTGAATTTCAGAGCATCATCCGTGTGGTGTTTCATGACCGACGACTTCAGTACACAGAACACCAGCAGCTGGAGGGCTGGCGCTGGAACAGGCCCGGGGATCGCATCCTCGACCTGGGTGAGCACTGAATGAGAAATGGCCGGTCTACTTTGATGGCTCCCGAAGGTTCTGGGTCTTATACATGCATATTACATTTGATTTGTGTGTGTGGAAAAAATGTTGCTGTGCAGTCTTGTATGCATATTAACCATCCAGTAGTTTTTGGATGTATCCAGGATATTGACTGTTAGCCTGAGCTATAAGTACAAGGTTTAGATGACAATGGTGATATTATGGAGAAGATGGTGTCCATTAAGTACTCTTTTGATAACGGCTTGTTTTACATTGATCCATTGCAGATATCCCCATGTCCGTCGGCATAATCGACCCCAGGGCTAACCCTACTCAGCTTAACACTGTGGAGTTCCTTTGGGACCCATCAAAAAGAACCTCAGTTTTTATCCAGGTAGCATGACGGACAACACTTTTGTTTTCCTGAATTACTTTCATTCATAAAACAAAGCAACGACAGTAATCGGAGGCATGAATGTCAATCTGCAGGCAGTAATCACTAATACAACAGGTTTTCCAAGATCTGTTTTATTTATTGATTTAACTGACCTAAGTTTTATCTTATGTCATCATTCCTGCACAGATTAACATTTTATATTCCTTTTTCCTTTTTAGGTACACTGCATCAGCACGGAATTCACAATGCGCAAGCATGGAGGAGAAAAGGGGGTGCCTTTTCGGATCCAGATCGACACGTTTAAAGAGAACGAGAGTGAAGAGTACACAGAACACCTCCACTCTGCCTCCTGTCAGGTCAAAGTATTCAAGGTGAGGAGAAAGAGAAGAAAAAAAAAAACCCATTGATGTACTGCACACATTTATTATTTATGACCACCACCTAAATGACTCCCACATGACCTGTTTCAGCCTAAAGGTGCAGACAGAAAGCAGAAGACTGACAGGGAGAAGATGGAGAAGAAGGCGCCACAGGAAAAGGAAAAGTACCAGCCCTCCTATAAAACCACAATCCTGACAGAGGTTAGCATATCACTTGTCTATATACACGACGTTCCACTTCCGTATTTGCTCCGGTGCCGCAGGAAATTCCGCCTGATGTCCCTCTTTTTAGGCCGGATGTCCGTTGCCTTGGGCTTCCTTTGTGTTGTAATTTTAAACTCGGGTGGATTTATGAGGACTATGGTTAACTGCTCCTCAGATCTCTGCAGGGTAAATCCAGACAGCTAGCTAGACTATCTGTCCAGTCTGAGTTTTCTGTTGCACGACTAAAACAACTTTTGAACGTACACATGTTCCACCAACACAAGTTCATTCCCGAGGCTATTTTACAGAAGCACTGTTGCTCATGACGATTGTGATTGGTTCAAAGAAATGCCAATAAACCAGAGCACGTTTTTCTCCCATCCCGGAATACTGTGTGGACATTCACTTTACAATGACATAATACAGAGAGAAGCAGCACATCCTCACATTCAAAAGCTGTAATCAGAGAATGATTGGCAGGTTTGATTGCAACAAACAATAGAATTGATTACACAAGCAGTTACAAATAGTTGATTAGAAATTAAATAATCAATTGTCTGTCCATCAAATGAATTAATGAACTTTGGCTCTCAAATTTCAGCAAATTATTTAAAACTAGTAAATACAGTTGTGGATGACACACAAACAGAAATTAAATGTACGGGAAAGCTGCATCTTATAACTGTTGACAGCAGAAATGTAATTCTGAGGTGCCACAATAACACAAATGTTCTTTTGCAGTGCTGTCCCTGGCCTGAGGTCACATATGTGAGCAACTCCCCATCTCCTGGCTTCAGCACAAGCACACACAACAGCTTCCCAGTTGCGGAAGGGTATACATTCTGTCAATGATTCATGATTAATGCTGCTTGAATTGAATTTACCATCAAATCCACATAGTAGCTGTGTGGTTTTGGTTAGTGAGGAACATGCATGGTGTTTAAATTCTGCTTAATGTGGGTTTCTGTATTCTTCCAGGCTTCTAACATGGTACGTTTTTCATCCTTTTTAGGAATGGATCGCCAACCCATCAGCCTGAGCCTGTCGTTCAGGTAGCAGATGTAAGTACAAGTGCATTTCCGCTTTCTGGATTCACTGCCTGGCTACCTCCTGCCTCCCTGAACCACTGCACATGAATATTAATGTTGACAAATGCAAAGCTGACATCTGGATGTTAAACCTCTGCCTCCCGGCACTTTGAAAACAAACAAAAATGAACGTCAAGGTGTGGATGAATGCATTTAATAATGAAAAATCTAAAATACTCACATTTATCTTTTCTATGCGTCACAGGGAACCAGCCCATGATTCAGTGCTGCTGTTATTTAGCCTTGAAACAGGACTAGTCAGAATATTTCATGCTGTACACGCTGTATATTTGGGCAGATGTCGATTTTCAGTGTTTTCTCAAGCATGGGACATACAGTATCCTGTATGGCATGAGGAAGTTTTAGAAAATGCCAGTAATTTCACTCGTGACGGCTACAAGCAAACTCTGAGATGCTCTTATATTGGATTCTGTCTCTGTGTTTCCCTCCTCCAGAATCTGTTACCCACAGCAACACCACAGGATGCACAACAGTGGCTTTTAAGAAACCGCTTCTCACCCTTCTGTCGGCTCTTCACCAACTTCTCAGGTAATATGGCTCTTGAATACATAAAAGTTAAAACACCCATTCATTTTAGTATCACTTGTGTCACTTGTGACTGCCACAAAAAAAGCTTGACTGAAGCCCTCGTGGGCTCTGGTCATTCGTAACATTTTAGAGAGTAAAGAGACAGCAATATAAGTAGAAATAAGCCTCCTTCAGACATGCACCTTGTTATGTAAATGTGATTGTTATTGAACGTGTGGGTCTCATGTCTGAATAATTGCTTTTATATTAATGTCACAACAGTAATTGAACCTAGTAAAATTTCTGTGTCACTTTCAACATGGCACAAGATGGAATTCAGTGCTGTGTGATTAGTGTACAGTAAAACATGCAAAGAGAAATGAAATGCCATTTGGCCTTTTACAAAGCACTTTAAAAATGATCACTTAATTTTTCTTTCTTAAGACTCAGAAAAAAAAGTCTAACATCAACATGTCCGATCAGTCAATAACAGTGGGGGGGGGGAATAGATTTTAAGCACTTAACATAGATCCAACGATCAAACATACATATTTAAATGCCCTCTGTAAATAGACAGTATTACATGGCTATGCTGCCCTGCTGGTAGCAGCAGTTTTTTACAACTTGACCTACTTTCGGCAGTAAAGTCAATCAGATGTCCGTGATCTGCGTAACGACAGTACAGTGGGACGTTTGCCTTCAACAGAGCGACAGTAATAACCTAATATACCATCACTACTGAGCTTTAACTACATTCTCGGTTATGTTTGCACTGAATAACGCATTCAATAAACAGAAACAACTCTTTCAGCGCACATGAACAGATGCGCAATATTAGCTCACACATAAAATAGCACCCTCGTGAATTAGCCTACTGTTGCTAACGTACATTCATAAATCCTGTATAACATCGTCCCGTACCTACAGGACATCAGACTTACTTATTGATGCACGCACAAAGTAGTGTCGACAAACTTAGTCCAATGAGGGGAGAAAGGAAAGTGTGATAGCGCTCCACGTTAATGCAGCGGTCTCTCGCCCGAGACCGCTGTGTCCAGTGGCAGGTAGAGCGAGCTGCAACTGACAGGGAGAGAGAGAGAATGTATCACTGCAGCCAATCCAGTCTGCTCAAAGCAATGGTCTTTTTCACAAATAGGTTGCACGTAAGGGGGGAAAAAGTAGCTTCCACTTAAGGGGCCCTATCTTGCACCCTGCGCAACACAGCGCAAAGCCCGACGCAAGTGTCTTTGCTACTTTAAAAGACCGACGCACTTGTCAATTTCTCGTCCAGCGCCCGCGACTAGGATTAGTGTGTGTCTGACAGGGTGTCGGCCAGCCATCACGACGGACGATGATAATAGTCCATCAGCACAACCCTAATTCCATGTAAAAAAAAAAAAAAACTCTGAGAGATCTGGTTTTATTAAGGGTGACCAAATGGGGACCTTAACTCTGTATGACACCAAGCACACCAGACACCAGATTATTTTTTGGGCATTTTAGGCCTTTATTATATAGGGCAGCTGAATATGTGAAAGGAGAGAGAGAGAGAGAGGGGGGAAATGACATGCAGCAAAGGGCTGCAGGTCGGAGTGGAAACTGCGGTTGCTGCGACAAGGACCGAGCCTTTGTACATGGGGGGGGGGCACGCTCTACCAGGTGAGCTATCCAATTTTTGTTCAGTTGTAGAGGGAAGGGTTTTGCTTTTCTTAAGCAAGGTCTTGTGTTTTGTGTACCAGGGGCAGACCTGTTGAAGCTGACCAGGGAGGATGTCATTCAGATCTGTGGGCCAGCTGATGGTATAAGACTCTTCAATGCACTGAAAGGACGGTGGGTCTTCTTTAATCAATTCAATTAAATTTTTTTGAAAGAGAAAGGGGGGGAGAGAGAGAGAGAGAGAGAGAGGGGGAAGACATGCAGGAAATCGTCACAGATCGGATTCGAACCCTGGACCTCTGCGTCGAGGCATAAACCTCTCAGTATATGTGCACCTGCTCTACCCACTGACCCAACCCGGCCACACAGTTCAATTCAATTTTATTTATAGTGTCAAATCACAACAGAAGTTATCTCAGGACACTTTACAGCTAGAGTAGGTCTAGACCACACTATGATTTACAAAGACCCGAGCCCACCATTTGGTGTGCCGGGGGCGAGGAAAAACACAGACACGAGACACAATCACAGAATCCCATCTTATAATATGTCATTCACCTGATGTATCATAAGAGAGGCTTCACACATGTATGGACATGTCGTTATTTCCTCTCTGTGGATGCTGTTTACAGGGTGGTTCGCCCGAGGCTGACCATTTACGTTTGCCAGGAGTCTCAGCAGGCACGGGAGCAGCAACCGAAGCATGAAAACGGAGACGCTGCCGCCAACACTTTCTTTGGTCAGTGCATGTTCATGTTTCAAGCATGTTTTGTTATAGCAAAAGCATAAATTCAATTTTGAATTCAGGACAGGATGCCTGAGAGTTGAGAAGCTAGAAGGCACACCTCAAAATCCCAAAATCACCGTAAGATAAGATCAAACATTGGAACGAAAACAGAAAAGAGCGGCCCACGGCGCCAGGCTCAGAAATATTTTGGCAGCTTCTTGTAAAACTTTGACGTTTTAATATCTCGGTTTTAATACGGACTGAACAAAGAAGATAATGTGTTATTTAGTGAACTTCAGAGGTAGCCTGACACGCCAGACCCACATCAAGATGTTGGGTCTGGGAACTCACCATTGGCAGGGCTCAATCCGAGGGGCGGGATAAATGGTTGTCTTTCAAATTCTCTCTGCACGCAATAGGATAGCGCTACAACCAACCAGAGCAACGAAGAAGGTAGTGGAGCTAGTTGATAGATTAAACTTTTGCCGTATCCGGTCGGCAAAACTCTGAACACATCTTCCTTTTTTAAGAATGCAGCCATCTTCTTTGTTTTCAAGTAGCAGGGAATTCACGCAGAACCGTCGCAACTCTTCCGTCATTATGTTAAGCCCACCCACCGACTCTATACACTATGTGATTGGCCTGACCAGAGTTTGGTTTTTCTAGCTCGCAAGCCAACGGAGAGTTGCTAGACTGACCCTGGCTGCAAATGACATTTGCTGCCGCTAGGGTGCGTCTAGATTTCTAGGCTACTTCAGAGGTGCTGGTAGGCTTTCACTTTAAGTACAGATTTTACTGTCTCGAAATAGCAGGTGAATATTTTTAATTTTTGTTTTCGTGCTTGCCTTTTTCATTCAGTATATCACGCCATTTACCTGGAGGAGCTCACAGCTGCTGAGCTGACAGAGAAGATCGCTCAGCTCTTCAACATCTCACCCAGACAGATAAATCAGATCTTCAAACAGGGACCCACTGGCATCCACGTGCTGGTCAGTGACGAGGCAAGTAATCCCTCTGTTCTCTGCCTCTACCAAGGCTACACTTTCACATCACAGTCACAAAGCGATAGAGACTAGTTGTCATTGAACATGCTCATAAACCGCATTAGCTTGTTTCCCTCCTCCATTAAACATATACTCTCTTTTTAACAGATGATTCAGAACTTTCAGGATGAAGTTTGTTTTGTTTTGGACACAATGAAAGGTATATAAGCGTGGCATTAATAAATAATGATTTATGTGTTTCTATATTTACCGTGATTATCTTTATCATTGCGAGTTTATTTATAAACTATGTTTTCTTTGCAGATGACTCTAATGACGGCTACCACATCATCTTGAAGTGAATACTGGGCAAGAGAAAAGCATCACTCTCTTCTTTAGACTCGATCCAGTCAGCCCCTCTAGAGCTTCATATTCCTCGCTGTTCCTGGAATATGTGGGGACGTCCCGGGAAACATCTTGAGGCTGCTAGGAGGAACATGCGACTGCATCACCTGGCTCTCTTCTCACTATACCTTATTGTCTTACTTCTGAGTGAGTGACTGTTACCACAGTGAAGTGAAAAATCTCCTTCTCGCCTGCCATTGTCTCCCTTAAATGGTTGCATTTTCTTCTGTCGCTTATGTCTCATGAAAGAGGTTAGAAGCACTACAGCTGCTATCGCGGTTTATTTGTTAGCTGAGCATCTGGTGTGCCAAAGCTCTGTGCTTCAGAAACAGTTTGTCGTCTCTTTATAAAACCAACAACCAAATAAGCAAAAAAAAAATCAAAATGACAGAAAGGGAGATAGTTACTCTGACAGTCGTTGACTTTCAGCCTGCAAAGCAGCATGATGTCTCCTCTTCATGCTAGGTTGCCTTACCGGGATCCACTTAAGGCAGTCTGCAAGGAACATGGCGTAGCAAACACAATCAAACAGTCACAAACAAAGCACCACGAGAGACATCAAATCAGCAATCAGGACATCAAGGGAAACTGTTGGCATCCAGCGGTCCTCCATAACATCTGATTCCTTTTTAACAGCTAACAATTTCAGTATTTTCCTGGTTTGATCTGTTCCTTTTGAGAAAGAAAACCCTGTTTTGCAGATTCCCAAACACTGTTAGATCCTTGTAGTTAGTGTAGAGCTCGCAC
Source organism: Sander lucioperca (assembly GCF_008315115.2). Taxonomy (NCBI): domain Eukaryota; kingdom Metazoa; phylum Chordata; class Actinopteri; order Perciformes; family Percidae; genus Sander; species Sander lucioperca. Next base: position 32,685,304 of record NC_050184.1, read on the forward strand.
TGGCACTCGTGGTTGTTATCTTATCTTATGAACCTTGAATGATGATGAAACACTGTCTATGTTAGTGATCACAGTGGCTACACCAGCAAACTGTCTCTGGCCCATGTGCTCCCCATCCCTATCAGCTTTTTTAGCACATCAACATTTCATCATGTTTATTTTTGGCCATTTTCCAACATTTGTAAATAGATTTTAAAATTTTAAATTTCACAAGGAATCGTGGCAGTTTTTTTTGTTTTTTTTACATACTTATGTCCCTTCTTTTTATTGTTTTGGATGTTAATACTTCAAAATAGTAATGAAAAGGAGCTGTTGGGCACACCAGAGCTGCATGTGAAGAGATATAGTTAGTTTATGTTCAGTCCATTGTGCTGCTTACATGAAAGTGATAGCTTGTCATTTTAGATATCCATCTTTGCCCCATCTCATCATCAGCGTTTATTAAAAGACTTACCCATGTGTTGGCTGCCATCTGTTGTCTGTCTCTTTAAAATGTTTGCAAAAATTAAAAAATGAGATTTTTAACAATATCCTAAACGTTCTTAAGCTCCTCCCAAAAAAGAAAAGAGTATTTCATTCATATTAAATACATAGCTTTCCTAGACCTGCTACAGACATGCATTTTGTCGCTATGGAAACTAGCTTTAACAAAGACAGGACACAACAATGATGATGTTTTTTCATACTGTGTATATACAGACGAGTCAGGGTTATGTTAAATCCCAGACACATTTTGCACGTCTGTTTCTGCACTATGAACAAAGAAGAAGAGAAAAAAAAAAAAAATCACTTCATTTCCCAGCATGCTTCGGCGCAGGGCATGCCTGTGATGTCACAAAAAGTATATATACGGCTGCAGGGAAGAATTTCTTCCTCTATTGTTACATTGTAACAAACGGGGCCGGGGCGGAACGGGGAGAAAGGCGTCTTCTCGTTACGTTTGCAACATTTTGACAACATTCGATTAAAATAAGAAGTCAAAATCCGCGTTAATGCGAGACGAAAGCGAAGTAAGCACCGCCGACTGAACCCGCCCCGGCGAGAAAAAGGATAAACGAACACAGATGTCAGCGGATTTCTACATCGCAAGCCTATCAGAAAGATAAGACATTCGGCTAATTATATTATTCCATGTTAGGAAATAAATCGCCGCTATTCATATGACGTCCCTATTTCTACCGTCTGTCCTTTAAATGGATAGGCATGCAACATTTAAATAAAACCCGCAGGTCTAGTAGACAGCTCCTGCTTTCTTCGTGTGTGCAGAACAATGAGCATGGAGCCTAAGTAGCCTACTATAGTCAGATATAAGTGTTGCAAATTGACAGTCACGCAAGCTTCCAGACAGATTACTTTAGGTTACAATTGCCCCACGGTTGCAGTCTGGATAGTCGGTTCAGAGATATCGGTTTTGTACTAAAAAGGCATCTCATAGGGCGTTGAAAGATTGATGTGCAGCTCACATTAGAAAGGGAAACGACCTACGAGTTGGTTGGAATAAGGGTCCTTGTTTCTGCCCCAGGTAAGAGGGTTTAGTATTTCATTAACCGGGGGGTTTGCCATTGTGTGTGCCTTATGTGTGTGTAAAAAAAAAAAAAAAAAAGAAGAAGAAAAAAATGGGTAGAGTTGGAGAGAGAGCACGGTTGAGCCTTTGCCTGTTAGACAGATAACATCCAACCTTCTCCAACGCAGTCAGTTGCTGCATGTACACAGTTTAACAAACCCCTCACCAACACCGCCTGTCCTGAAGGTAAATAGCCTACACCATGTAGTCACAATTGTCTGTAAGCATACTGCAAGTCCGTCCAACTAAGTCCTTAAAGGAACAGGAGGGTGAGTCTGATTTTCATAAGGGAAATGAGCAGACTATCAAAAATTCAGCCTCTGCTCCATTTGCCTCCTATTTATATTGGGAGTCCCCAGGTGGAAAATGGTTCACATTGATGCTATAACCACACTGGCATCTTTACTGAGCATGTAAGACTTTGCAGCCTCCTCTGGTGTGTTAAATTAGGTCAAAAACCTAATTCCAAAGAGGAACATAGATGGGAAATCCACATTAAAATACAATTTGTGTACTGTTTCAATGAACACAGACTACACGACATCTCCCTAAGCATCGAGGCATGAATTGATTAGTTTCACACTGACATTACATCCAATTTTAGGACTTTTTTGACAGGGAGTGTCCTCATATCCCAGTAAAATCACCGTGGCTGCAGCAGTTGTTTCATTATTCACTGTCCTCAGATCAGCTCCAGGATTTGTCTCTACATGACATCATCCCTACATCGTATCTCTGTTTAGATTAAGGACAAACTACACTGTACAATATTATACAAATGTTACATGTTTGTCCCATGTCAGGCTGGATTTTCCCTTTGAGATGGAAAATGGCTCATTTGGAGCTGTCCCCTTAAGGAATAAAGATGCAGCATGTTGCTGTCAGTAGCATGTTAACCCAGACAGTCAAAATTTGCATAGTAAACTATTAATTACCTTTAGAAGTACCTTATTCATAGGGAATATATAATAAGATAAGCATGACCACACGTCTTCATGGAATATCGTGATATTCATAATTCATAATATAACATGTTAAATACATATAAAAAACATGCTGCTTTTCATTCACCCTGTTTGACCGCAGCCCGCTGCTGTGATTGATCAGCTTCACTAATATCAATTCCTTTTGCATTGTTTATAGCAGAACTAAGATTTAAAAAAAGCCATGGCCAGTCATTTGCTTCAAGGCTGTTCGCTTTAAACCGGCTTGCCTAGTTGCCATGGTGACGTCTCTAGACTTGATGATTTTAAAGTAGGATTTCATGTGAGATGGAGGGGGTGGGGGGCAGAGGGAGGAAATGATGGAGCTGGAATACAGATGAAAGGAGACCAAACAGAAACAGTCGATGTCACCTTTTTTTTTGGTTTCTGTGTTTGTGCCGAGAGTTGACCTGACTGACACAGATACACATTATCCAAACACATTTAGTCTTTTAGGAGTTTAATTAGCAAACAGATATAACACAGTGCCACAAACATTATCCACACTTTGCCTTTCATTGATGAAAGGGTTTTAAATCATCCACGAGAACCCACTTTTCCCACATCTCTGGGTTCACATTTCCTGGTGCCCGAGTGCGTTGTCTGTGGCTGGACGTATGCTCCTCTGTGCCCTCAGACACCGAGTTTCCATGGAGGCAGGTTCGTCCCTCAGCCTCAAACGAAGATATGAAGAGGTGGACAACAGCTCTCCATTCTCTACACCTAAGGACTCCGACGATGACATTTCCAGCAGTGACAGTGCTGACAGCTGTGACAGCCTCAACCCCCCCTCCAGCACTGCATTTACCCGTAAGGAACAACCGGAGACACACGCTAAAGGCAATACACTCTAAGACCCACTCAAACAGTTAATTAGCTTAGTTAAAGTATTTAATTACTCAAGTATAACGTTGCATTCCAAACGTCTCCCCCCCCTTTTTTCTCCACTTCAGCCACCTCCATCCTCAGACAGCACAAGCCGTCACTGGGGGGAAAACGGGTACGTTTTGATGTGGTGACGGTGTATTACTTTCCCCGGCGGCAGGGGTTCACCAGCGTGCCCAGCCAAGGCGGCAGCTCCCTGGGCATGGCCCGTCACCACTCCTCTATCAGACACTACACGCTGGGCGAGTTTGCCCGAGAACAGGAAACGAGCCACCGGCACACTTTACGCCAGCACCTGCGCCAAGAGAAGCTCAATGCCCGCAAGATGAAGGTAGGTTTCCCATTTTTATCTCAGACTGTGTGACTGATCAGTGGGTGATTTGAGGTAAATCAAAGTTCCTTTTTTTGGGTAGGGATGCACCGAATCCAGGTTACTGGGCTTTTTGATGGGGTTCGGTTTCTGCCCAACCTTAGAATTTTTTTCCACCGAACTGAACCCTACGCTTGCACTACGCTCGCCACGCTGGTCGACGTAATGACACCGCCGTTGATTACGGGGAGGTGTTTACGTAGGTGGATTGTTCAATGCAGTAGGCTGTGAGAAAGTGAAAATGGAACTTGTGAGCAGAAAAAGTGTTGTTTGGCAGTACTTTCAGTCAAAAGAAGGCCATTCGAGTCCAGCTACATGTTCAATCTGCAATGCCGATTTGTCTCGTGGTGGCGAGGACCCTAAACAATACACAACATCGCCGCTGTTAAAACATTTGCGTATGAAACATCCGAAAGAATACGAGTTGTGCATGAAGGAATCTACAGACAGCAGCCAAAATGCAGCAACTTCAGGTACAGTACATACATTAATGTGTTTACTGTGTTAATGGACTGATGATGGCAGTAGGATTCGGTTTCGGATTTGGCAGAATCTTAACCAGTGGATTCGGTATTCGGCCGAACCCCAAAAATCTGGATTTGGTGCATCCCTAGTTTTGGGTCAAGTATACAGTATTTTTTTTTTGCCTATGACGCCTTACAAAATGTTATGCACCCTTGATTGATTAAGAGAATGTTTTTTTGAATGAGCCCAGTGTCCTGTTTCACTTGACATGTAGAATATCATAACATGAGGGTACATTTACAAATTTTAATTACACATACTTTTCATTTTATGCTACTTTATACTTCTACATGTATCTACATTTACATTTAAAGTTACTGGTTACTATTTTTGACAGTGTATAGTTACATTCCAGGTGTATCTGAGTTGTTGGCAGGTCCTCCAGTATTATTATTATAATAATAATAATAATAATAATGTTTATGAATCATGAATCAGTTATGGGGGCCAATATTCTGCAGAACAAGTACTTTTTGGTGATAATACTCCTTTATTATACTTACGCAGGTTTTTGATTGCAGGACTTACTACTACTACTACTACTACTTAAATTAAGGATCTGAGTACTTTTTTCTAACATTGTCCATTTGAAAGTTCCATTATGAAATGATTAAGATACAGATAAAGCTGTTTTTGATGTATCAATATTAACTACCATGCTCTTGAGCTTTAAATAGGGAATTAGTCTCTTATTGTCTCCAGCTCACAGTTCCACACTAACTGTCGTCCACAGCTGACAAGGAACGGCACGGTGGAGTGCGCTCAGGCAGACCTGCTGACTCTGGAGGACGTATCAGATGAGGACCTGGACGTGGACGAGGTGGAGGTGGACGACTGCTTCTTTCTTCAGCCGCTGCCCACAAAGCGCCGCCGAGCCCTCCTGCGAGCGTCCGGCATCGCCCGCATAGATGCGCGGGAGAAAGCCGAGCTCAGAACCATCCGCCTGTCGCGAGAGGAATGCGGCTGTGACTGCCGCTTGTACTGCGACCCGCGCCACTGCGGCTGCAGCCAGGCTGGGATTAAGTGCCAGGTAAGGCTTGTTGGCTTGTCTGTGTGCATGTGCAGAGAGAAGGGAGCCACTGTGCAGTTTTTTGCTGAGGCTGGAATGAGTCAGTCTTCACTGCTCAGTGAAATGTGTGCCCGGTTTACAATACTTGAATCATTTGAAGTCATGTGCAATTTACATTCCCATTGGCCTTTTCTTCTTTTGACATCACAGAAGAAAAAGCACAGGTATAAATAAGGAAATTCATGATGGCCATTTGACTTTCAGGGTCCCCATATTATGCATCCTGGCTCACTGTCACCCTGTCATGGCTTACTGGGACGCTTGAAGAGCGGAGCCAGCGCTAATGTTATTAACAACACCTGTGCTTTTCCTACTATGACCAGTCAAAAATGTCTGCTGTGATCTAAGCCAGAATTGTGTATCCATGAAATAAACATGTTCATTATTCCAGTGAGACTGTCCTTATAGATTGAAAATATGACTGCGTAGATATATTTTGTTCCTGCAGCACCTCTGCTGTTTTATTCTGCTTGCCGGTCTTCCATTTGTTAAAAAAAAAAAGTGTCTGTACTTTGTTTTTCAGTATTGGCACAAAGAAAGTCTCTGCTTTACTCTCTAAGGGAAGAGAACCACCTAAAAGGACCCTCTGTGCATGTGTACAGTAGTTTAATTTCAGTTGGTAAAATAAATCAGTTCTTCTCCTGTTAGGAATTGTGAATGCTACTGTATATTCAAAGCACGGTATGATACAGGGCTGCAGACAGAGCCATCCATTGAGCTTGAAATGCAATTTCTCTTTTATTGATCAGTGCGGTCAAATGAGCTGAATTTAACAAAATCAACCCATTGATGCAATGAATCAAATACTAGTCAATAACACCATCATCCATTTGTACAACTCATTTATGTAATGTCATATTTGGGGGCAAGAAGAACAAGAAGTGATGATGTCTCAATCTAGGGAATTGTGATGGACATTTTTCTGATGTTTTGTAAACGCAAATGAATTATAGATTCAGAAAATAACAAAAACGGAAGAAAAGAAATCAATAATAAAAATAATCGTTTGTTGCAGCCCTAGTATTGTCGATGTTGTTGATGATAGTGGCACACCTGTTAGAAGAATCATCAAGGTCTTTGAGTGTGCCTTTCTCTTTTTTTGAATATATTTTCACTCGACTAGGAGGAACCACAACCGTATACAACTGTAAACACTTGTATAACTTATACAACACTTGTGTAAAAGAGTCAGTAAAGTGGTTAGCCTTTCCTTTTGAAATCAAATAAAACTGGAACTGAAATGACCCCTCCTTTCATTCCCAGGTGGATCGAATGTCGTTCCCATGTGGCTGCTCTCGGGATGGCTGCGGCAACATGGCGGGCCGCATCGAGTTCAACCCTCTACGCGTCCGAACTCACTACCTGCACACCATCATGAAGCTGGACCTGGAGAAGAGGAGGGTGCTGATACAAGGGACCGGCGACCAGTACGCTGAATCCGACCACATGTCCTCCCCCTCCTCCACTTGCCCCACGTCTCCGGACCTATCCTCCGTCGCCGGCCTGGACTCTGAGCTGGAGGAGAGCGAGGCGCAGACAGCGGCGGAGGTTCAGGATCTCCTGGCAGAGCAGGACATCCTGGAGCGAGAGAACGAGACGGCCGTGCTGCACCTGCAGAGCGCCGAGGAGCAGGAGAGGCGGGAGCGGGAGGAGGCGGAAGGGGAGGCGGTGCAGCCCGAGCTGGGCGCAGAGCAGCCTCTCTGCCTCCTGCCCGGGCAGGGGGAGGTGCCGGGGGTGGAGCAGGTCCTCCTGCAGGGGCCGTTCCCCACGGGGGCCACGGTGCTCTGCATCACTGACAACCAGGAGGAGAGCCCCTCGGCCCTCCTCAAAGACTCCACTTCTCTGCTCTACTACCAGCTCGGCCCCATACAACCGGGGGCCTTCGATAGCCTGCACGGAGCGCAGGAGGCGGAACAGGAGGAGCGCTCGCTGGGAGAACAGGGTTCAGGAGGAGGCCAAAGGAAAGAAGAAGAAGAAGAGGAAGGAGGAGGAGGAGGAGGAGGAGGAGGAGAGGAGTCGAAAGATGATAAGCCTGAAGAGATCCCCTGCAGGCCGATTTTGGGCAAGTCTTTGACCAATGTGATCCTGCGCTCGGAGGGATGCGTGGCAGTGGTGGAGGAGAGGCCCTCGAGTCCCCGGCAGAGCCTGGCTGATGTGCAGCAGTGCCAACGGGAGGCATGCTTGGAGGGAGGAGTCAATCCACTGCCTCCCGAAGTTTAGCTCTAGCTTCTCTGCAGATATTTTGCACAATAGCTTCATCTAAGATGAAAAGAAATTACACATTTCACATTTATCACTGCTATTATCAAGAATTATTACAGGTTGCAATCTCTTGTAGTGACTGTCATTGAATTATGTGGAGAATAAGAAGTGAGTATTACAATACCTGAGGGAGTGGGGGGGGTGGGATGCTGAAAGCACATACAGACTACTCCCGAGAAGTAATATGGATGCAGTTACAAGGAAACATTGTACGTAATTCAGTTTAGGTGTGATCAATACGGCCTTAATGGAAAAACCATTTAAAAAAAAAACACGTGTGTGTAGGAGTCATTGGTCGATGGGAAAGTACACAGCAAGTAGTGCTTTGTTAATTTCCATCGTAGCAAACAGGAAACACAATGTGGGAATGCTGACATAAGCCTTTTGTTTGGTGACGATACAAAAATAAAAAAAATAGCTATCAATGCTAAACACAAATTGTTTTGCAGTGAGCCCGAAGCTTGTGAGTTTAGATACCTACTTGCTCACTTTCCCTTACAGCAAACCTGTGCTGTAGTCAAGCCAAATAAAGGCCTCCGATAGTATCCTCCGCTGAAAATAGACCTAATTATCCTGGAAATACTTGTTTTTGTGTACTGTATATGCATTAGCAATGTGCAAGACAGAGCCGAGGTTGCTGCTTTTTTTTTTTTTTTTTTTTTTTTTTAAACCGTACGCACATTGTGAACCGAGGGCGAGTGTTGCGGCGCTGCTGTTAAACGAAGGAAAACTAACACAGAGCAGCGGACCAACACTGGCCTTAGTTATTGCTCTTGCTCACCTCGCGCTGCTTGTGCAAATGCAGTTGATTTGTCGACAAAAACCTCTAGTTTACCTGTAGTTCCAATGCCTATGATATTACTTATTATTTCCTTGAGTAATGTGTCTTTTGTGGATTAGATACTGTTGGTTTGAAGTCCTGAGTCTTTTGTTTTCTTTTGTTTTGTTTTTTTTGTTTTTTTTTGAGTGAAAGGAGATCTTTTATACTGCTATACCGTAACCCCATGTAGTCATGTCATGTTATTATGATGAAATGCCAGGATAGATCTTCCTCAGGCCTCTCCTCTTTTAATGAATTATACTACATTATGAGGAAGAGAGGATTCTGAATCAAATCACATTGCATATGAAGAATATAGCATTGAAAGAGTCAAAGAAAGTAGTTATACAAAGTGATGTGATGTTACTAACTTATGAAACAGATTGACAACGACCTGACTTTGTATATTTTAGTGTGTGTGTGTGTGTGTGTGTGGGGGGGGGGAGTATATTAGTGAGGATACATATTTTATTCCTGAAAGGTGCTGATGTTACATATTTACGATTCGCTGTTTGTTTGTTTTCTCTCTCCACCATCACGAGAAATATGATTTCACAGAGATGTTCCTCGATGACTGATGTTTAGAAGTAAAAAGTGTTGCAGAGTCTCTCGTAGAAACGCAATAGCTACTGCACCGCAGATGATTAATGTGGAGATTCTGGAATGAGGCGTTTTGTCATTTTGTCATTGAGTATGTAAATGCAATCGTATAACATTGCCTGTCTTTAAATGTCTTTTTTAAGCGATGTCTGATTAATACTGATCTGCATAAGTGTGCCGACTCCTCTTACACAAAATCGGTCCTTTGTTTTGTTGCCTACAATTACAGCTGTTGCTTTTGGCGACGGCTCGCCGAACACAGGATGTGCTGCTGTGTATGAGATGTCTGATGTGTTTCTTTGCCTTTTTTTTGTATTGTCTTAATATAAATCTGCTTAAGAGTTGCACCAAAGCAGTGGTTTCAACCCTAATTAGATGACGCTTTGAACCATCAGATTGAAAAAAAAAACAACAAAAAAAAAGTGAGGCTTTAGATTTATTGTGGCCCGTTGTGTGTTCGCGTGACTTGCCTCAACATAGTACCATCTTTAAAGCGACGATGATTAAAAGCTGCCTATTGTTGAGCTTTTGTCCTTGGCTTTCTACTAATAGACCTAGGTCTGGGACCACTGCATCCAATTAACTCCAGTACACTATGTGATTGTGTGTTTCTCTGTGTGAAAGGGGTGTGTGATTGTTAGAAAAGACTGATATGTTTAGACTTCACCTAAAAGCTGTGAGAACTACTCTCATGCTAACTGTTGCCTAAAGTGGACAAAAAGGTTTTTTATACAAAAATAAAAACAATAAAACACTGATTTTAAAAGGATAGAGTTGTGTTTGTGTTGTGTTGGTTTTAGCAGGTAATACATCTTTAATTCACATGAACACAGGGTGAAAACATTACAGGCTAAGCTGCCATTGATGACATTTTGCTATTATCTTGACTAGACTAATTGTGGGAATGATCATTTATTCACATGATGATGATCCCATTTTTGTGATTTTACTATATCTTATAGCTGTTCTATATAGCTTTGGATCTAGATATATTTAACTTGATGACAGTTTGAAGATAAATGAATTCAAGTGCAGTTATATTTCACATATTTTAGCGGTTCTGATTTGAAAAATGGTTCAATGGTTATTTTAGTTAGTGTTTATCTGTTTGTTTTGTCATGACTAGGGCCACATGGAAAATGGGGATGCGGAATTCCGCAGAATTATCCTTTTAAAAAAAAGAAGAAAAAACACCCAGAACGTTAACACATCTCCACCCCAAGCAGAAAAACAGTCTGCTAAGTTCTGCAGATTTTAATTCTGGGTCAGCGCTGAAAACTGTGAAAACATGCGCAGATTCCGTTTGGGTCTGGTCATTACAATCATCCACTGTAAACGGATGTGACTGACCTGTGTGAAGTCTGTAGATCTTATGTTGTCGCTTTAAAGGAGAAACCAAAAGGAGAACACGTGAAGCCTTTGTCCTCATTAGATCCTGGGGGTCTGTCTGATAGGTGCAGTACAGTCTCTGTCCACTAGGTGGCAGCATACACTCAGTGCATTCCTCTAAGCACAACCTCTCTACATGCAGATGTGTGTGTCACATTACTGGGTTCACTCACTGCAGTTGTTACTCTGAAATCTGAGGCTCTACATTTTATCCACGCCACAGGATTATAGTACCACTGGAGATAGTAACTCTGACCTGGCTTTGATTCTTAAGAATAATCAGAGGCATCCAGTACCATCTTTTGATCATGAGCGCCCTTTAGCCAGTGTGACCCACACAGCTCCGATGTCTCTGCTCTGGGATGCAGGATGCACACTCCCTGCTTTGACAGTTACTTCCCCTCAACTAGCTTTGCAAACCAAATACTGATAACCCCGGTATGAATAACAGTCACGTCATTGATTGCGAGAATTCCTTTAAGATTGGTATTATCTTAAAGAGGGCGATCATATTGTTATATTAAAGGGCACATCACCGATTTTACACAAAGTTGTAACCCCTGAGGGGTACTTCTCAGCTTGTGAAAATAAGTGTAAACATCTAAAGATGTGAGCATTTATCAGGCGGGGAAGGTGCTGTTGAGTTGCATTCTGGGAAGTGTAGGAGCCAGTGTTTTTGGAGCCAAACATCTGGATATCTCAGCCTCTGCTGTTTTGACGTTGACCATTCTGCTTTTAATGTGTTTCTTACAAAGTTTCCCAACTTTGTGGAAGTGCAATACTAAATTGCTGCTGTACCCCTCTAAGTGTGTTTCTTTACCTAAAGCTACCTGATTAAAATTCCCATTCTCTTTTGTGCCAGTCACTGTGTGGCGTGATTCAGTGAGCCAACAGCCTGAGAGTAGGCCCACACACACACACACACACACACAAAGAAACACCACAAACATGCAAAAACAAATTACCTTTGGAACAATTCTGGCAGCAATCCACAGCTCTGAGAACTATGCATCGTCTGTTTAACCTTTCTGGCCCCTGGCTTTCTATTGTTTCACCTCTCCAATGGCCGGAAGAACTCAGCTGGGCCTGATAGCTTCAGGGCTGATGATGGAGCCCAACACAAGCCTGTGGAAATATTTAGAAAAAACAGCGTAATCAGAGGAGAGAGTGGCTCCCACAGTCATCTCAGAGCGTGTTGACAGATGTGCAAAATCACCAGCTTTATCTGGGCTTTAATTTAACTGTTGTGACTGGACACAGCCGTGGAGAGCAACTGGGCATTAGGGGTGACGTATGTGAAATGGAAAGTTGCCACACCACCTCACTCCAGTCTACCAGTCTGAAAGTGCTGCTCCAGCGCCTGGAAAGAATGCTCTCTCTTTCCCTCTCGCTCTGTGACGCTTAGTGCTATGGCATCATTAGGCCTTCACTGAAACCAATCCCTTTTAAATGGCACTATTCATAAAACTGGCTCATGGTATTTTCACTGGTCTGCCGTGCTCTTCACATGCTGGCTGAACTGAGGAGGGAAATCCAGACCCCCCGACACACAAAGTTCACTCTGTGTGCTCAGAGACAGGATCCAAATGCCCTCCTGAAAGCAGGAAGAAGGAAACAATGAGGGCCGTTAAGGTCAACACAAAACTGAAAGCTGCTCACACTTTCTCTTTGGGCCCATCAGTGAAATGGCAATGTATATCCCTAGCTTGTCTTTATATTTGGTGCCTTTATGCAAAAAATATTCTCTTAAATTCTCTGCCATAGCCTTTGTTTTCTTATATATATAAGCTATTCTATATTTTATTCAGGGATTTGCATTCAGGGATGCATGTATGACTAAGAGAAGGGCAATTCCCTTTCCCATTCATCATGATTTTCACAGTAAAAGCTGCCTGTTGTCACAGAGCGAGGGGGATGGGTTGTCAACAGGAAGTAGTAGCAAAGCTCACTGGGTTTTGAGGATAATAATGTTATCTATGGTTACAGGTGGCCATAGGAAAGAAGTAGCTTTATTAAAAAAAAAATCTGTAATAATGTGTGCTGAGGCAAAGATCCCTGTAGTCACAGAAGAGTGTTTCCAACACCTAAAGAGTGCAGCTCCTTCTTTATGTGCTGTGGTAAAACATTAGCAAAGAATGATGCCAGGCGTTCCACTTTGACCTGGTCACAATATTCAGTTATAAGACACCAATCCTTTTACAGTTGCTTTAATATTTTTCTATATATAAACATTCACTCAGATGCCAATTTTCCTGTCCTCCATGAAGGTTATGATGTTCAGTTTTTGTTCAAACTGTTTAAGAGGGATGTTGATTCAACTATGTGATCATTATGGAGGTTGTTGAATTGCATTGTGTTATACTGAGAGGTGTTTCTATTATTTACTCTACCCTCATTGATATAAATGGGTTGGATATAATATGAGGTTTTAAAGCAAACGGTTGCATATGATTCATTTGGGATGGTTGACTCTGTAGCATCGAATGCAGTCCAGGATTGAAATGTGAAAGAACACACTGAAGCCAAAACCAGAAGATTTATATTATGTCATCAAGCTCTGGGTATAAGATGGCACTGCCTGAACAAGCAAAAAAAGGAAACTGATGCATGGCAACGCAGCCAAGTGACTCCCAGCAGAACCAGAAAAACAGCTGTGTCCACAGCTGTGTGAAATATGGTGTGTCTTGCTCTGTCTGCTGGTCCCCAAGGACATGTCCATCATGGCTACATCCAAGTTCCCCAACATCGACTCTAAACATCCATACACTGTGGAGGTTACTAAAAAAGAAAAAAAGTTTCTGTTTCGTGCATGTTTTTATTGTTAACATGTTCTTGCTTCCTTTCAGTCCTGTAATAAAAACCATCCCATTAGCTAAGCAACTGGCTGTGTGCCCAGATTTGCTTGAGGTGGAAGTTTAAATATCTATATGCTTACATAGCCTCTTAACAACAACCAGTGGGTAACCTCATGTGAGTGTTTCCTATCTTAACCGAGGAGAGAAAAGAGGTGACTTCATATCAGAAGTATCTGGAGAAAGCGGAATCTGCATCTCTTGAAGCTTTGACGATACCTTTAATTTAAGGGAGTCAGTCTTTGTAAATTGGCTGTTGTTAATTTGTTTAAAGTGGTGAGAAAGGTTGGTTGTTGGCTATCTTAGCTTGTTCGAGGTTTTCTTCATAATTACTTGTCTTTTTGAAACTCTCAACTGACAACTGAATAGTTACAACGGATGACGCTAACTGGACAAAAGTGGCAAGGTTCAGGGACTGATGGATGAATAATGATATTCCCCTCATGTGGTAATATTATGTCATTAAAATAATGTTGCAATATCATATAACAATGCAGTTCATGCTCTCACTACCCAAACCGCATTTTAACCACACAAGCAGTGAGGCTCGAGGGATATCGCTGTTTTGGTCCAAACTAACATTTCTCAATTTCTCAAAACGTTTAGTTGGGTTGCCAGACATTGGGTACATGTCAAAGTTTTACTGTATGGATGCCATGAAATGTGACACAGACATTTGTGTTGCCCTCAGGATGAATTGTAATAACTTTGGAGATACCCTGATGTCTCATCTAGGTCAAAGTTTACTTATATACTTGGTTCATGACCAAATACCTTAAAAACTTTCATTCCCATCAGCCTCAGCAGAACTTTTATAACTGATTTTTTGGCCACTCGGGGGCAAAGGAAACAAGTTGTGAAACAACACTGACATACCTTTTAAGCTGATATGGGGAACTCATTAGCAAACAGGTTTAGTTTAGTTTTAGGCCTACACATCAGGTTCTGAAGCAACATTATCACTCTTTCGGAGTCTTGTTTGTGTCCACCTGATGAATGTAAGTCCAATATTCTCTCTCTTTTAGCTCTGTTTTTGGTTTCTACCAACTCCTGAGTGAAATATTTGTCTCTTTAGTGGCTAAATGCTCCACTACGTTCACCAGCTCGTCGCTAACTCTATCCGTGTGCTGTGTGGTGCTGAGCAGGTAGTGCACAGCTGGTTTTAGGAGATCTTTTTGCTTAAACAGCTGCCTGCTGCTGCTGAAAATGATGCTATGTGAGTGGTGAAAGTGAACCAAAACAGTGAAGTTGCAGGTAAGACAGCTAAACAATGAGCTAAACTTAAGCTGAGGGGAGTTGCAGATTCGGGTGATAATTTTCTGTAGGTCACTATGAGCGACTCTGTCTATTATAGCCGCTCTAAGTTTTAATTGGCAAATGTTGGCATGCTAACACTAAATTAAGATGTTGAACATGATACACATTACCTGCTAAATATCAGCATGTTAGCATTGTCATTGTGAACATGTTAGCATGCTAATGTTAGCATTTAGCACAAAACACTGAGTAGGCTCACAGAGCTGTAAACTGAGAATGAAAAGGAAAAAAATAACGATATCAAAGAGTTTCAAATTGTCTTTCTACAGATGTGTCTTTGTCTAAATGCACTTTCTAACAATGCTGTTACAGCTCTGTTCTGCTCTTGATCCTGATGCTGCTGTCGCCTCGGGCTCACATGATCAATAGCATGTTTGTGGGGGTCAGACTTTGGGTTGTAGATGTGGTGGGAATAAGAGGAATATGTGTTTTTGCAAATCTGGGAAAGGATGTAGAATCACTTCCTGTACGTGCGCCCCATTCCCTAATGGACAATTAAGTGAATCATGTAAAATTCCCTGCTTGTGGCAAATGTCAAACCCCCATCACGGCAGGCAAGCAAGTCACTCTTCAACCTTAATTAATACCATATTCCTACAGTACTTTTTGTGTTTCTCTCTTGCTTGCACAAAACTGGCAGTGATAGTCAGCCCCAGCAGGGGCTGTGTTGAAGTTTATAGTAGTTCAGTTTTCAGTAGCGGTCTTGTATTTTGATTGTTTTATCCAAATGCCCTCATTTCCTGTAACAAAGGGCTTCGCTGGTCTACCTGTAAAAACAATTTCGTCTCTGTGGGTAAGAGTTTCCATACTGTGTGTGTGTGTGTGTGTGTGTGTGTGTGTGTGTGTGTGTGTGTGTGTGTGTGTGTGCTGACTTTTTTCTCCCTCTCTCATTGCCCTTGGTGTCATGGAAACATGTATGCAGAAGCAGAAGTGTGTGTTTAGGGAAGGGATGTTGGAGGGTGGAGGCCGCTTTCCATTTGTGGAGTAATCTGTAAGGGTGGAGTTTACTCAGGAAATGTGCCGCTTAGGGTTACAGGTGCAGTTTAGGTTGAAGCTGATAAATAATCTTGTATTTTGGCTAACTGCTTCTCATTAAAATGATTAAAGTGATGAGATAAAATATCACTGATAACCCTTTATAGGATCATAATTTTAATACATCCTAGCTTTTGCACAGTGTACACAGCCACATATTACAGATTTACAGGAAAAAGTTCCATCTGTGCTTAAATTAACCTTAACGTAACAAAAAAATCTAAGATATATAACATATATTTGATTATAACTGCCATTAAAAATACCTTAAGAATATGTTTCCAATACTAAATGTATAAGGGAATTCTGACATAGACAAACTCTATTTTTTACCTGCTGTCTCATTGGTGCGAATGCGTGCTGGGAAGCAGGGCCTGTTCTCGGGTTACTGCTGGGAAAACAGGCGTAGCATGAGTCCAACAGGTGATAGGCTTGATTGAGTGGCTTGTCATAACACTGCAGCGCTTCATCACCAGGGAACTACTGCTGAAAATTAATTACGCATCAGGGATGACTTCAGAAGATTATTTATAGCCTCTCTCAAGGGTTTTAGTGGAAAGAGGATCCTCTCGGAGAGAATGAAGGTATCAGAGGCCTTTAAGAATACGCTGCTCGTCTGGACACTCATCCGTTTGACTTGGGGACTAAACAGAGAAATGTGAGGTCATTCATAGTTTGGATTTCTTAAGATCCGCTCTGCATCTGTGGGCTGATGTCAAGTTTTAAGTATTAGCAATCAGCAACAGATAACAAATCAGTTCAACCAAATGAACGCGAGGTTAAACTATCTAATGCTCTGGAACGCCGGATTGGTTTCTGTTTACTCTGTTTCTGTTTATTTTTTAAGTTTATGTTTCAGATAAATCACTGAAAGGTAGCCTGGGAAAACCCTGACGAACTTCCGGCAAATTTGAGATTTGCTCTGCAAGTCAGTCTGGCCAGGAGCCCATTCAAGCCCATTTCCAATTTTTCCAAATCGAGGCACCAATCACAACCGTTGAGGCGGGCTTTACACGATGACAGACACAGTGACAGCGAGCAGCTTTTTGTTTACATTCAACATGACGGCTACCGAACAAGGGGGTAAGCCTCTCTCCACAACGCGTACCTCCTATGGCGCCATTTTGATGCTAACAAGCACTCACCCGCCGTTAGCATTGCACAATGTATAAAAGGCTCCATTACCTTGTATCTCACGTTATGGCTCAGTAGCAGACGTTTTTGTAAAAATAGGCTAACGACTGTGTCATAACCACGCGACTTACTGTCGCATAGTAGAGGAATTACCGTATAGTACAGGAGAAGCTCGCAGGCAGTTTCGACTTACATTAGCTGTTTAAGTTTAATTACTAATGTTAACTAGCATTTTAGTTAGCAATAATTAGCCTGTGCCTATGTTATCTCCTTATATATACCTACGCTCTCCGTCTCTGCAAGATTGGGAATGATTGAGATTTCTCTTGGCACAGCTACCAGAAGACTTCCAACTTTCAGACAGGTTGCTCACGTCACATCTACGTCATCAAGCTCAGTTGGAGGCTGCACAGTAACGCTCAGCCATCACCAGAAAAGTGCTTCTAATAGCCTTCACTGGTCTCTGTAGAAATCAACGGGGTCACACACAGCACAGCAACCCGTTGATGCCGCTGTAGCTTCTACGTCACCCGGATCGTTGATCTGATTGGTTGAAGGACTATCCAATGTGCTCAGAGGCATTTGAGCGGTGTCTGTTGGTCCCTTTGGAAATGAGCTGCGAATGAACCTTGCCCAGACCCACTCTCAGTTACAACTGAGAAGGGTCTGATGTCAACCAGGCTAACTGAAAAGCATACCAGGTGCCAAATGCAGAGAGCAGAACAGAAGTTAACATATGTCTCTGTTCTAAAAAAAAAAAAAAAAAGACATTGCTCCTCATTGTGTCTGCAGGATTCAGAAAACATCAGTACTAGCATGCAGAGTCACCTGAGCTGTGTAAACTGGTAAAAAGGGGAGATTATGCAGCAGCAACAGGGAAGAGTTAGAAGGCCATAACACTGCTGAATGTCAATTTGATCTCCTTCTTTTTCCTTTAATGAGCAGACGCTCCCAGCTGCTCCCAGAGAAAATGTTATGGTTCAGCACTTCCGTAATGCGATGGCTTTCCCACTGACCTCTCGAGGGAATCAATAAGAAATCTGGTTACCGGGGGTCTTCGTTTGTCTGGGGTTTTAAGAGTTAACTGAGACTGATGAGGCGTTCTTGTAAAACATCAGAGGACTCCGCTGTGATCTTGGTACAGATTTACTTGACTCCCGTGTCAGAAAGCATCCTGGGAGCTGGTAAAATATTTCAATAGAAACCCTAAACGCCCTCCCAGAGATTAAGCTCCAGGGGGGCGAGAGAGAGAGAGAAAGAGAGAGAGAGAGAGAGGACAAGATGAGGAGTTCAAACTGCCATATAGTCTTGGCGAAGTAACGTGAACTGGAGACAAACTACATGGTTAATGATTAGAATATGTCCCGATCCGCCTCATTTCACCCTCTGGTGCTGTTTCCCACAGGCCACCACTTTTCCCCTGAGGTTGAAACACTGAAAAGTCATTGTTTTGGAATGAGCATAAAGGCTTGAATTAGATGCCATTAGTCTTCTCTTCCTGGCCTGTTGAAACATTAAGATTAGATCTTTGCCTGTATATACTTGGTGTTGGAGGACTGTATCTTTAAGAGATGGGTACAGACTTCTCAGGGATGTTTTGGATATGTGAGTGGATATTATGCTAACTCTTTTCTGAGCGGAGGCCATGGCTGACATCCCAGCGAGTGATGGGTATTCCCCATAATCCATATCCTTAGCTAAAATCTTTCTTTCCCAACTGTTCCACTATTAAAGTGATTTTCCTTTTTAAAAGGAAATTATTTAGACAAAGTGCCCTTTAAAAGGGTTGGTTTACTCTAAGTTATGAAAAACCATGTTTAGCCATGCAGTTTGACTGAGCAAACTCCATCTGCTGTTGAAGAACATGTGATGTGATCAAAAGCTGGTCCTTGAGGTGAGATTGTTTTGCCAACAGATCATTTGGAAACCAAACAAAATAGTGCTCAAAACGCTCAAAGAAATAGATTACATTATTTGCTTTCTTGACCGTTCTTCTTTGCTGTAGCTTTGTATTTAGAATACATATGAAAGTGGTATTGATTTCCTCGTCGAACTTTCAGTGATAAAGAGAATAAGTGGACCTACCAAAATGTCGAACCATTCTTTTAACAGTGTATTTTGGCGATTATCCCAACTAACTGGTATACTGTTTCTGAAAAGACGTTGCTGTGCAATTTAGGAATATAAATGTAAGTTTCCCAAAGCTGTAAGTATTAAAAACAAAAAGATTCACCTCTATTGTATTGGAGGAAAGAGTCTGAGACACGAAACCTGGACAAATTACATCAAAGCTATCTGCATGACGAGATATCACTGCAGTTAGTCTACGGACACTTTAAAGAGAACTTTGGCAAAATCATAGATTTACACACACACACACACACACACACACACACACACACACACACGTCAATAGATTAGAGGGTTCTGTGGTTTCTCACCGACATCAGGCTCTGACCCCTGCAGGTCTTTCTTTGCATTCAGGCCCCTTCATTAAGCTCCTGCACAGTGTGGCCACTCACCCGGTGAGGGGAGGCCATCTCCCAGCCTCTTACTAATCACAGCCTCCCCTCCTGAGCAGCCAGACCCCCTCACCAGCAGCTGGCAGGTGAATCAACGCACTCTTTGTCGAATCACCTGAAGGTCTGTTTTCTCCCCCCTGAATCGTTGTTTTATCCCTGATTACGGGGTAAAAGCTGGTGAGTCAGAGAAGTCCCGTTGTTTGGTTTGAACCAACAGCTGCTCCTCATTCATTACCCTAATGTATTCTTTCTTTGTCATCATGGTGGACTCTTGTGATGCACGGTATTGTATTTATTTGGTGACATACACTTGCATGTTTAGAATCAGACCAAGCAATCCTCCAGTTTCTGTCTGTCTATGTAATCCTAAATGTATGACTCGCAAATCGTGTATGGAACAAATGTTAGGGAAAAAGGAAAAATAATGAATCAGATCACATAGGGTAAAGGAAGAGGGAGAAAGGAGAATGGTGATTGCAGGATTGTGACAGGTGATATATGAATGTGGAAGGTTTAGGAACTCTTGCCGTCAACGCTTGGCTTTAAATCACTGTCGGTGCAGGGTGTGTCCCTATTAGAGAATACAGGAAGTTAAAGCCCATGCTGTGCTAATGAGGGTGCCCGGTGCCTTAAAACAGCATGAGTTCTTCTGCATGTGGAGAAGGTTGCGGGAAAATTGAGCCTGTGAAAGAGGAAGTCTACAGGGTCTGGGTAGAGATACCAGAAGCAATAAGGAAAATGTTCCACAGTCTTACGAATTTAGCATGGGGAAACTTTGAGATGGATTCGGGGGAAGCCATGAGAAATGTGTTTCATCTGGATGGTTGAGTCATCGAACAGTGTCCATGTGCATTATTAATGTATCATTTTTTTTTTAAAGGAATAACATTTGGGGAAACACACTTCACAGTTATAAAGCTATGTGAAGCTGCCAGCAGCTAGTCATCTTAGATTATAGCAAAGACTGGAAACAGTCTTTCCAAAAGTAACAAAATGCGTCAAGCAGCTCACTAATTAACACATTCAATCTAGTTTGTGAGCCGAAAACCCCCCGAAGTGAAAGAGCTTTAGAGGAGCTGGTTGATTTTGTTACCTAAATGCAGGCAAAGTTAGGCTAGCTGTTTTGCCTTGTTCCCAGTCTTTATGCTAAAATAAGCAAACTAGCTTCTGTTAGCATGAGATTGGCATGAGATTGGAATCGGAATTGGAGCCAAACTATTCCTTTAAATGAATCTGTGTTTGTCATTTTGGGATGCTTTGACCCTTCATTTCTTTAGCTACTGTATATGTATATATATATATAAAGAAGACCTGCAGAATATATTAGTCTGCGGTTTTACAATACTCTGTTTCATCTCAGTTTACATAGCCTTTAGTATATGCATTAAATCTGTCTGAGCCTCTTTTATCCCTCAAAAGGAAAATAAAGTCACAGACTCACATTGACAACAGCACTTTCTCTGGATGCCCTCAGCTGAAGGAGAGTGTTTTAAGTAGTGCTGTCAAACGATTAAAATATTTAATCGCGATTAATCACATTAATGTCATAGTTAACTCGCAATTAATCGCAATTAATCGCACATTTTTATCTATTCTAAATGTCCCTAGATTTATTTTTGTCCAATAATTTTTTCTCATTTTAATGCTCTTATCAACATGGAAAAGTGGATCGGCTTGCTTTGTGCTTTTGTCGCCTGGCTTTGACGAGGGGGTGGAGAATTGGCATCAGCTGTGTGCTTGGCCATCAAGTGGTATTTCAGACTGGACGTGCTGCGATGATAGCTCAGTTCACAACGACAAAACACACAGATCACTTTGGTCTTGTCAATGGAACCATTTGGCAACTTTTTAAAAGTAAACTTTCCATTCAGAATCTTATTGACATTCATTTCGGCGTCTCGCGCTCGCCATCCACTCAAAACGTAACGTTAGCCTACTACTCTTTTGCTGGCTCGCAAGCCCAAACAAGTGTGTGCGGCGTGCCTGTTGTTTTGTTTCCGGTCTAGCTAGATCCGGTGTGGTGTTGTAGTTTTTCTAACATTACTAGTTGTTGCAACAGCATGTGAAAAAAACTACAGAGTTTGCTAGGCCAAAAAGAATGTTAATCTTGCGATAAAAAAATTGACGCCGTTAAAATGGGTTTGCGTTAACGCCGTTAATAACACGTTTAACTAACAGCACTAGTTTTAAGTAACAATGTAAGTAACAGAATAATTAAATAGGCTATTTTTGCTTTTATAAAGCTGTTTTGAACAAAAAGTGTTCATTCCAATCATGTGTCTTAATGGATAAAAAGCGTGTCTTGCATGTTTTGATGCTCAGCCTGTGGTTGCAGTTACCAGCTGAACCAAAACGCTTCTGTATTAACCTCAATGAGTCACCCAAAGATAAGTCCCCACCCAGGGTCTAAACAAGATGTGAGAAAGATGTAACCTCAATGTGACTTCTTCTTTGTGTTAATGAAACAGGAAGAAACACACCCTGAGTTTTAGCTTGGCTTTGGTGTTTCAGATCATAGTCATGGTGTTTCAACACTTTGCTTTTTAGCAAATGTCCTGGCACACAGGGATGGAGGGGCAAATAAGTAAAACCTTTGGGAAATACGCACATTCGCTTTCTTGCTTTGATTTGATGAAAAGATCAATACCACTCTCATGTCTGTCGTTAAGTGTGGATCTGTAGCCAGGAGACGGTTAGCTTAGCTTCAAGACTGGAAACCATTGGACAGGGACAAGCTAGCTGCTTCCCCCTGTTTCCAGTCTTTGTTGTAGGCTAAGCTAACCAGCCGTTGATGTTGAGCTTCATATTTAGGGCACAGGCATGAGGCATGAGAGTGATATAAATCTTCTCATAAGATTTTGGCAAGGTAGTGAAAATGTGTATTTCCCAAAAAGTCAAACTACTCCTTTAAATAGTCTGCGTATCTCTGAGATAAAATGCTTGCTCTTTTCTCCCAGCCAGGTTACGGATGTTCTGTGGCTTCCCCAATGTATCTTCTGAGAGAATATTTTCGTGACAGATAAGTATTTCTCTAACATTTTTCCGTGAACACGTACATGTTTTATAGTTATTCGGTTATTCACTCTGTCAAGTATGTTCGAAAGGCAAACCACAGAAAGAGTCAGCAACCTCACACTGATGATAAGATTCCAGAAGTCACTGCGCCCGGTCAAGAAACCGTTACTGTACACGTTGGTGTTGCATCACTGAGTCTGCAATGAACAGACTTCTCTTGAACTCTCGCCTCAGACACTGGGAGTGAGTAGGAGTGCAGTCACAGTAGAGGAAGTCTACAGGGTCTGGGTAGAGATACCAGAAGCAATAAGGAAAATGTTCCACAGTCTTACGAATTTAGCATGGGGAAACTTTGAGATGGATTCGGGGGAAGCCATGAGAAATGTGTTTCATCTGGATGGTTGAGTCATCGAACAGTGTCCATGTGCATTATTAATGTATCATTTTTTTTTTTAAAGGAATAACATTTGGGGAAACACACTTCACAGTTATAAAGCTATGTGAAGCTGCCAGCAGCTAGTCATCTTAGATTATAGCAAAGACTGGAAACAGTCTTTCCAAAAGTAACAAAATGCGTCAAGCAGCTCACTAATTAACACATTCAATCTAGTTTGTGAGCCGAAAACCCCCCGAAGTGAAAGAGCTTTAGAGGAGCTGGTTGATTTTGTTACCTAAATGCAGGCAAAGTTAGGCTAGCTGTTTTGCCTTGTTCCCAGTCTTTATGCTAAAATAAGCAAACTAGCTTCTGTTAGCATGAGATTGGCATGAGATTGGAATCGGAATTGGAGCCAAACTACTCCTTTAAATGAATCTGTGTTTGTCATTTTGGGATGCTTTGACCCTTCATTTCTTTAGCTACTGTATATGTATATATATATATATATATATATATATATATATATATATATATATATATATATGTAAAGAAGACCTGCAGAATATATTAGTCTGCGGTTTTACAATACTCTGTTTCATCTCAGTTTACATAGCCTTTAGTATATGCATTAAATCTGTCTGAGCCTCTTTTATCCCTCAAAAGGAAAATAAAGTCACAGACTCACATTGACAACAGCACTTTCTCTGGATGCCCTCAGCTGAAGGAAAGTGTTTTAAGTAGTGCTGTCAAACGATTAAAATATTTAATCGCGATTAATCACATTAATGTCATAGTTAACTCGCAATTAATCGCAATTAATCGCACATTTTTATCTATTCTAAATGTCCCTAGATTTATTTTTGTCCAATAATTTTTTCTCATTTTAATGCTCTTATCAACATGGAAAAGTGGATCGGCTTGCTTTGTGCTTTTGTCGCCTGGCTTTGACGAGGGGGTGGAGAATTGGCATCAGCTGTATGCTTGGCCATCAAGTGGTATTTCAGACTGGACGTGCTGCGATGATAGCTCAGTTCACAACGACAAAACACACAGATCACTTTGGTCTTGTCAATGGAACCATTTGGCAACTTTTTAAAAGTAAACTTTCCATTCAGAATCTTATTGACATTCATTTCGGCGTCTCGCGCTCGCCATCCACTCAAAACGTAACGTTAGCCTACTACTCTTTTGCTGGCTCGCAAGCCCAAACAAGTGTGTGCGGCGTGCCTGTTGTTTTGTTTCCGGTCTAGCTAGATCCAGTGTGGTGTTGTAGTTTTTCTAACATTACTAGTTGTTGCAACAGCATGTGAAAAAAACTACAGAGTTTGCTAGGCCAAAAAGAATGTTAATCTTGCGATAAAAAAATTGACGCCGTTAAAATGGGTTTGCGTTAACGCCGTTAATAACACGTTTAACTAACAGCACTAGTTTTAAGTAACAATGTAAGTAACAGAATAATTAAATAGGCTATTTTTGCTTTTATAAAGCTGTTTTGAACAAAAAGTGTTCATTCCAATCATGTGTCTTAATGGATAAAAAGCGTGTCTCGCATGTTTTGATGCTCAGCCTGTGGTTGCAGTTACCAGCTGAACCAAAACGCTTCTGTATTAACCTCAATGAGTCACCCAAAGATAAGTCCCCACTCAGGGTCTAAACAAGATGTGAGAAAGATGTAACCTCAATGTGACTTCTTCTTTGTGTTAATGAAACAGGAAGAAACACACCCTGAGTTTTAGCTTGGCTTTGGTGTTTCAGATCATAGTCATGGTGTTTCAACACTTTGCTTTTTAGCAAATGTCCTGGCACACAGGGATGGAGGGGCAAATAAGTAAAACCTTTGGGAAATACGCACATTCGCTTTCTTGCTTTGATTTGATGAAAAGATCAATACCACTCTCATGTCTGTCGTTAAGTGTGGATCTGTAGCCAGGAGACGGTTAGCTTAGCTTCAAGACTGGAAACCATTGGACAGGGACAAGCTAGCTGCTTCCCCCTGTTTCCAGTCTTTGTTGTAGGCTAAGCTAACCAGCCGTTGATGTTGAGCTTCATATTTAGGGCACAGGCATGAGGCATGAGAGTGATATAAATCTTCTCATAAGATTTTGGCAAGGTAGTGAAAATGTGTATTTCCCAAAAAGTCAAACTACTCCTTTAAATAGTCTGCGTATCTCTGAGATAAAATGCTTGCTCTTTTCTCCCAGCCAGGTTACGGATGTTCTGTGGCTTCCCCAATGTATCTTCTGAGAGAATATTTTCGTGACAGATAAGTATTTCTCTAACATTTTTCCGTGAACACGCACATGTTTTATACTGTCTGTTATCTGTCAAGTATGTTCAAAAGGCAAACCACAGAAAGAGTCAGCAACCTCACACTGATGATAAGATTCCAGAAGTCACTGCGCCCAGTCAAGAAACCGTTACTGTACACGTTGGTGTTGCATCACTGAGTCTGCAATGAACAGACTTCTCTTGAACTCTCGCCTCAGACACTGGGAGTGAGTAGGAGTGCAGTCACAGACTGAAGACACAGATGAAGCTCTGCACCTTTGTATTACATTTCCTCATCTGCAAGCTGTCTTTATCGAGAAACCCCATTTAACAATAGACTTCAGAATCAGAATCAGTTTTATTGGCCAAGTATTCTTACATACATAAGGAATTTGACTTTGGTAGGTGTTAACTCTCTATACATTCAACCAATAGACATGTAGTAGTAAACATTCAGTAGACAAATAGTAATATATACACATACTGTACAATAGAGACAACAATATACATATAGGCACATATCAAAGTAAAGTGCAGGCCACCCTCACATCAGTGGTAATGTGGTGAATAAAGAACCAGATCCCAGGAGTGGGAAACAATTGGTTGTTGTTCTCACGAAGTTACTGTTCCAGCTTGTTTCTCTGTGATGTGGGGTGAGAAGGAAGTTGATATTAGTTAGTAATTTCAGTTGTCAATGCATTTTATTTTTGCTCCTCAAGAAAGATGCATCACCTCCAGCTGCTCTTATCAAAAGGTATTTTCAGAGAGATGGGAACACCTGGCAGATTGAAGTCAGAGGAACCACATGGCACCTGTGGAATCCAGCCTCCTCACCTGCTGCCAGGGTGTGGAGCATCCAAACACCTGGATATAGTCTGGGTACTGAGATCATTCTGTTTGCCTAAAAAGATCTGGCTTTGACTGTCTAGCTGAGGGTTTATCAGACTGACATGTGTTGATAAGTGGGGGGAAAAAATCTTCAGAAGCTCCTGCACATCACAGATCAAAAGGAGCTTTTTTACTGGAAAAATAATACTTTATAAATTCCTTTCAATGTGTTTCAAATCAATACATCTCCATTTCACATGTGAGGGCCTTTCACAGTTCAAAAAGCTGTTTGGTTTACAGGTTTACATGCACTAAATTTACCTCATTCCTTTTATACTAAGAGCGTGGTGACTTTAATTGGCTGTAGGAGGTTGCGGTTCGAGACGTAAGGACGCCTGACATGACTGCTATGGAAATAGCACGTTATGAGCAAAGGAAAGCCTTACTCATCCAGCGCGCACACAGAGGTCTCCATAGCTGTGTCATCATCAACGTGCAAGACTCTCAGCTGAGAGAATGGGCCCTCCACAGCCAGTAAATGACCCCACCCAGCTGGTCTCTGCTGTCCTCATCCAAAACCTTTCCTCTCTCCACCTCTCACTAACATCATCAGCATGGCCTGCACCACAACTGAGAGACATGGAAGCAATTATAGCAGCCGGCACGGGAACACATAGTGTAGGCAGGGTGAAGTTGAATCTGAAAAAAGAAAGAAAATCAAAGCTCTGCCTTTGTGTTAGCATGCCAGGTTACTGATCATTCATTCAGGAGGCCATCAGGAAGAGTTCTGATCTTACTTTTTATGAATGTCTTGTATCAGAAAATGAGGGGGTTGTTGGTTTAAGGGGCACATGAAGATCAGTGTCATACTACTCAGCCGGAGAAAACAGCTGTATAATGTCCTCTGTGGCTCTGGAAAAGCTTTATAAAGTCGGATAGAAATAATCCTGATGATGTCATTAGGGTTATCTCAACTTGGGCTTGGAGCCATCAAATATTCAACAGAAAGCCTGCATTGCAAACTCTGGACGTAGAGTTTAAAAAGACGTGGGTGTTTACCACGCAGGGAGGGTCTGACGAGAGATGCTATCAAGTTGAATGTTAGTTTCAGATTTTTGGAGCTTGACTCAGTTTACAGACTTAATGTACAGATATTCAGCCTTTGCTGCATTGATTCGGACCACTTTTATTCAAACCTTTTTCTTTCAAGTCCCAGTGCAACACTAAGTTGGAGTACCCATTTATAAGCAGTATACGTTGTGTTTTTCTAATTTTTCAAGTCTGTCTCAAAATAATAATACTCTACTCTGAAACTGTCAAGTGCCTCCTAATGTGCTTACAATGTAAAAGTGATGGGGACAAAATCCACAGTCCTCATTCTGAGCAAAGTTGATCTGAAGCTGATATGAGCCTCCAGAGGTCTGGGTTAGGCAAATAAAGTGAGTAGTACAGTCTTTTTGATTTTCTCTCGCCACTGTGGCTCACCAAGTGGTGACCTGAAATAACTTGAAATAAACTTTGGAATATATTTTTTGCACGGAATGAGGACTGTGGAGTTTGTCCCCATCTCTTCCATTGAAAGAATATTAGGAAGGGATCTTTTGTTGACCAGTATGGACAGGAGGATTGATTACAGCACTGTTTTAGGACAGACTTGAAAATCTGTGAATCTATCCTTTAACTACATACAACCTATACTTTACATTACCTTGAGTGCTGTTCCACAGCAACATTTATGGACTGACTACAATTCAACTATATGTTGGTGAATTCAAGGTAATTCCAGATTCATCCACCTAAAAAAAATTTCACAGGTTTTTGTCTATTTTCTCTTGTGCTTAATCTCCCGATCTAACATGTTTGAGGGGTTTTTTTTAGCCGCTGATTCTCAAATTTGGATCTCAGAGCAGCCAACAGAAGACTTTTCAGAGCAGTACTTTCTAATATTTGCAGTACCATGCAACAATATCATAACAACAAATTAAGCAAACTAAGTGTGATTGAATCCATGGTATGCTTTGGAAATGATCAGCAGTAATGTATAATATATGGAATTTGCAGTTAACAGCCTAAAATGATATGGTCCTTGAAATTACTTTTTGTTTCTGCATCCACACCAGCGGCTTCGATTTTCACAAGATCCATGTAATTATTTCTCAATCCCAATGATCATTTTTCTCACCACTTACTTCTCACAGGCTCCGCCAACATTTTCTCTGATCCTCCCATCAAGCCCGTACTATTTTTTCTTCCTCTGGCCTTCCACCCAGGCAGAGGTCATTGTCGTTCACATCACATGGGGTATTACAAGACAACCAAGGTATTTCTTCCAAGAGTAACCCAACCCCACAGAGGCTGCTGTCCGGCCAGATCCTGATGAGCTGAGGTGGGTCCGTCCAAAAAAGAATGGACGCGCCCATGACAGCAACTCCTCGAGGGAGTCCACCCCTCCTTGTTAACCATGGAAACCAATGTATTAACACACACAAGTTTACTGGGAGACTCAAATGTTCCGGGTTGTCCATGTTCACTGGTTGCAGGGGTGTGACAGTGGGGGGGCAGCTGTGGATTGATATATACATTTTGCTTAGATATATATATATATCTAAGCAAAATGTATATATACAGTATATGCATATTGCATATTGCACGTGCATGTGTGTGAGTCAAGAGTCAAAGTGAGAGAGACAGACTAAGGGATGGGGGCTGTGTTGTAAAAGGGAAATTTCTGCCTTAACAGCTCCCGTACCTAGGCAGAACGCACGCAGAGGCCTGTGCCAAATCCCTAATAGAAACCAGACACATGGCGCATGAGGAGTGAAGCTTTCACTGCACAGCTCCAGAGGGAACCACTGTAGGAGTGACGGAGGAGAGGAGGTGGGGAGGGTAAGTCAAGTAGGCAAAGGAAGAAAGAAAGAAAGAATTGCATAGACAACAAACTTTTAACTGTAATTTGCTCTCGGAAGTTGCCTGAGATGGGATCGTTAACTCCCTATTTGAATCTGAGATTTCTTCATCCACTCAAAAGATGAGTACTACTGGCTGATAACGGGGAAGCCGGCATAGCACTTAACTGAGATAATTCTTTAAAACGTATCCCGCTGTATATGTGAGAAAATACTCCTCTTCTTGACATCTTATTCATTTAGCTTAACGGATGAAGCAACCTAACTACAACCACATGCACACACACACACACACACACACACACACACACACACACAGATAACCACCCAGCTTCAACTTTGAACTCACAGACAGCATATTGAAATGTAGCCAGCAGCCTGTTAGAGGAGAAACATGCACAGAGAAAATGTGAAAGCTGAGTATGGTGTAATAGTGTTTTTTCTTGTTTTATTAGACAAAATATGTCTGAAATGGGAATAGAGGGGGAAGAACATGAGGACATGTGTAATTTGGGATATTGGGACAGATCAGATGATTCATAATCATCATTTTGTGAATCAGATGTTTTCTCAAGACCACCAGACCGTTTACCCCCTCATAGCTGCCTCTCCTCTCCTCTCCTCTCCTCTCCTCTCCTCTACTGTTCTCTCCTCTCCTCTCATCTCCTCTCCTCTCCTCTCCTCTCCTCTCCTCTCCTCTACTGTTCTCTCCTCTCCTCTCCACTACTGTTCTCTCCTCTCCTCTCCTCTCCTCTCCTCTCCTCTCCTCTCCTCTCCTCTCCTCTCCTCTCCTCTCCTCTCCTCTCCACTACTGTTCTCTCCTATCCTCTACTGTTCTCTCATCTCCTCTCTTCTTGTCTCCTCTCCTCTTCTCTCCTCTATTGTTCTCTCGTTTCCTCTTCTTTCCTCTCGTCTTCTTTCCTTTCCTCTTGTCTCCTCTTCTTTCCTCTCATCTCCTTTTCTTTTCTCTGGTCTAATTCATTTCCTTGTCTCCTCTTCTTTCTTCTCATCTCCTTTTCTTTTCTCTCATCACCTCTTCTTTCCTATCATCTCCTTTTCTTACCTCTCATCTCCTTTTCTTACCTTTTGTCTCCTCTTCTTTCCTCTCGTCTCCTCTCCTCTCGTCTCCTCTTCTTTCCTTTTGATGCCTCTCCTTCATTTTTATACAAAGCATTACATGTTCTACTGTCTTCCCTCTCTTTGCCTGGAGAAGCTGCACGCCGGTCATGTGTGAGACATCGGGCGAGTAAGAACAGAGGCTCCACTTCAGTCTTTTCTGCCTGCTTGAACTGCATGTCAGGTCATAAGCAGGGACAGTGAGTACCAGTGAATTACCCGGCCTTATTTAGAATCCCAGTTGGAAGAGGGATTGAGTCACAAGGCATCGACAGCACAGTCTCTCCCAAGGGAATTCATTAGGGAGAATGAATCAGCATTCAAGCACAAACAGAAGGTGTTGGTGTTTATGCTCAGCAGTGTGAGTGTGAAATATGTATTACCATGAATGGTCAATTCCTCCTCCGAGTGAGACATTTAGTCTCCAGGTGGTGGAGATGAATCAGCTTTCAGAGCTGTGCTGTCACGTCCTGGATGAGTCTTTGAAAGTGGAAATAAAATGCTCATATTTTATTTTTCTTTCATTTTGAACAGCTTGTAATGTAGTGATGTTTTGAATAATAAAAACATGAAGAGGATGGATCTGACTGAGCTGGTCTATATGAACTTCATTGTGTTATTTCAATTGTCAGGAACATCTCCTTACCTACGTCTTCTCCCGTTATGAAAATCTGAATGAACCTGAAATACAGGGTTTCAAACACATTTCTATAACTATATATAAAGAAATTATAGAAAGATGGAGGAAGATCTTAGTTTCAAATTTGATTATGACTGCCTGGAAAGATTATGTGATTATGTGTTCATTTAACATTAAAAACATAACAAATATACATGTGAAAACCTTTCTCTCTTTTCACAGAAGGACCTGTTCTCCAACAAGTTTCTGACTTATTGCAGTCCAATGTTTCAGTCTATTTGATAAATGATCAATCGGTTTACATAAATAACACAAATGTGTTTGTTTTAATTGCTGTTTAATATGATTGTGATCGGTTGAGAGGGGTTCAACCTATAGACCTTTTTTATTGGCAGACATTTTGGACTTGTCGTTAGTAGGAACAACACAAGTGAATCTAATTTGGTCAACGATGGCTCAGTTCCATCATGGTTCCCAGTGAGCCAGCGCATGCACCAAACTAGCTCACCTGGATGGAATGTAGTCGTTTTTAATTTAATCAATTACACCTGTGCTTTTATACCATGACAAGCCAAAATGCCTGCTGCGTAAAAAGGTCTATTGTGTGTGTGAGATGTTTTTTTTTGTTTGCTGTTGCTCTGCCTGGGATGTGGATTTGCTTAACCCTCATGTTGACCTCGGGTCAAATTTGACCCGTTTTCAAAGTTTTTTATATTAGAAAATATGGGATGTTGAAATTAGCGCCGAAAATGTAAAAACAAACAAAAAATACGACTGGTCAAGAGAAAATGTCAAAAACATTGAAAAATTTACAAAACGTCAAAAAACTACGACAAAATGTCAGGTAAAGCGATATCAATTTAGAAATAAGTGACCTAAACGTTGAAAAAAAAAACACACAAAACCTGCTAAAACATTAAGATAGGGACAAAAAAGTGTTTGTTTTCATGGTTGACGGGAAGACAACACAAGGGTTAATCAGGTGAACCCAGGTTTTAATCATTATGTCCTCTTATAAGTGTGGGACTGGGCACTGTTAAAGAAAGATAGGTAAGATTGTTCTACAGTAACTTACATTTTATTATACATTTATCAACCAAATCTGCAGCTTTAAGGAGCTTTATAGTTAGATTTCAGCTCATTGTTATAGCTGTAAATTTTTGATTCAATCTCACCGCTCTCATAGCTCAAAAGCTTAGTGCACTAGCTGCCCAGCACCAAACAGCACACAGACACAGTTAGCTGGTGAACATAGTGGAGCATTTAGCAGCTAAAGAGACAGATATTTCCCTCAGGGGTTGGTAGGTTGTTTGGTAGGAACCAAAGCCAGAGTTAGTGAATATTGGACATCCATTCACCAGTTGGACAGAAACAGGACTCCAGTTGCTCACTAACTGCTGAAAGTGTAAATAAGCAACCGTCTGCTATTAAGTTTGCCATATCAACCTAAAAGGCGATGATATGTTAGTGTTTACGGCTTGTTTCTGCTGCCCCCCCAACAGTACTCAGTAGTTAGTAGGTAGCTTCGTGGGAAGTTAGCTACTGGCAAGATAATGTTTTCCTGTTGTTTTCCACCTGGGTGTTCCACTATTACATTTTTTTTTCAGTGAGAGTTAAATCTCTGGATGGATATTTTGTCATGTTCCCCACATGGAAGACACCACTGCTGCTCCGGTGTGTAGGTGGTCCTTCCCTAAGCCCTAAGCTGTGTTATATTACGTTTCCAGTGTGGTCAGGAAAATGCATTTTGTCAATGCTATAACTAGCATGTAATGCACATAATAATATCATTACAGCAGCATTGCGTCAATGCCAGATTAAAGTAAAGTGGATGTGATTGTCATGTTTTTCCAATGACCATAGATAAGATGGAACAATCAGATATGGGGATGTCAACACCTTCTACCTGAACGACATATGACGTTAAATAAGCTGCAAAATGAGTCTCTTTTCCTTTTGAGGATAGTTGATTCATCAGCAACACCAAGACACAACATTCCTCAACACAAATGCAGGAAGACTGCATTGTTTGTGCTTAATACTTTGTAAACTGTGGCAGCATGCCACTCCTAATAACACAGCATGTCCCCAGTGGTGGAATGTAACTAAGCACATTTAATCAAGTACTGTACTTGAGTACAAATTTGAGGTACTTGTACTTGAGTCTTTTCTTGTCATGCCACTTTCTACTTCTGCTCCACTACATTTCAGAGAGAAATATTGTACTTTTTACTCCACTACATCTGACAGCTTTAGTTACAAGTTACCTTACATTTAAGATTGTTGCACACAAAACACATGTAGTTTATAAAATATGATGTTTTATTATAAATTAAATTACCCAACAATATAACGGCCTACAGAAATCCAGCTGAAATGATTAGACCGTTAAACACTTAGTTGATTGACAGAACTGTTTTGATTGTTTCCAGTTTCTAAAATGTGAGGATTTTTCTGCATCTATTTTTACTTTTACTTTTAATACTTTACTTTTTTACTTTTGCTACATTTCCCTGATGATGCTTACATACTTTTACTTAAGTAACATTGATGTCCATCCATGTTCCCATATAAAACATGCCACAAGCACCGAATCAATGTGATATTCACAGATTAGGGTTACACAGTGGTGAATAGGACCCAGTTCTGTGTTTGGGATGAGGTTTTGGATAAACCTACCTTTTACTGAGCAAAATACAAGGCAAGAGAAGCTATATTTAGTCAAGAGCATTCCTTACAGCCAGGAGAGTAGTTGAACATGCTGTAGTAGATTCAGTATTAACGACTGTCCCAAGAGCAGAAAGGCCTACTAAAAAGATTTTCCATGGAGACGTCCCAGACCTAGATGCGGAAGCAATAAAAATACCTGACTGGATTTTTTTTTTTTCCTACCGGCTATTGTTTAAATAGAAAAAAGTTGATTTTGAACTGAATATTCACATCATATATTAATTTGCTGCTTACAGCATCTGCTATTATATATTATCAAATTATTGAACAAATAAATTTAGAGAACAGGTGGAGATTCCTTCTTGGATATTTTAACACATGAACCTGTGATGGGTCAGATTTCAAGCGGAGGAAAAATAATAATAATACTGCTGACCTTGCACCCTTTCATTAGAGAAGACACTTCCCCAGTGCGCTGTTTGATTGTGTGCATGTTTTCAGTTTGTTTGGAATGTAACCCTATCCAGGCAGAGGACATGCTACGTGCCAAGACTTCTCTTATGCCTTCATTAATCTCGACCCCCACCTATAAACTGATATCCTGAACGTCCTGGACTATATACCTGACCGTTGCACATATTATATATCCTGCACTTTTGCACATTCCCTCATCAACAGTTTTGCACAACCCGCATAAAACCATACAGCCTTCTTTTCTTATACTAAAAAAGTTATATTGTACATATGTATAAGGTTATCGTGTCCTTTACATAGTTTTAAATGTAATATTTATATTCTAAATGCATGTTCTGGTCTTTTGCAGTACTTTGCTTTATTGCTTATTTCCTTTTAATATGTTTATGTAAGGCACCATTCACCAAGGCAAGTTCCTTGTAAGTGTTACTTTATTTGTTCCTACCTCTGTCAAACTTTAAACAATGCTGCTTGAGGCTGTAGAGCTTGTGCAATAGTTTCATGGTGTTTTACTGTGGGGTGAAGGAAATGTGTGTTACGTGCAATATGTTTTACTGGTACAGTTGGTGCTGTAATGTTTGTTCATATGTTGTTGTTTTTTGTTATTGTCAAGGCATTTATTTATGTGTGCAGCTTTTGAGTCCAAAACTAATTTCCCTAAGGTGACAATAAAGTATATTGTATCGTATCATACTTACTTGGCAAAAAAAATCTATTCTGATTCTGATGTTACCATGCCAATCGTTTCCCAGGACCCCTCCTGCTCTGCCTAGCCTAGCTGGGACCCATCCTCATATAAGGGAAGGGTATGAGCTACTTCACCAGACCACTACGGGATGTGACCTTGCTTTGACTTGTACATTAGCGAGATGACAGAATAGCCTCTGCATGTTGCTTCACACCGGCAGATACTACTAATGCACTGATCATAAACCTCTGATGGCTTCTATATAAGGCTGTGCAAGTGTGCGTGACACCTTGGTGGTCTGGATAGCATTAACATCAACATTGACTTATAAGGAGGAGCAGCACAGATTAACAGGAGTCTGGGGGGGGAGGGTAGGTGTAACATTTTAGCGGGCATTGTGACTCACCATCCCAAACATAGTTATTTTTTTATGTTTACAGAAGGTGACACAGCTGAAGTATGACACATTATTTTACTGCAAGACCTCCACATAGTTCAAGACCGACTGTGTTGTTGTTCATCAGCTTCGGCTAAGCACAGTCTGGACCGGACATCACACAGTACATCAGGAAGTATCAGAATGATTTGAAGTGCGAGTCACCAGAAGAAGAATGTTACATTTATGTTTATTTTTAGCCGTGCTTGCATGACTCTGAGGATAGTGATATTGGACTTATTGTTAGTCCACTACTTTGATCCAGACTGAAATATCTAAAAAATCTATCTGGATTAGATTAGATTCAACTTTATTGTCATTGCACATGTCACAAGTACAGAGCAACGAAATGTAGTTTGGTAGTTTGGTTTAGATTGGATGTATTGCCTTGAAAGTTTGTACAACATTCATGGCCCCCAGAGGATGAATCCTAATTACTTTAGCACTTTACTTTCCTCTTTTGCCATCAACAGGTTTTCAAGTTATATTATTCTGTGAAATATCTCAACATCTACCAGATACCAGATACATTTAGATAAGACATGCATTGTTCCCTGATGTGAATCCTACTGACTTTTCCTCTAGTGCAGGTTGACATTTGTGGTTTTGAGTTAAATATCCTGACTATTGGATGGATTTTCATGAAATTTAACAAATAACAAAGTAAACTACAGATACGTGAAAATTCTACTTAAGTACAGTAGTGAAGTATTTGTACTTCGTTACATTACAACACTGCCATCAGGTCAGAATTGAAATTTTCCATTGCTTTGGTTTATGTTTGTAATTTTTTTTTAATTGTTATTTCCATTGTTATTTTATTTCTTTTTTGCTTGTTTGTTTGTTTTTGTTTTGTTTGTTATTGGGTCTAATTTTTGAACAATTAGTTTCTTGTGAAGCACTTTGTGACTTTATCTGTAAAAGTTTTATTAAATACATTTTTTTATTACTATTATGACAGAATACCTAAACAAATGACATTCACAGCCTCAGCTGCACTTCATGTTTAGTAGCGATTAGGACATGTTAGCATGCTAACACGCTAAGCTAAAATGGTGAACATGGTGAACATTATGCCTGCTAAACATCAACATGTTCGCTGTGTCATTGTGAGCATATTAGCATGTTGATGTCACAGCACCGCTGCGCCTAAATACAGCCTCCCAGAGCAGCTGCACTCGCTATAGTCGTGTTACTATATAAATCAAAAAGAAGACAGTAGAGGTATTAGCATTTGTCATGCTGTGTCGAAGAATCCTACACTGCTTGACTGTAAAAAAATAAACCACAGTGATAAATGACAACCTCCACCACAGGAAGGAACCTGAACATATGAACCAGAAACATTCAGGAATCTATATGTGTTACACCCATCGATGAAGATGATACATGATAGTGAATGTAGCTTTTTGTCCACCCGTCTTACTGCAAACATGTAGAGGAGACATTATGGGAAGCTTTTGTTTTCTGCCCTCAGCTGCCATTGTTGATCCATCAATCTCATCTAGAAGTGTCTCCGTCAGTGGAGGAAGTGCATGTCGCCATTCAGCTGATGAAGTGTTGAAAGTCACTGCGATGGTATTGTGTCTACTGGTGCCATCAACCACCCATTATGAGATTTCTCAAGCCACAACACAAGTGGAGCCAAAGGCCTTTTTAGTGGGGGTGCCCTCTTTAATCATACGTCTAATACAAATTTGTATGTGCTTAAAACAGCAGTCGTTGGCTGTTTTTGGAACAATAACTTTAAAATATATAAAAAGAACGTTTATGTCTATGAATATAAGGAAGAAACAGCATCTATACTTATCTGTTTTCCCTTTAAGTGCAGTTTGTTTTCATCATGGGAAGCCGGGTGCGACTGTTTCCATATGCATTGTGTCAAACATGTTTGGTCAAGGGAGTGGGTGTGGGAAAGCAACAGTGGCAAATTGGAGGGAATGTGTGAATGGTTATATGTGTGTGTTGTGTGTGTGTGTGTGTGTGTGTGTGTGTGTGTGTTTATTTGCGTGTGAAACAACAACCCGAGGCTCTTCAGTGATCACATTGATTCACTGCCCTCTCCTGCTGTACCCCGATACACACATTTCATAGCCGCATTCCTTCACTCCGAGGCCCGGGCGGCGGCCTTTGCAGCACGCCCGCCCCAACAGCAAAACACAGGAGGGGGTCAGGGGGCACACCATTACTCTGAGAGACAAATAGGCCATCCAAATAAAACATGACACCCCGAACACAGGACCTGAATGCAAAACTGGACGACTGGCTGTGCACACATATCTTGTTCAATGTCATCTTTCTACGCAAACATCCTTGTTCACGGGTTTTCAAACGGTTTTGACCTGGTTTTGGAAACATACCCTCTGCAGTTTATTTGTTATTTCATTATGATACCCTGCAAATATTGCATGCTGTGGTCCAGCTCAGTGTTACCAGTTTTATGTTTCACTGTTGATTCTGGTATTTAAGATGAGTTTCTTATAAGCCCACCTTGTAGCATTTTTTATAGCCGACTGCTTGCATCTTGTGTTGGTTTTTGTTAGCCCGGCCACTCTGCCTCAGTGACCTCCCATTAAAGGATGTCAAGCATTTCATGCCGCCCCTTAAAGAGTTTTGTTTTCAAGCAAACAAGTTCAGTGAGCTGGGACAGAGACTAAACACTGCGTGAAGCGGAGCGCTGGCTGTAAATGCAGGCGGGTCAGGGGACACTTGTGTGTGTTATGGCGTGTAGAACAAGGCTGCTGGAGCTGGGAGCGGGGTCGTCTCCCCCCCAGCAGCTTTGCAGGCTGCTGCTTTACTGCTCTGCTCCCTTGGACTGATTAGCACATGTACATAAAAACACAACTGCTCATTTTCAGGCGTTTTGTGGCTGTTTTAACTAGGCAACTAAACAATGGACACTGCTTGGATCATCTTGCTCCCCACACACGTTCTCTCAATTTGTCTGGATTGACAGTTAACATTTACAAGAGGAAACCACAATGCAGAAGAGAGGATTAACTTTGCCTTGTAAGGAGCCTCCGGGATGATTTTTTTTTTTGTCTAAAACAATCGTATGATTCACTCAAACTACGTTGCTAAGAGCTTGTGTTGAAAACAATTGGAAGTCCATGCAGCAACACGGGCTAGCTCAGGACTTCCACCCCTTCATGACAAATCTGTCATCCTGTATGCAATGCCTCAGACTGGCTGGAGCAATCAGCAACACCTCACCACCCTTTCCTCCTTGTACATGGGGAATGTTACAGAGCTGAGGGGAGAAAGCAAAGCAGATTGGAATTGAGTCTGTGTGTGTGTGTGTGTGTGTGTGTGTGTGTGTGTGTGTGTGTGTGTGTGTGTGTGTGTGTGTGTGTGTGTGTGTGTGTGTTTGTGTGTGAGTGCAACAGAGACACAAAGAGTAGGAACTCGCTGAAACAGGAAGCCCAGGCAGGCCTTACATTGGAGGTATTTCCTGCCTGTAAAGATGTGTGTCACTGTGTTTCTACAGTCAATGAGAGATGGAGAGAAGAGGAAGGAAAGCTGGCCCTGTGTGTTTGAAAGACATTTTAAGACAGGTTTCACTCTTACTGTTTAGATCAAGAGCGAGTTTGAATCTAAAGTCACAGTAGCCCATTCTTCTCTAAGACTTACTGTACATGAGTGAGAGCTGACCGGCAACAGTATAGCCCTCTGTTCAGAAACCACACTTTCCACCACTACCTTCAATTTTCTTGCTCAACAGGACTTCTTTTTATCCACAGCTAAATATATCATATATCCAATACATCCGAAAAAGGAACTGGCAAACTGCCTAAAGGAATAAACACAAGTTAAATCCTCCTGACTGTTGTGACTGTTGAATTGTGTGTGTACAAAGTATCAAGTTGCCTGTTGTGGCCTTTATCTGCTGTCTGTTCCCGAGAGCTAGATGGTGTTTGTTCTGAGCCTTAAAACAAGACTTAAAACACTAAAACAGTTGCCTAATGGCAGCCATCAGGGTGTCTCCTCACCCTGCCCCCGGCCCGTGGAGCCCATCAGTGTCACCGTTTGCGCTACAAAGAGGAATTAGATGAGGGTGGGGGGGAGGCGGGTGCCTCGGGGGAATAAAGATCATTGGAACGTGGCTGATAGATGTAGTGATTGTTTGCTGAAGAGACAACCTTAATTTTGAAGTGAAGAGTTTAAAAGCAATAGTTTGACATTTGACAAGCATTTTAAGGTCTGTCTATACACAGGAGGCATTTCAGCCACTTTTTTTCAGTTGTACGTCTCATGCCCGTCTGACGGCACAGATACACTTTTAATCAATGCAGCTGTCTACATTAGCCCCATAATGGCCTGAATTTCACTTGGGTTGTGCGTTCATCACTGCCAATCAAAGCATATTTTTAAGCTAAAATTGTATTTTCTTCTGTTGAACGCATGTGACTGCTGTGATTGTGTAGGCTATTGAGCTCTGAGCCAAAAAATAGGTGATCTACAATATGAAGCTACTGTGAGAAGCCGGTTTGATTAGCTTAGCACAAAAACTGTAAACGGGGCAACAGCTAGCTTTGCTCTGTCCAAAATCCATGCACTAATTAACTATTCTGTTGTCTTTACACTTTTTTTTGTATGGTTGTGTATGTATTT
Source organism: Sander lucioperca (assembly GCF_008315115.2). Lineage (NCBI taxonomy): Eukaryota > Metazoa > Chordata > Actinopteri > Perciformes > Percidae > Sander > Sander lucioperca. Next base: position 32,724,659 of record NC_050184.1, read on the forward strand.
TAAGCATTTTTCCAAAAATGTGTAACTTTTTCTTGAAGAGTTTTAGGAGTAGTTAAATATTTTGGGAAATATTTGCTTTCTTGGCATAGAGTAAGATAGGAAGATCCATACCACTCTCATATCTGCCTGCTGATTATTTAATTGGAGCCAGGAGGGGATTAGCTTAGCTTAGCATAAAAACTTAAAGCAGGGTGAAACAGCTAGCCCGGCTCTGTCGAGAGGTAACAAATTCTACCTACCAACATCTTTAAAGCTCACTAGTTTAGAAATACTTTGACACATAACTCCTGTAAAGCCACAACTTATTGTTTTTAAAATGTTGAATTATTCCTTTGAATAGAATTGGAGATAGTTGACAGGTGACAGTGATGTTTTCTTAGTTTAAAGTGTAGCCAACTCTGTTTAACTGCCCCATAAAGAATTGTAAAGTGTAAAGCAAATGAGAAGCAATTGCATGGAAACACTGAGTTTACATATCATGATATATGTGCGTGAAGATAACGGCACTAAGTGGCCTTCTGGTAGTCCTATTAATAATTTGTCTTACTATATCGGAAAACATATGCTCAGTAACCAGGAAAGAAGAGAGTTAGTGGAAGTGTGTGTGTGCATGTGGTCGCACATATATACGCCTGGCCTTGCAGAAGTGCCAATGTGTCAGGTCTATATTTAAAATAGTTGGCCAGCTGTGTAGAGTCCTGTGAAATGTTCTTTAAGTGTTTTGCTGCACTTCAGATCTGTTGCCATAGTGGCCAAATGATGATGTCAAAGCAGAGGCATTGAAACAAAACCACACCCCCTTTTTCAACGGAAATCGCAGTTGGAGGGAGATGGAAAATACTGTTCAGTTAGCCAGACCCAATTACGAGTCACCAAAAAGCAGAACAGGCTTTGGCTTCACACACAAAATATGCTTAACGGAAAACACTTGTATACACTGGCTTGTAGGGTAAAAAGTTGCTACTGGATGACACACACATACACATACAGAAGTGTGTGAAGAGAAAGAGGGGGCAAAACACTTGAAAGGAATATTTCTCCTATCGCTTGGTGAATCCTGATCCTTTACGATGTCACATAGATAAATGTTGGTGGATAGATAACATGAAAGCTGTGCCGTTCAATCAGGCAGACACTAAAGAAGACAATGACCAAGCGAGAGCTGATACCAGTATTATCTATTTAAGTATTTGCTCGTCCCCCTCTAACTAACCCTGATACATCATGAGGTCATGGGGCTGTGTGTAAATGACTATGATGACCTCCAATGGCTTGTGGCCAATGACTTTCAGAAGATCCAGAAACACATATCAAAGTGGCATGAGTTGACGTACCTATTTCAGAGTTTGCATGATGGGGTTTCTAAAAAAACAAACCATGACTTCAGAGGGAAAGTTTGGACTCCAGATCATTTTGATGGCTGCATACAGTATAACCCGTCTTTCTGTCTTGATTTCTGCTTCATCTACAAATCATCCCGAAGAACCTAAAAACAGAGTGAGAGAATGAGACCCCTCCAGGATTAAGGCGTTGAACCATCAAGTGCCCCCAACAGCTGTGAACTGGGCCCCCCAACCAGACTCTCCGGATTGCTCCCATCAGTCTACGGTCAGACTTTACTCCCTGTGTCGGGGAGCTTCAGACCAGTTATAAATATGAGCAGCACTTGACAGAGAGTTTATGTTGCCACTGCCACACAGCCAAATTTGGCCCCTGTGTTCAATCACTGAGGCTTCAAGTGCATCAGCTAAACCAGCAGTCACTAATCCTAGCCGGCTAGGATAGGTTTATTAAAGGTCTCATTTCAGCGAGTAGTTGCTTTTCGCAGCCTAACCACTTTCCTCGGTCTCGTGTGACTCAGAGGCAGCAATAAGAAATCTTCCCACACCCCCCCAAAAAGCACCAGAGGACTTCATATGCCCAAATCAGATGAACGCTGTAATTAGATAGAAATACATGTGGATCACACATTGCGATGCAAGGGTGTGTGACAAAGGTGTAATTAGTGTGAAGTTGTGCAAATAGGTCTTTGCTTTATTATGAGAATTGTATACAGTATGTGGGAGGTTTATTTAACCAGTGGAGCAGTGGTTTATATTCTATATATATATAGTTTTAGCATGTTTATGGAATCAACAAAGATGCTGCTTCAAAATATCCAAACTATGAACAGAACTGCTTTATTATTATTGATAAAGTCTGGATTAAGGCTATTAATCCCCATAAAGGCAAAAAAAACCCTGAATTTCAGAACAGTTTGAATTTCTGATTTACCAGTGAAAACCTCAAGCCTAAAGGTCCACAAGATGATCATGTCATTTACAGCAGAGGCATCTGAATAGCAGATAAATATACTGTATGATTGGCCATGTGGAGTTTCATTGACCTCCCATCACCTACACTATCAGACTGCCTTCTCTAAAAACAACAAGAAGTCACAAAAGCTCAAGATAACTGTGAGATAAAGTCAAAAAAGAAGGATTTTTGACTCATTGTTCTTTTGTTTAGTGCCACTGATAAGGAAGTCTCTGAACTTAAAAGTGCAAAAGTGATCCCCAATCCACCACATTGGTAAACATGTACTCCGAGATAGGTTAGTGGATGAGAAGTACCCCTCTTCTTTTTTAGGGAATCACAGGCTCCTCCTCTTCCAAACTTTGTCACGGCTCTGGGAACTCCCTGCTCCATGTATCATGAGTAGGTGAGCAGAGAAGGCGTGGGCTGGAGAGAAGCAGGCAGAGAGAGAAGCAGACAGAGGAGTGAGGACGCTGAGAGGAGCTGACGGAGCATTAATGAGATACTGGCTGCTTAGAGTTACAGGGATGCAGTTTTAGCCATATCCCACCACTGTTTTCAGGCCTGATTTGCGGACTCGAAAGCGCACAAAAACTGGGGCAATTTCGCAATTGAAAACACACTTGAGTGGATTAATTTATTTTCAAATATGGGCTTGGAACGATTTCGCGTAAAGACGCCGGGAATAGTAGCCGTTCTCGCACGCTCACTCCTTTGTATCAGCGGGCTATTACTAACTTTTTCTCAGCCTGTTTGCGAGGCGTTCAACTTGGACGTGGAGAACACAGCTGTTTACAGCGGACCTAATGGGAGCTACTTCGGATATGCTGTTGACTTTTATTTGGCTGATTCTGCCAGGTGAGTTTCTTTAACACAGAAGTAATGCAATCTTCATTTTTTCTACAATAAAAAGGAAGAATATGTTTTTTTTTTTAAAAGCAATAAGCTCCAGGACAGTCTGATCATTTGTTTGTAATTGTGTCGGGCGCTTCACGATATACCCAGTTGTACACAAATATGTTGCGCGCAGCGTGCAAACGTTCCATGGGACTATATGTTTTTGCCAAAATTTCAGAACATTTACAACTCCCCTGTTAACGTTATAATACAAGTTTCCGAAAGGAAACAGACCTACGGAATTCATTTGTGTGATGATGTTGTGGCGCTGACATTAATTCAGGGGTTTGTGGGTATACTGTGATCTCTGGATACGTGCTTTACGCACAGCGCACACACCCTCAGTGTGCACACAACTCACTGTAATTGAATATGTTCAGGAAATTGCATTTGTGTGCTAAATGACTCCGACATTAAAGCCCAGATAATGCTAATATAAAAGAGTGGCTATTTCATTATAAAAATAAATTAACCCAAACAAAGACCAAAACCTTTTGGAACCACCGGCAGTACCTGATCTTATTGCCCAACAAAATTACATTTAATTCTGACCTTTTAATCTGCTCTGGCCTTTAAACGCCAGAAAAAGCCTGTTAACTACAACCTTTAGCAATCCCATCTTATTTGTCTAAAATGCTGCCTGCCAAAGGAAGCATTACAATCAGCAGATTGTGATTCTTCCTGGCTCAGTGGGGATGTGATCCCTGACACCCAGCAGCATGCTGTGATTGTCTCACATTCTTCCTTAAGAGACTTTTGGCATCAGTCACTTTGAGGGACTTAAACTTGTGCATACATACATGCCTGTGGTCAGGTCTAATACCCTGTGTGAGGAGAAAATAAGAGTGTGGGACATTCTGACTGTTCAAGGAGCATGAAGTATTTATATCAACAGGATGCAGCAAAAAAACAAGGCATGTGTTAATTCAGCTGCTGACAGACAGTTGCATTTCTGTTGCTACACATTCAGTACATTTCGCTGGGCCTTGGATCCAACCCTGTAATCGTACCAACCATTAACAAAAGGTTATGCAGCCGCTGTCAAGGTTTCAGACTTCCTGGCTGAGTCTGTGTCTGCTGAGCACCAGCGGTGTCTCGGCCCACTGTTCGACCAGCCAGCATACTGGGATTTGAGAAAGGGCTTTGTGCCGAGTGGGCCGCCAGCAGCAGCTCTAGTTTCCCCTGTTTCTCCTCCCCACTTCCCTGGACTGCAGACACTCAGACATGGGGAGATTCCCCCCTCTTCCCCTGGCCTTCCCTGTCTCTTTAAAAGCCTGCTGCTATTGGTCTTCATCTCTCTGCCTGGGAAGCAGGGGCTACAGAAGAGAAGTATGATTTAGGACGTGAAGCTTGAATGCATGAACCCCTCTTCTCTCTCCAGCATCCCCCTCCTTACATCCTCCTATGCTGATGTCATTCTGCAGAGCTTTTTAATTCATCCATCCCCTAGACCTTCCCCCACTGTCTAGCCTCTCTCCCCATCATCTCTCCTCGACCCATTAAGTGTGAGACGGCGTAGACGTCATCTTACTGATGACTTAATCTGAACTTTTCTACAGTCGAGACGCCATGCCTATGGAGGAGGAGATGAGACAATGGGTTTTATGTGCAGAACAGAACAGGAATAATGTTTAAGTGTAGCCTCCTACAACCTAGTGCCCTGTAATTTCCCTGTGGATGATATGTATTCAGAAGTCAAATGTCAAACAAAACGGTACGAGAGAGCACATTTAAGATCATGACTCACCGCTTTATCTGCTACCATATGTTTCTGCCTCTTTTCATTCACAGTTTCTTAGAGGTTGACACATATCAGACGATACCAGTGGAGTCATGAAATGAGTTTGTGTTATCTCTTGTTTTTGCCATCACATCATCATCGCCCACACTTTGGAGACATGGGGTGTGGGGGAGTACCTGGAATCCAGGGGTGAGGTCAGCTGAGGGTTGCACAGGGAGTTTCTTCTTGTCAGGGTGAGCTGTTGTTAGCCTGGCTCTGACTTTGAACACTTGTGTTCATGACTGGTTGGACTATATCTGATAGCAGATGTAAATGCGGAGACAAGGGAGGCAGATACTTCTCCCTGACAGGCCTGTGAACATAAAGGCTTACTTTCTCCCAGTGTGACGCCCATCGTTGACAACAAGTTTATATATGTGGGTCTGTCGTGCCCTTCGGCCTGGCGTAATAACATTAAATTTGGACACTGGCAGCCAGCCCACCATGAAAGAACGCCTGAGGATAGTGTCTGTGAACAGTGTGTGTGCCGGCTCTTGTCAGATACACACAGGAAGGGCAAGAGGATGTATGGTTCCCTGTGTGTGTGTGTGTGTGTGTGTGTGTGTGTGTGTGTGTGTGTGTGTGCTATTTCATGTTGAGCAGCACCCTCTCCTCTTCATCATGAGCGCTGACTCTCTCCCAAACACATCATAATCAAACAACAGCAACTGACTCCACTTTGACTTTCTCCTGTGCCAGGCAGGGATAAGGGAGTGGATCATACTGAAGATAGGAGTCAAAGTTCAGGAGGGCTGTAAATAATAACAGACCTGGCCTGGAGTGTATGTAAGGATGAGACAGCTACAGGTAGCTGTTTAATGTTGGACTTTTGAGAAAACATGCATTTAGAGTTGCAACGATTAATCGATTAGTTGTCAACTATTAAATTAATCGCCAACTATTTTGATAGTCGGTTTGAGTCATTTATTTTATGTTAAGTAAAAATTCTCTGATTCCAGCATCTTAAATGTGAATATTTCATAGTTTCTTCACTCCTCTGTGACAGTAAACTCAACATCTTTGAGTTGTGTTGCTTGTGGCTCAGAGGTAGAGTGGGTTGGATTGAGCAAGACACTGAACCACAAGTTGCTCCCCGGATGCTGTATGTATAGCTGTCCACTGCTCCTAATACTTAGGATGTGTTAAATGCAGTATTTGAATTTCACATTGTACTGTTTGTATGTGACGAATAAGAATAAAGCTTGTTGTGGACAAAACAAGACATTTGAGGACGTCGTCTTGGGCTTTGGGGATCTACATTTTCCATCATTTTCTGACATTTTATAGACCAAACAACAAATCCATTGTTTGAGAAGATAATTTACTTAATCGATTAATCGATAATGAAAATAATCGTTAGTTGCAGCCCATTCATTCATTTTAACCACTTTTTATTTAATTTAACTGCACTGAGTGAGATTATAGTGCTACTAGAAGTGCCTGGGTAGCTCACCTGGTAGAGCGTGCCTGGTAGAGCGTGCGCCCCATGTACATAGGCTCAGTCCTCATCGCAGCGGCCAAGGGTTCAATTCCGACCTGCGTCCCTTTTACTGTGTGTTGTTTCCCCTCTCTCCCCTTTCATGTCTAAACTGTCCTATCAAATAAAGGCCTGAAAATGCCACACACAAAAACGTCCAATGATGGATGAGCGTTTGATGGAGATAGTAATATGATCCAGTCCCTGCATGTGTTTCAGTGATGTGGGTGATGTGCATTAGCTCACGGATAGTTTGGCCATGACGGGTACATGCCGGGGTCAGCTTGCCCATGTAGGTCACTTTACTGAAGTTTACCCTCTCAAACAGGGTTAGAGTTGAACTAATATTGACATTGGACTGAGCTCTCTTTTGACCACTAAAAAGCTACAATGTTTTCTTTGTGTCTACACAGAGGTCCCTCTCCATATATGATCAGTCTCTTTTCTGTTATTGTTTTCACTGGTGTCCTTCTTTATGGACTTGTTTCTAAATCAAACCAGTAAGTGTTTGGGCGGCAGGAGCAAAGCTTGTATATTTGTGCTGCCAAGCTTTTCTTCATCCAGGTTCTTGTCATTGCGTGCAGACAATGGGACCCTTTGTCTGACGCCAGAAATTGTTTACTGTTTTCCATTTGAGGAGTTTTCACTATGACTCATTTCTTTCTTAATTTGTCGACCTTCTGAAAAACGGCTTTAATTGTCTGTTGTCAAATGTTGTGTGCACCTATGATAATCAGTCCAGTAGGTTGGGAACATTAGAGTCTGTAAAGGTCAGTCAGGATATACTTAGCATGGCTACACTGCAGTCTGTCTCAAACATAAAGTGCCTGTCTAGCTTTTACTGGCCTGTCGGTAAAAAAGGGGGCTTTAAATAATGAGCATGTGTGTGTTTCGCTGGAAAAAGATGTCAGTGTGGATGGTGACGATGTGTTTAAAGGGCCTACGGACCCTCCTGTCACGTCTGCTGCATTGGTTTGGGAATGCCCAGAGGACGTCATGTCTACTTTGGAATGGAGTTAGCTATTGGTCAGGGTCGTCCTGGCTCACACTTTGCTAGATTTAATCTCGGACTGCCAGCAGGCCTGGTTTGTTTTAACCCCAGGTCACCAAATTACTCACATCTATGGTAACTTGATAAAGGCTTTCCTTTATATAGCAATTAGCGAATGACGACATTGTCCGCGTGTGCACTATAGAATTCCACTGGCTGAAATTCAAATTAGCATCAAAACTGTTATTCGAGATGGAAATGAGACGTAACCTCTGGCCATTACTGTCTCTGGATGTGTGGGTGCGTTTGTATGTACATTCATGGGTATGGCTAGAGTTGTGGGGGTGCACAGACCAAAGTGTTTCAACAGCTGCTTCACCCCCCCACACACACACACACACACACACACACACACACACACACACACACATCACCATGTTTAATACAACAGCCTCTCTATCCTGAGGTGAGAGGACTGGACCCCCTGATGTTAGCATTGTGGAGAGGTGTGAACCACCAGCAGTTAAACTCCCTGCAGGAGGATTTTTAGGGAAGTTGGACCACGAAAGGGGAGGGAGGGTTTATATTTGGGGGTGGGGGTGGGAAAACAGTTTGGCATGAGAAATTGCATAGGCTCGACCACAAGTCATTTTGATGTTTTATAAAAGTAGCAGGATGTTTCAGATTTCTCACTTGCCACTCGTGAAATGCTTTTTGCATGGTTGGTGGTTCTGACAAAGCGGCTGCTGTTTTTCACACATTAACTGTAAAAGCACCCATAAGAATGGTACAATACAGCCACAGAGTGATTGCTGCCTGCTGAAAGGTCGGAAGTAAAAACAACAACCGCAAAATCAGCTCGGTGTCGACATGCTGATTCAGTTACTAGGACAGTTGCCCAGCTGCAGAGGAGCGTAAAAGCATCAAGTCTAAACTATTATTTTCAAATTTACGTTTTTCCTGTTTTACAATAAACAACATTGTTTGGCTACCTTGGCCAGCAGCGCTTGTGATTTGCAGGCCACCTGTTGCCCACCACTGCTATCCTTTTGAGGATACCAAGGAAATGCTTTTGTGGTGATAGTGGGTTCAGATCCTCGACAGACTGGACTGTTTATCTGATCATCATTGGTCGGTGCGGGTTCACGTCTCAATGGTTTCTTTTTCAAGTTCGTCCTGGGATGTGGAAATGTACATAGGTTGTCATAACAGACATGTCTTTAAAGCAACATACAGATCCTTTATCTGGTTTTAACAGTACCATCTGACCGTTAACAAAAAATGTGGCTTCAGCACAGCACAGTAGACTATCTGTAGTCAGCACACGCCATCCCAGCAGGCACTGCTACTCTCATCATCTTCAGGCAGTTGTGTGTGTGTGTGTGTGTGTGTGTGTGTGTGTGTGTGTGTGTGTGTGTGTCCGTCCGTCCGTCCATCCATATGGCCGCCGCAACGACTCAAACTGCTTCTGTCTGGCCTTGGTTCTGAGAGGACACGAGACTATTCGTATGGCTCCATGTGGTCTAGAATAAGTCATCACACACTACTTGTGCTTCATTCAGCTGAAGTGCCCACGTATGCTTTGAAAAGTCAATATCGCTGCAGGGTGACATCATACAATTATTCATTAATTTGTTCAACATGTCAACTAATGGTCTACTCCCATTGATCCAGGTATGATTTCATACAGTGGTTCCCAACCTTTTTGGTCTAAGGTACCCCCATAGCCCTGTCAGATGAACTTACATACTCCTTCATCAATTCACATTGTATGTTCTAACTGTATAACACTATTCCTTATATAAAAGTTGATATTAATTATTTCATACAATAGCCTTCTAGGCTACTTCAACTTAGAGTGAAGCTGTTTCAACCATTTATCTATTAATGTTACATTGAGGCATTACTTTTAGCTACCTATTTCAACTTTTTGCTATTTTAACTGTTTCTCCATTACTTTAGCTACTTTAAAAAAGCATTCGATCTGTTTAGTCATTACTTTCAAGTAGTTATTTATTTCTACATTTATTCATTATATTTAACATTCTGTGCTTGCTTGCCAGCTAGCTTTCACACACTCTTAACTGCAACACGTAGTGTTTAGGTGTTACAGTTGACTTCATGTTGTTATGTTGATATGTTTTTCCAATCAAATCACATCATTTTTTTATTTTTTTATTTTATTATTTGTTGAGCTACTCTCCAATCTTTACACGTACCCCCTGGCAACTGCAGAAGTACCCCCAGGGGTACCCCTGGTGGGGAATCACTGATATAATTGGTGAAGTGATTCTTCAGAGATGTTGTATTTTTTCAGCATGCTCCATATCTCCACCGCGGAGGGAGTGCAGTGAAGGCAAAGAGCTGCCTCTGGCTCAGATCAGGTCACTGCCTCTGAGTTTCTTTACTGATACGGAACCACTCCAATGTTTAAGCGTGTTGATAGCTCTGTGTAAACTCCATGGGTCACTGTACATGTTTTACTTAGGTGTTGCTGAGGTTTGAAGGCCAACCCCAACTCGCTCCCTTTGTGCCTGTGCCACAGCGTTCGTTGAGCTGCGTTTATGACTGCAGGTGGTGACTGCAGCCGGCACTGGCAAGCTTAACAAATGTGATTGTGATTTCCCCCTCTTTCTCGCTTAAGGCGATTATAATAGTGTTCAAGTGACATCAGCTTTGCAGCTGGGTGGAAGACAATTAAATGTGGAATGGTGGGGAGAATGTTTGGACTAAAAGGGGGCGGGGGGTAACAGAGGAATTTGCCCTCTGACAACCTCCCTCTGTAACCTCATCATAAACTGCATTAGCCATGGCAACGCACGATAGTGTCACATCAGCAAGTTCCAGCATTCTGCATCACCCCTAATTTCTCAACCCCACATAAAATAGTGGTTATAGTCTGGCAATTGCGGTGTGGTGGAAGACTTTTTTTTGTAGAATGTCCTCTGATTGCTTGAGCTTCAAATGAGACGAACCCAATCCTGGGTTACAGTGAATCTGTTTACGCATTCCTCACTTGCAGCCCAAATCACTTACTGTAGTTTAATTAATGCTTAATTGTCAGCTGGGGGGGTGGAGGTCATTAGTGGCTGCTCTATGGCAGCTGGTGGGGTTGACTATGCTAGACATGGTGAAGCCGCTAATGCTTTTCATCCTTGTACTTCCCCACTGGGACATTGCTCAAGTCGCTCTCTTGTGTGTAAAATGGGGTCTGCTATTCGTCCATAGCAACACGAAACTGACAAATGGGCAAGTGAAGAGTGGTGTAATTCTCCAGTAGCCAAAACATTTCAGTGAACATCACTAAAGATTAGTCATGGCTTTTCTAGTCTCGCATTACCAGACCTTCCTTCACAGCACTGCGGAAGAGGGTCTGGCTAGTCCACACAGCATTCCGGGATAGGAGAAAAACGTGCTCTGATTTATTGGCATTTCTTTAAACCAATCACAATCGTCTTGGGCGGCGCTAAGCCCCCGCACGGAGGAACGGCGCCTCTGCAAAATAGCCTCGGGAAGGAACTTGTTTGGGTGGAGTCTAACTAGTTGTCTGGATTTAACCTGCAGAGATCTGAGGAGCAGATAACCATAGTCCTCATGAATCCACCAGAGTTTAAAATGCCAACACAAAGAAAGTGGAAGGTGATGGACATCCGGCTGAAATGAAAGACATTCGGCGGAATTTCCGGCGGCACCTGAACAATCCCGGAAGTGGAACGTCGTGGATATAGGCTATGGCTTTTCAGATGCATCCTGAGCATTGCCTGCTGTGATCCCCATCAATGTGATGGTGCTGCTTTTTAATCACCTCTGTGAACAGCCTTTTGTCTCAACTCACTTTAGCCACACACAGAGGCTCGGACACAACACAACGAGTCTATCCTTCAGCTGAACAGCTGAGCATCGCTCTCTTCCACCCCCCCCACCCCCTTCCCCGACCAATTACATCTATTTGCATACCCATCCCAAGAGCCACTCATACACTCCACTTACTTTCACAAAGGAATTTGTAATGCAGCACTCAGCCGACTGCAGTTACAGCTTCATTAAATGCTAATGACACTTAAGCTCTACCTTCTGAGCACACAGTTAGCAGATAAGGTGCAGGGTGGAGAAATGCCAGTTTAGACTGATCCTCGCCAGATAAAGACCCATGAAAATGCTAATTCCTCCTCATTTACAGTACTTTCAGATTGCTATCAATCTGTTTGTGTGTCTGCACATCTGTGTGTATCTGTGCAAGGTAATGAAAACTCGCTTCAACCGCCAACTTGCTGATTAAAGCGTGATCTGCTTGTTATGTTATTTCCTGTATTTTTCTCCATTTGAAAAGCTGCCACAGCCAACTATGGCTGGACTCTGTTCAGATTTAATTCAACAAAAGATGCTGCAGCTTTCAGTTTCCTTGGGCCCGTTATGTGTGCATGTTGCTCCAGTGGTGTCGCTTATTGCATTTATATTATTTCTAAAAGGTTTTTGCTGTAGAAATATAAGTTTACTCTGTTCTTCGGTCTGCTCCGAAACTTTCACAGCCGTGTTGTTGAGCACAGGTAATAATTCATACAGTCAATCTTTTAAAATGATTTTTTCTCAAACCTATCTTTTGTTTTCAGGTAAAATTTGGGAACTGTTCTTGTTCAGAACAGTTTACCAGAGTGTGGTCTCCTAGTGTTAAATATTAACTGACTGCTTGCATATTTGTGTGGGAGAGTTCTGAGACAGGAGAGCAGGAGGATGATCCTCAGCAGTCTCATCATGAGAATCCCTGACCAGGAAGCCACTCTGTGACTTAGATTATTGTACAGGTGGAGCTCTGCCGCTTTACTGGGATCTTCCTGCGTCTGCATATGCTGTCAGAAAATGTTTCTTGCTCTCCAAATCTGGCTGGTTTGTTTCGTTTTCTCTCTTCCAACACAAACCAGGAGTTTCTGCTCCACATTTGGTATTGGCACTGCACTGTATTTCTTCTGAGGTATTAAGACCGCAGTATCATTGTGATATTAAACTCATAACTTCTGCTCTGTGACCTTTCCTTTGTTCTCCCACAGCTGGGTGTTTTCAAAACCACAGATGATGAAATGATTTGAAAGCTTTGTACTGACCACCAGCGCACTCTGGCCCACTTCTGTTAGATTTTTTTCTCCATAAACTAACCCATAACTTTCTGCGTTTTGTCATCTGAGCTAATAGGTTCATTTGGATTAATTATTGTGAATTACAAGGCCTTGAAAAAAATTTGCAGCTGGTTTTACTGCTTTTTGACTCATGCTGGCTTCCATGTCTTCCTCTGGACCCTGCTGAGTAGTTACCCTTGGGGGCAGGATGCTAAGTTTAACCAAAATGTAAACACTCACGCACTATTGGAAGATCTGGGGCAGGAAAGGGTGTGCTCTTCCTGTTTTGGAGCCCCCTAGACACTGTCTGGTCTCAATGGTCCTTTGCCTTTCTACCCACATCAATGCCAGCAACTGTGCCTGAGATGCTTGTCGAGTCAAGTGGGTCCAGAATGAGGTAATGGCTAAGCCATCCACTTAAGACACATTATCTACTGGGGGATATTTTTTTCTTCAATTTAACCATCTCCAAATCTTTGTTTTCCCCATTAACAGACTTCTCTTTCATCTCTGAAGGCTCACCTGTACCCTCACTGCTTCTTTCCATGTCAGTTGAAGTGGTCGGCTGCCCTTCCTGTAGTTGTACAGTGTAGCTCCAAGGACATTGAAGTTTAGTGCCACAGCTGAAGAAACAAGAGTGTGACTCCACTTAGCCTGTCTGCTTTCTTGTTTTCCTATTTAATCTGCCCCACAGGGGATGCATGTGTGATCGTATGTGAGTGTTTCTCCTTGTGTCTTTGACTGCACAAGTGGACTGTGAGCGTCACGTGCACATGTCATAGCAGCAGCCCCCCATGCTTGTATGGGATTATGTAAAACAGTGCTGCAACCTGTTAAAATGTTTTGCTTGTGAGTCAGAATACTGCTCGCTAAGCGGTAAAATGTGCATACTGCATTGTGTTTAAAGCTGTCGAGTGGGAGGTCTGGAATGCAATTTTTAATTAAGGCCAGGCTAAGAACTACAAAGCTTAGCAATGGTTTGGGAAAGAAAATATACACCTGTAAACCTGTAACAATACATTTACAGCACGTTGTCTCTCTGTTTCTGTCTCTTGTTTGCAGTGCGAGTGTGGTGATAGGAGCTCCAAAGGCCAACACAAGGCAGGTTGACGTCACAGAGGGAGGATCCGTCTTCTACTGTCCATGGGGCCTCAGCCAATCAGATTGTCACACCATCGAGTTTGATACTGAAGGTAAGCATTATGATAGAGCTGTACTGTTAACTCAGCTGCCAAACTATGTTTTATTTCCCTGATATTTGATTAGAAGACAAATGCTAACTTTAAAACTTTATTTATGCATAAATCTATGCATAATTAAAAATCGTGCAACTACCCTGTTGTTTGGAGAGTTTGAGAAAATGGAGATGGTGTTAAAACTCTCTTAAAATAGCTGAGGTATGCTGCTTCTCTGTACACTTTTGAAGCCATCGGAGCATTTCCTCTTTGCTTCCTGTTGGCAGTAACAGGTCAGGGTCAGGCATCAGCGTTCCACTCCACTGATCTGTTGTCGGCTACGTTGGTTCCTGACGCAGGATGATCCTTTTTTTTCCTGTTTGTGTCACTGTCTTTGGGGATGAAAAGGATAAATTGGGTGTTGAAGAAGATACTCTTTGCTTCCTCTTTTCCTTCCTCCAGGCCGTGTTTGTGTTTCCTTACCCCAGGAGCTACGGGGAGATAAGCAACCAATAAACAAATAGGTCACACAAAGAAATGTCTTGTTAGTATGACAGGTGAAGCAAACACCGCTGGCCCCTACAAAAAGGCTCCAGTCGAGTCAGAATTAGGTAAAGTGGTTTTGGGGGAACACAAGGAAGTCCAGGATGTTGTCTAATGAATGGATTCATTTTCCGTATGTTGTCAGAGTAGCCATCAGCCTGTTTTGCACAAAGGAGCCATGGCGAGGTGAGGAAAGGAACAATCAAAGTGTGTAGTAGCTTGAAAACCCACAATCACCCATTCAAACACACACACAAACAGCATGAATCACATAGAGCGACGCGTCTTACTACGGTGCTTTTGGCTTCTTTCCTGAGAAATCAAAGTTTAGCATTGTGGGCCAACCTAAATTTACCGTTCATAATGCACAATAGGAAGAAATGTTCCACTGAGTGTTTCACAAGCCTGCTTTAACAACATTCTTTTATTGGACACTGCTGCTTTGTACCCTTTGCTCCACTATTTTGCACTGTTTTTCTTGCAACATAAAAAAATGTGTTGCGCATCCACGGGCGCTGGCTGGAGGCCACAGTGAGTGATGTCATGTGCAAAGCAGCGAGGCCTCACAGTGAAGGTTAGTCCCCTGGGCTGTCAGAGAGTGTCCTTCATATTTTCTAAGGGCCTTTGAAAGAACTGATCAGAGTGCCAGAGCCGGTTCCGACATCTGGATCGCGGCAGAATCCCCGAACAGTGGAGGAACACTCGATACATGCACATCTGCATGCAAATGTGGCAATGCCAAACAGCTGTTACATGGATGACATTTACTTCTGCAATTCCTTTACTGTGGCTGTGACGGGTTTCTTTGCCAATTCTGATAGTAATGGCTAAAGCAATAAATCTTTTTAAAACTTTCTCCACTATGAATGCTGGAGTAAAGGAGTGCTGTCTTCCACCAGAGTATGTGGTATTCCACCACAAAGTGGTGTCATAGGGCTCCCTGTCTCTTGGTGTGTTTGAGCTCTGACCCACAGGCAGTAGACCCTCTTAATTAGCCTAACTAATTGGGTCAAGTGGCCAGAGGCCGCTCCTATCCACTTCCTCTTCCATTGAGATAAGAGCCTGTCTATGGATCTGAGAGGAGGAAAGGGGAGCAAGGGCAGTAGGGAGGGTGTGAGGAGGGCACATACAGGATGGGAGGAAGGGAGGGAGGGCAAAAAGGCCAGAGGGGAAGGAGGAAAGAGGGAGAAACCAGAGCCCTGTTCCTCCACCCTGTCCCCCTCTGTTCTCCTGCTGTCGGTACTCCCACAGGGGCAGCTGATGTGAT
This sequence comes from Sander lucioperca, assembly GCF_008315115.2. Taxonomy (NCBI): domain Eukaryota; kingdom Metazoa; phylum Chordata; class Actinopteri; order Perciformes; family Percidae; genus Sander; species Sander lucioperca. The sequence goes on from NC_050184.1 coordinate 32,740,195, forward strand.
GAGTGAATTTGGCCATTTGTCTTCGACCCCACTGACACGGACAAAAATACACAGACACACTCACACTGAGAGTCTCTAACCCCTCTAATGGCTGTCGTCTCACACACAGTTCAAAGGCAATGAGTGAGTCTCTATTGACGCACTCCAGACCCCCACACTCCTCTGCTGGTCCCTGGAGAGACTGGGCCGGGCACCATGTCACATCAGCACACCGTTCTAACCGGCCTCCCAGGGGGACTTTGGTCAGATGACATGTTGTCTCTAGGTTTCCCTCTATCTCCTCTCTGAATCTCCTCTATTTTCATTGAAAGCGTTTCACGTGGCTCCAGCTGGCTGCCTTCAGTCGCCTCGCAGAAAACAAACAGAACTTTTCATCACCCGTTATAGTGACACAGACCTAATGCCATAAATAATACCGCCATGTGAGAACTTTAGCTTCTTAAGGCGGTTATATTGATGTGCTTCCTCTAGTTTACATGGCCAGATACCTCACACATCACAGTTATGCAGTATGGAATTACAAGAGGACGTTCCGCTGCTGCTTCTGGTTGCCTTGGTAACATGACTCAAACCGACGCAGTCACTGTGCAGCTCCCACCTTTCACTGGTGGCTTTGCATTGGCCTTATCCAAACAAAGACCCCTGAGTTATGAAAACATTAAGAAGGTGTATGCTTTAAGAAAAAGTACCATGCGGCTAAGGCTGATTAGTTAAAGTAACAAGCTTATAAGGAGCTGTTTGAAGCGCTGGGTATGTTATTAACTGTATGGCTAAAGCACTTCTTTTCACGCATAGACTTAAAACTCTTAAAACGCTGGTGGAAGGGCTCGCCGCTGTAGGCCCATGATGAATAACATTAGCAGGAAACCCCAGTGCTGGAGTTTAAGCAGAAATACAGTTTGGTTCTTAAAAACCTATAATCTCTCTGCTTACTGTCTCGGGTGAGGGGGAGCAGCACTCCCTGAACACGAAGGAGAGAAAGGGCTGTATAGACATGGAGACCAGGGCAAGATAGTGTAAGAAAAATGAATAGGAAGATGGAGATAACATTGAAAATGAAAACAGAGAAAGGGGGAGAAAAGTGTGTGTCTAAACAGAGATGACTGGGAGGTTGCTACGAGGAAGCCGGGCCGGGCCAGAGTGTGTATGTTTTTCTTGGACCCCGGCCCCTTTTGCTCTTTCCACAAAGACACGGAGCAGCCTAGTTGGCTGGGAAGAAAGACCAGGGGCGGACAGGCATGGAGAGAGAGGCCTGACACACAGCCTGCTTTCTTCACATCCACGTAGGTCCTGATCTCTTGCAGTATGTCCTCACACCCTGTTCTGCTCTTTTGCAATATGCCTGTTAGGGCTGCGACGATATGCTTTTGTCCCAATTCAATTTGTATTGCGATTTTCATTCATTGCGATTGTAGTATTGCGAGTATTTGTGAAAGTATTGCGATTCGATAGCATTGAGTATTGCGATTTTTCTTTTCCTTCTTCAACAAAAACAAAAGTTGAATAATACACTTGGAGACAATATATCATGAGACATTTCTAAAAACGTTTTGAAAATTTGTTTTGACACATACATAACATATATTTTCTGCATTTTTGAATATGATGTAGTCGCCGTTGGCGCTACCATATAAACAGAAAATATTTAGGTGAATCATTGGTAAAAAAAATAAATAAAAAAATATTGATTCTGGGGAAAGAAATTTGATTTTTAAAAATCGATTTGTGAATCAAATTATTTTCCCACCCCTAATGCCTGAAGTCTACAGAGGAAATAAGTCTGAGGACTGCAAAGGGTTAAGTAGGAGTGGTTCAGTTGCTCTTGACCTCACATTTGCACTTTCCTTATAGATGTCAGCTCATACTCTGAGTTGCCAGCCCTCAGTGTGGGAGCTATATGATAGTGATGTGACTTCCTTGCCGAATCAATTTGTTTGCATTTCATTCTCCATTGCAGCACAGATGTAACATCTGTCTTCCGATAAAGTCGTGTTTAAATCTGACTCCCCAGACCATCTGTTGTCACCTGCTGCTGTCTAAGCGTTGGAGTGGGAGATCGGCGTTAGTGGCCAGGTGGTCAAACGGAGTGAAGGGTCAGCGAGGTTAAGCTAAGCCAGTTCAGTACAAACCCGGCCAAGCTAGCAAACTACTATCTCCTGAACAGTGGCCGAGTAGCAAATGCCATACTTTTCAAATTCTCACCCTGATTGTCTTTGCATGAAAAATAGTGTAACTGAACACTTAAAGTCTGCTTTCTGCCAATTGTCCAGATGTTTCCAAGGGCCTGGGAGGGAAAGGCAGAATTGTAGATACTGAAGTCAAGGAAATGAAGAAATGCATGTTAATCAGTGTCATTTTCTTATGTTTTTTTTCCCAGGGGATCGCAATGTCTTGATCAACGACACAGAATATCACGGTGATTTCAAGTCCCACCAATGGTTTGGCGCCACTGTGCGTTCTCACGGTGACACAATTCTGGTAAGGTGACCCTCTCAGGGGTGATTTTGGGGGTTGGGCAGAGAGAAGGACTAGAGTTTCAGCTCTCTACCACATCACTGGTGCTCTCTGCTGTTATGATTGGGGCTTTAAGTGATTTGAAGTGTTTGGCCACATGGCTGTGAGAAACTTTCTACTTTGAGTGATGTCTTGTCCCACTCTAACTTCCGGGGGAATGTGTATGTTTTTAGTTCAAACGTGTCTTACAGACTACTGTCCATTAAGTTGTTGTCATTCGGGTCCAGTTTTGCCTCCAGTCTTGACACACTGTAAAGAAATGTTTTGTGCCCCCTCCCTGTGACATGGAAGTTGAGCTACGCCTTGTTTGGTCTGATAGTACAGGTTGTGACCTGGGTTGAGTTACGGCCGTTACCCTGCTCCAGATGTACCGCTGACCTCGGCCTGGGTCGCCTCCTGAGTTCACCAGTGTGATGTTGCAACTGGAAAAACATCTCCCACCTAAAAGCTCACCCCTATTCATCAACACATCTCCACCCCCCTGCCCTCTCTCTCTCTACCTCCTCTCTACCCCAGGCTTGTGCCCCTCTCTACTCCTGGCGGACTGAAAAGGATGTCCCCCATTCTGATGCTACAGGAACCTGCTACCTCTCAGTCCGCAATTTCACTAAATTTGTGGAGTACGCTCCCTGTCGCACAGGTAACCTCGCTTCTAGTCTCACATTGCCAGACCTATCTCCACAGCGCTGTGGAATAACCACCAACACATAGATTGTAGGAAAGGAGAAAAAAAAACGCTCTGGGTTGTTTGCATTTCTTTAAACCAATCACAATTGTCTTGGGCGGCTCCGGACGCAATGATGGTGGCTTTGCAAACTAGTCTCGGGAAGGACCTTGTTTTGGTGGAACATTTGCCCCTAGCTAAAGAAAACGCCACCTACAATATTAAATTAAGTTAACTGTTCACACAATACAGTAACGTGAGCTATTTGAATTATGGTTAAACCTCATTAGCTCTTACCAGTGTATCGCCGTGTGTACTTCGTCCACAGCAATCTACCAATCAGTCCCAAAACGTCCCAGTTAGAGAGGAAATGCTGTAAATGTAGTCTTTGTAAATCTTTACCATCATTCACAGAAAGAACCATGCCTTCCTTATTGCACAATCCAAATTCATCCAAACCAGCCATTTTCAGCGTGAAGCTTGCTAGCTCGAAGTTTGTTTTTTCTCGAAGCGAACGGAGTTTGAGAACGGCAACACACACAGAGCGGAAGGTGCGGGACATGCGCCGGATGTCACGCAATTATTCTGGAAATGTACTTCCGTTGAGCCAGACTACCTCTCTTCAGAACTTGAACCATACTAAAATTAAATTTTCTCCTAGACATACCTTATCTTAATATGACCGCTGCCATCTATGAGGGAAAATGTCTTTGTTGGTGCAGTAATGTCTCTTCATGAAGCACCACTCCTGTCCTGTGTGTTTCAGAGATCAGTGATGCAGTGGGACAAGGCTACTGTCAGGGGGGATTCAGTGCTGACTTCACAACGGTAATAACGAAGTTCCTGTTAGTAAACCGCCATTGGTTTCTGGGACAATCTTTTACCTTTTTCATTGTAGTAATTCCCAGGTTTTATCTTTCAGGATGGCAAAGTGGTATTGGGAGGGCCAGGCAGCTACTTCTGGCAAGGTATGTAGGACATACCAATCAACCATGTGAAAATCAGAAAAAACCAGACCTCAAAATGTCCTTCCAAGTTAATTTTATTTCTCTGTGGTCTTACTTTAGGTCAGGTGATCGCTGCAGCTAAGGAGGACATTATCAAAGCATACTACCCAGGCTATTTCATGCAGTCTGTGGAGGGCCAGATCCAGACCAGACAGGTCAAATCTGAACATGATGACAGCTACCAAGGTAAGAAAGGCCAATATATTCTTGGTGCTTTAATGATAACTACACTTTTTTTCAATTGCTTGCGCTCGTTTGTCTAGGTTTTTACAACAGAGTTTGGTTACATCGTACATTTGATTCAGTGAGCTAAATAATTAATCGCCAACTGGAACAAGTGACAGTGCGGCCTTACCTTGCGTTCCGAGCCCTAGGCGCCATCTCCCTATTGCCCCCCGCCTGGCAATGCGGCTTCCTCGGCCTGGCCAGCCCACACTTCTTTTCTTTGTCACTCAGTGGAAACTTCAGCATTGTCACTCAGTTGGCTTGTTCATTTAGTATGCAATGAAAACGCAGCCCTAACATACTTGGAGAATGGAAAACGTCAATTAACTCAGGAAACGCTGAACCTTTCGTGTAGACACCGTCATATGTCCCAGACAGACCCCCTTACTCTGTTTCACTTCCGCTTTATGCCCTGACGCAGGCAGGCCACACCCACCCCAGTCAGGTGGTCAATGAAGAATCAGAGTTGAATTATGACGTGACAGCATTCACACATATCTCCATTTGCTTGGCCTGCAAGCTGAGGCTGATGTCTGTGTTCTTGTCTGCAGGCTACTCCATCGCTGTTGGGGAATTCAGTGGTGATCAGACGGAAGGTAAGTCAATAAGATAGGGTATGTACGCACATGGCCAATGTTAGGTGAGGCGTGCAGGAAGCAAAACACACATCAGTCACATAGCAATGCAAATACTACAGCTGGAGTGAACATAAACTTGAGTCAGCTCCAATATTTTACATGATTATTGAGCTGGAAACGTCGTCAATACTGGAATTCTCTTGCCCTCCTGCTGTGCTTGACTTGTATTTTTTCCCTTCTAAATCTTTGCTTCATCTCTCTGTGCACCTCAGATTTTGTGGCTGGTGTTCCAAAAGGACTCATGCTTTATGGTTCGGTAAGAAATCTCAATCATCGCTCTCATTTTGCCTTTTCATTTTGGTGCTATTATTATGAGAGGCCTGGGCTTTAGATTTGGGGCCGATACAGGAAAGTAAAAGCCTTAGTGATGTTGTCGCAGTGGGAATTGTTTTTGTTGGGAATTCCATACCAGAGACTGTGCTTAGATTAGACGTACAGTATATAAAAAGACCATATGTGACTGCTGTGTTGCAGGTGTCTATTCTGAACGGTACGGATCTGAAGACCGTGATTAACTACACTGGCGAGCAGGTGAGTCAGAGAACTCCTATCTCCGGCCTCTACAGAAAAAAGCTCCTTCGTGCTCCACTTCCTGTGTTTTCATTGTCCAGCTCCTCATGAGAGCTCTTAATTTGTTCAGTCAGTGTAAGCAAAAATGTTGCAAATTTCCTTTACAACGTTTTTTTAACTAGATTTTGGTCTCGTCGTGATTTGCTGTAAAGCTCAGTTATTGAGGGGAAAGTGCAGTGGCAATTTGTGCAAATGGTTCTGGGAATAGAAGAGCTTGTTTAAACAGTGATGATTGATTCAGCTGAACAAATAAAATCACAAGTGAATTTGCTTACACTCTGGCAATTCAGACTGCTCCTACGATGTCTGTGCTTTTAGACTCAAGGATCATTCATGACAGAAAATTAAACTGACCTGGAACAGAAACGGCACCAAACTGGGCCTAACCTGTAAAACCCATCAAGCCCTCATGTTTCCTTCAGGCCTCCCTTTTTTTCTAGTAATGCAGAAAGCAAGTCTAAAGTTTGCGGTAGCATGACTGTCTTGTATTATCAAAGAACAAATCAAATCTTGATGATGTCGATGCCTTTTGATGATGAGATTTTTATTGGCTTAAGTCGTGGAAACACTTTTCTTTACAGATGGGATCATACTTTGGATATGCAGTGGCAACGACTGACATCAACAGTGATGGGTGAGTTAGTCGCCTTGTCCCTGTCGGTTTTTCTCACCCTTCCTGTCTTCCTCCGTCTCTTTCTTGCTAGATAATTAGCTGGCAAAGTCTAGATTGGATGCCACCAACAACCCATTACTGGCGTCAATGTGTCTGAGCTTAAATGAGTTTGTGTGATTTTCCTTTCTTGTCTGCAGGATGGCTGACCTGCTGGTGGGAGCGCCTATGTTCATGGTCCGGGGCTCCGATGGCCGCCTGGAAGAGATGGGCCGGGTCTATGTTTACCTACAGCGTGGCCCCCTGGACCTGCAGCTCCGCCTACCTCACCTGACAGGCACCCAGGTGTTTGGGAGATTTGGCAGCACCATTGCACCACTGGGGGATCTGAACCAGGATGGTTTCAATGGTAAGATTGGGGATTTTAGGGGGATTGATGGGATATTTCAAGCATGAAAATAGATCATAATAGTGTAAATTGGATCATTTAAAGATTAAGTTAAATGATATACAGATGTGTCTAAATTTTAGTAGTTTGAAAATTAAGTAACAAATAAATAAGCTAAGGTAAAGAAGTAAATGTAATGGAAATGGAAATTATACAAAGTTATTTTTTCCTATTTGATTGGACAGCTAAAATATCGTGGGATTAATTTTACGATTGGAGGTTTGGTAGGCTAACAGTCTAACACAGACAAACCTTTTTTTGCAACACTAGTGACGTAGCGCGGGATGGAAATGTTGATTGCATGGTTAGTCAGTCCAACACTTTGGTCCAGACTATTAGCTGTATTGCCATGACATTTTGTACAGTTTGTGTTCCCAAAAAGATGAAGCCTAATGACTTTGGTCATCCACTGACTTTTCCTCTTGCTCAACCTTAATTTGCTAAAACTTCAGTTTATGATCAAGTAGCACAACTAATGACATGATTAGCCTCAGGTGTACTTTGTGTTTACTGCTAATTAGCAAACATAGCATTTAGCTCAAAGCACAGCTATGCCTTAGTATAGCCTCACAGATCCTCTGGCTGTAGACCATCTTAGTATTGTTACTAAAAGGAATATTGTACCTTGTATAATATAAGCTGCTTTATCTGTTAACTTATGTATAGACTAATATTGTTTCTCACGTTTGACCTTTGGCAGATGTGGCTATCAGCTGTCCATTTGGAGGGGAGGATCGGCAGGGACTGGTCTACATCTATAATGGATACTCAGAAGGACTCAGGGAAAAGCCATCTCAGGTGATCAGTGGCCAGTGGGCTGCTGGGGCTATTCCTGCCAGCTTTGGGTTTGCTCTCAGAGGTGCTAAGGACCTGGACATGAATGGATACCCAGGTCAGTGAGGCTACAATATGCAATGGCCATCATTAGCTTTTTAAATGTTTTGTATTTTTTTTTTTTAATTTTGTTCATTTATTTCCTCAGATCTCATTGTTGGTGCTTTTGGTGTTAATAAGGCAGTTCTTTATCGGTACGTTGTTTTGAATCACATACTGTATGACATCATGCGGCCTGTTTGTTTAAAGTTTGTTTGATTTGACGTGGGAAATATCCTTATTCACTTTCTCGACGAGAAAATCAATACTCATGCCTAAACTAAATACAGTTAAATACAGTTAGCTTAGCTTAGCATAAAGAGTGCAAACGGAGGTTAACAGCTAGCGTGGCTCTGTCCAGTGGTAAAGGAATCCACCATCCGCAGGTTTTAGAGTTTGTAGGCAGATCTTTTTTCTTCTTTCTTTTATATTTTGTTTCTAGTCTTAATGCTAAGCTAAACTGACTGTCCTGTCTCCTTAATGGCAGATATGAGAGTAATATCGATCTTCTCATTTAACTTGAATAAGCATATTTCCCTAAATGTCGAGCTATTCCTTTTAGGCAGTAAAAGTGGAAATGTAGTCTTTGATGATTAAAATGTACATTCTTTTTGTTACCCACAGATCCCGCCCAATCGTCAACACCAGTGCCTCTCTGACAGTTTACCCCACCATGATCAACCCTGAAGAGAAGAACTGCATGATCACCAATGGAAACACCAGCATTCCTGTTTCTTGGTGAGTGTTCAGCATCTTGTCCAGTACCTACACTCAGTTTCCTGTGACTCTGCTTGAGTACTGCTCTGTTGGTATTTGTTTGAACCAACTGCAAAATGATGGGCTTCCCCATTTCCCCCCACATGCATAAACACTCCTATCCTGGCAGGAAGTTCTGATAAGAAATATCCTTTCCATCAACAGTCACGGTATTAATTTGAACCGAGAGCTTCTCTTATCTGACCTATTTTTTTTTTTAAATGTCTTCATATCACACTGTTTCTGATGAGGAGCAGAGAAATAACATGCTGAATAGCAGCATTGTTAGCTGTTCTTGGCCTCCACCACCAAATGTGCACAGTTCCAGAAAAGGAGAGAGGAAACAGACGGTTGCTCGCTGCTCGACATGGTTGACACCGCGCTCATGTGTCTGCCCCCCCCTTTTCCAGATCCTGATCCATAAAGGAAACTCTTGTATACACATGTGTCTTGATTACACTACGTTGCCTGGTGATGCGGAGGTTTTGGTGGGGGTGAAAGGAGAGCACAAGGGATAATGGGAGGGGGGGGGCGGGATTTTTTTTTTGCTGTTGCTTTGAATGAGATATTGTTTGGTGGTTGAACACAGCTGGGAAACATCAGGACACGTAGACTTCCGTGAGCGTGCGCACACAGTTGTGCAGAAACAAGCAGACACAGGAGCTCATACATGAAGATTTTACTACTCCTCGAAAGAAGTCACTGTACACTCTGTCTTTCTGTCTCCCGTTTAACCTCTCTTCTCTGTCCTGTGTTTATTTTCAACAGACTCTCCCTTTTTCCTTTCTCACTTCTTCCAGTGTTTGCTCTGCGCCTCTTGTGTGGGTTAACAAGTAAAAGGATTGGAGGATTGGGGGTTTTGGGGTTGCAGACTTTTGGAGAGCAGCAGCCTGATGTCATGGGAGAGAGCTACAGGCTTATATAGACTGCCATTGACTGGTCAGCACTGAAACCTGAGTCGCCCAATTTCACCCTTCTTAACTCTGCTATTCCGTGTGTGTGTGTGTGTGTGGAAACGGAGACACACCGATTTATCAGCTTGGCTGGCGAAAGTGGTCAGAGGCCAGTTTGCCTCCAAACATTTGGCATTTTTTGCATATTATGCATTATATTCCCATAACGTCTCGTGCCTTGTAACATGAACCATGTAAGGAGCTTGGGCCATGAGAGAAAGGGAGAGAACAAGAGAGGGCAAGTGAGGTGTCTTGTGTGTGCAGTATATTTGCACTGAATCTTGGCCATAAATGAACATGCTTCCCTCATCATGTCCTTGTCCTTTCTGTCCAAAACAGTGTCAACCTGAGTTTCTGCATATCTGCTGATGGGAAGCACCTACCAGACATCCTAGGTGAGCCAATTTTCCACATCTGCACTTTATTACAAGTACGGAAACTGTCAAATAGCCACCAATGTTAATGTTTTAAATCCATAACAGTGTGTAGGTTCAAGTGCTTTGGCAGGTGATGTAGCTTTTTGGATTTTGTTATGACAAAAAAGAGAGCGCAGTGTGCAAAATATCTTTAGTGATCCACCTTTAATGATCAAACCTTCTCTGTGCTCAGTCCCCTTCCACATCAACCCCTAGTTATTATCTCTAATTACTCCTTCCTTTATATACAAGTGTTCCCCATGCCATTGAGTTACATTGACTACATTGTGTGTGCTTCAGAGTATTTATGGAGCTCTTTTTTTAAAACCTGTCATTACGTGACTCAGGAACATTCATCAAGCCATGAATGCCCATTTGTGTGTGTGTTACGTGTTCCAGATTTCCAGGTGGAGGTGCAGCTCGATAGTAATAAGCACAAGCAGAAAGGGGCAGTGAGGAGGGCTCTGTTCTTGGATTCCCAGCAGCCCTTGCTTCAGAGGAGTGTGAGGGTGCGCCATGGCGATCGTATATGCGACAACACCAAGATCTACCTAAGAGTATGCTCTTTTTCCTCTCTGATAAAAACCTCTCTGACTGTAATTATTCTTCCTGTAACTTAGTTCATAATCACCGGCAGTACGTGTGAACAAAAGCAGGTTTTCTAAAAAGTATGAAGCTGGAGCTGTGGTTGTTTTTTTACGATTACAGATTCTCACTTTTTGTGCAAACTGCATCTGACAAAAACCCTGGTATGTGTTCATTTGACTGCAGGATGAGAAAGACTTCAGAGATAAACTCTCCTCCATTTATGTGGCTTTGAACTTCAGCTTGGATCCAAAAGCTGCTGCTGACTCCCACGGCCTGCGGCCCATCCTCAACTATCAGACCACCAACGCAATTGAACAGAAGGTATTTTGACGAGCACTAGAATTCCCCAATCTTCTATCCAGCACAGTTAGCTAACCCTGGTTTGATCTACGGGCCTTCTAGCATCAATATATGGTGGAGCAGTGTTCCCTTATAATGTACATATGCTTCTTAGTTTGCTTAGGCTGGCCACACACTGGCTACATGGCGTGAGTGTGGCGTTTCTGTTGCGTGGCGGATGCGTGGCGGCTGCGTGGATTTTTCTGTCTTTGCACACCAGAAACGTGTCTGACACGGCGTTGCTGTTGCTAGCCTTGTCTGTACACATCTATTGGCGTTTTTCCATTACATGGTACCTGCTCGACTCGCCTTGACTCTACTCGCCTCGCCTCGGCACACTGTGCGTTCTCGGCACACTGTGCGTTCGTTATCCATTGCAGATTTTAGTACCGCCTCATCGTGGCTGGTCGTATGCCGGCTCGACGCACACACCAGCGCACAAGTATAAACATCAGGCCACTTGAGCTTGTTTTACAGTTCTGTGGAGGCTCCACGCAGAGCTTTCGCCGTAGCCTATGTAATATGTGGCTTGATGTATACATTTGTCAGCTGGTGTGTGCGTCGAGCCAGCATGTGTGTGTGTATGTAGGATACAGTGAAAGCTCTGCCTGGAGCCTCCGCAGAACTGAAACAAGCGGCGCCGCAGTAAACTGCCGTGACCTAACACAGAACGTGGAAGGTGTGTTGTTGTTGCCACAGCCAGAAGACACATTTTGTTTCAGAAGAAGCTGGAGGCAGCAACAAAAAACACAGCTGGCTAAACTGTTACTAAAAATAAGCGGGTTTGTTCAGGACACCCCCGTCTGTCGCTTTCACGTCACCTTTTCGGCTCGCCTCAGCTCGCTTGGAACCTCGACTGAGGAGGTACTAAAAAAAGTACCTGTTAGCAGGTACCAGCTACTTTTTTTCGTAATGGAAAACCAAAAAAGGTGAGTAGAGTCGAGGCGAGTCGAGCAGGTACCGTGTAATGGAAAAGCGCCTTATGTTTCCCATTGACTCAAGCGGTAGTATACTTCATGTTAAACATAAATATATACTGATTTGATTATAGCAAAGACAACGTCGGCAGTATTGACGGCAAAATAGGCTACAGAATATCTTGTTTTTATAATATATAATTTTTTTTATTACATTTATATCTGCATTTATGTCAAAACCTAGAGACTTTCAAACATCAACATGTCATTTATTAATATGTATTTGTGTCAAAATGACACATTTTGACACAAATCTCAGGCTCGAGCCGTGCCTGAGACGTGCGTGTCACGCAGGCAGTGTGCAAGCTCTAACCTGTTAACATGGGAGCCGAAATAAAAACGTACACGCCGCGCAGCTGACACGCTCACGCCACGCACCCAGTGTGAAGCCGGCCTTAAACTCATTCGCTCTGCGCAGATGATAAGAATATCTGCCACATTGAGTTATCATTCCCCTTATCTCCACCCCGGCCAGCATCTCACTGACTTTCCCCTGTCCCTGATGAAAGAATGAGTCTATTCTTTTTTATGTAAATTCTGAACTACTCGGCTGGGAAGAGCTCCAGAGTGTCTGGAAAGCTGTTTCAAAATGAAAATGTGAGGCATATGTACAGTGGAGTTTCCCTGCCCCAGCAGGAATTTCTCTAAGCTTGCTTGGCTGCGTAACGGTACATAGGTGACTCGTTCCAAGGCTGCAGACACAGAAGGTTGGGAGATATTTTAGGGTGGGTGCACAGCCACGTTATTTGCCCATCTGGTTGAAATCTCGTGGCATTTTGCCAGTTCTCCTCTGGCAGTGAGTAGAGTTGGCTCAACATGTGGGCATCCTTACAGCCGTGGCACAGCGTGCACCATATGTGAGTTCAGCAACAAACTGAATGGCAATCAGCATGGTTTTATCTCCCTCCCTTTCTCTATTTCTCTCTCTACTGGGGTTTGTTTATATCTTTTTGGATCAGGACTGAACCCTGTCATTGATGTCCTTGCTAGATATCAAAGCTGCGGGGCCTCCAACAGATGTGGTCTATTGCTGAACCAAGACCTTGAGACAAGCCTGGGCTAAATATCATCCTTAAACCGGAAAAAGACGGCAAAGCTAACCTGTGTATATGTGTGTAAAAGGGTAGTGGGAGTCGTGTCAGACTGCCAACATATTTCATTAATCTTGCTTTAGACTGTGTTAATGTAACAGTGTATAAACAGTGAAGGTTGACGATTACACCGCAGCCTTGGCCTTGATCAGACACATGATGCCCTATCGATTTCCACATATGCTTTGAGAATGTGTGGTAACATTTGGTTGACTCTGCCAAGTTCTTACTCTCTTCAAGCTGGAGTGAGAATGAGAGATGATTGATGTGCTCGGCACCGTCTCAATCTCTTTTGTCATTTTAACATATTCCACATGTTTTCTATGAGGCGTCAAGGCATCCCGATGGATCTGTTAATTGCGATCATTCTCAGATCTTGTACACGGACATACATTTGTGCAGAACCAGAAAGGACCCCAGTTGTTGTCACCTTTTTAGAACATCAAAGCAAAAAATTGTTCTTAGAATAATACCATCTGACCAAATGAGTAGGAATTTGATTAATGAATTTCCCTTCTTTTGCAAATTTAGTGTTTGGATTTCACTGCACGATGCTTGACCTCATTATGTCACATGCTGAGGTCAGTGTTGTTGTTGTTTAACTACAGTGATGGGCCTATGGACGTCTTTTTCCTGCCGTACACACACACATGCACAGACCCAGGGTGCACATGTGGCCAAGTTATCATGGTGGTTACCACGGTGTCCATAATTAGAGCCCCTGGATGGTGTAATGACAAGGGGGGCGCTTGGCTCTCTCTAATCTCCTCCTCCATTTCTATTTATTATCCTCATCGTCATGAGCATCATCACACTGTCACAGGCGCAGCGGGATGCAATTTAGCAATCCGCAGGGCTTTCTCTGCCGCTGCCCTGCCACACGTTCAGCGGTCATCCACTTATCCAGCAGTGTGTCGGTTCCTTTTCTTGTCTTTCCCTCCACTGTATTCTCCCAACCCCAGAGGGTGAATGGGACTTAATACATTTACTCAAGTACTGTACTTAAGTTTACATTTGAGGCACTTGTACTTTACTTGAGTCATTTCTTTTCATGCCACTTTCTAAGTTTTACTTCACTACGTTAATCTGACAGTTTTAGTTACTAGTTACTTTACAAATTAAGATGCACACAAAACACATGTAGTTTATAAAATAAGATGTTTTATTATAAATTAAACTACCCAACAATATAACAGCCTACAAGTCCAGCTGAAATTATTAGCTGATTAAACACAGTTTAAAACAGTTTTGATTGTTTCCAGTTTCTAATATATGAGTATTGTTCTGCATTGAGTACTTTTACTTTTAATATTTTAAGTACATTTTCCTGATGATACTTACATATTTTTACTTAAGTAACATTTTCAATGCAGGACTTTCACTTGTAACTGAGTATTTTTACAGTGTGTTATTAGTACTTTTACTTGAGTAAAGGATCTGAATACATCTTCGACCACAGCTGAACCCCTACTTGTGCTTTTCAGGTCAACAGAGATATCCTCTGTCTCAGTAAGTTTCTCTAGTTTCTCTCCTCCCTCTCCGTATGATCATATGCTGCTGTGGTTCGCTGGGTGGCGTAGCGTGTGGTTTGCCACATACTGTAGCGCTGTGATGTGGGATGCTGGTGAGAGCTGGGAGCGAGCTGGGAGCGAGCTGGCAGCTTTTGGGCTCAGCTCCACAGGAGTATCTCCTCTGGCACGGTCTCTGGGCTGGACTATTCCTCCGTTCACCATTTCCTTCTCTTAAGCCACAAACAGAAAGCATGTGTGTGTGTGCCGGCCGGGACAGCTGGTACAGGGGAGTGCGTCTGTGCCTGTCATGACCTCACTCAGTCAGACATTGTCTCTCCGAGCCACAACACTGTTTTTAACTATCTGATGATGTGTGTGTGTGTGTGTGTGTGTGTGTGGAATGTATTAGTCATACCACATGTCGCATCTTGCTGCACTCATCCTGTTGTCTCCCATAAACAGATATTAGATTTATCTTGTGTGCCTATCTCTTCACATGTAAAAGCTGTGTGTTTTAGTCATGACTTACTGTATGACCATCATGCTCTTTGGCCCCTATTAAACATTTTATCACCCCCAATGTGCATCGTATAGGCTCAGATTCTGTTGGACTGCGGAGAGGACAACATCTGTGTTCCTGACTTGAAGCTGGCAGTTCACGGGTGAGTCCTTTAATTTTCCTTATATATTTAAAAAAAATCCCAGGGCGTATGGATTTCAGGAAAATATATGAGACGGATAATATAAAATAAAACGGGGTCACTGAAATCTTCACCTCCAATAGGACCTTGGATTTGAGTGCTAAAGTGTAAATACAGCTGTTTTTGTTTTTTCCACTGCTTAGTTTAGTTTAGCATACCAGAGAGGGACTGTTAATAGCCACAGTGTTGCAGTAGAGTAGAGGTACACCGTCCTCTGAAAACAGGAAGCAGCTCTGCTCTACAGGTGCTATGACAAACAGCTAAGGGGAAAAGACGGGAGAGATGAAAGGGAAAGTGAGGGAGCTGTGTGGCACTGAGTCCCGGCCTCGCCTGCTTCTGCAGCCGTCAGATGCACCCTGCCTTCCACACTTTGATTCGAGAAATCTGTTAGCATTTTTCTCAAAAATAACAGCCTCCCTGATACTCCCTTCTCTGCTCTGTCATTTTGATTTTACATTCCTATATTTATCTACCATCTGCCACCATTTTTTCCCCCCAATGTATGGCTGATCCATCACATATGGAACAACCTGCTGTGAGCGGGTGTTAGTGCTGCGCTCCATCCAAGTGCAACTCCAGACATCGAGCCGTAGAAAGTGTGATTGGTGCAATTTAAAATAATAGCTCGATGTTTTTGTCTGCGCTGTTGTAAATTAAGAATGCCTAATAGTAGTAAGAGGGGTCGATGGGACGGCCGTGATTTAGGGGAATTTCAGATTTAAAAAGTATCCATCATTCCTGCAATGTTGTTTCTTCTGTTCCGCTGCCAAAGCACATAATCTGTTAGAGCGAGGGTCTCTTGGGGTAGCTTTAAGGTTTTGTGGTGTTTTCAAATTTTGAGCCTTTGTTTGGTCTAAAAAGTGCAATGCCAGTTAGAATCCGAGAGCAGTTGACTCGCAGGCTGGCAGAGGATCAGCTTCAGAAATCGTCTCTCCCTTGCTCTCCTGCTCTGCTTTATGAGAGCGGGCTGTAATTAAAAGCGTCTGTGTGGCCCTCCAAATGGAATTTCTCATTGTTCCTAGCTGTGTGGAGAGAGGTGAAGGGAGGGAGTGAGAGAAAGCAAGGAAAGGGGGAGGTGTTTTACAGTCCTACGCTGTGTTATTAAGCATGTATGACTTTATTACCACACCGGGAACATTTTTTATTTAATGGTGGGGTTTTGTGAGATGAATCTAATCGATGTGTTCTTTGCAGCCAAGCTTCTAAACCAAAAAAGAAACATCAAGCACACAAAGCCTAAAAATGTATTAGTTTCACTAAAAGCAACTGCAGTTTATTGCCCACTCTGCTGCCAGCAAACGCAAACAAAGAATCGCTTTGCTTTCTCACAACAGCGTAACACAACTTCATCCATATTTATCTGTTTGTTAGGAGTCCTGACACAGTTTAACCTGAACATTGACCCTATTAGTAATCAACGTTTTCTTTGGATGGGTCCTCAGGAACAGGAAGGAAGTCTACCTAGGTGATGACAACTCGCTGACCTTAACTTTCAACGCCAGGAATGAGGGCGAGGGAGGGGCGTACGAGGCCGAGCTGTATGTGGTGCTGCCCCCGGAAGCTGACTACAGCGGCATTGCCCGCAATAATGAGGTGACTAGAAAATAATTACGGCTGTTGGTCTTGTCCCCCTGATGATTGTGCTTTGCTGTGGTTTGACCATTCAGTCTTCTTGTTTCTCAGAGCCTGACCCAGCTCACCTGCAGCTATGAGACCGAGAACCAGACCCGATACCTCAGCTGTGATTTGGGCAACCCGATGAAGTCTGGCACCAGTGTAAGGACACCACTGTCTTTTGGGAGTATTAGTATAAGGATTGTAGGGTACGGCACAACAGTCGACACAACATCGTGATTTCTTGCTCTTTGTAGAAAAAAAAAAAAAAAAAAAAGGTTCCACGCCATCTCCAGGTTGGGTGTCAACAGCACAGGAATAAGTCAGTATGTGTCAGGAAATGTTGTGACAGGAAGTACAGACTCCATCTGTGCCCTCAAGCTCCCTGCTGAGTAGAGTTCCCCTTTTTTAATGATGGAGTCACAAGTTGGCATGCTTTAATAGGTCTGTAGCGGAAGACTGTCGACTACATGTTAACTGGAAGAGATATACAGACACAGTCACAGCCCAACTCTAAGACTGGGACACAAACAGGAGCTACAAGGGTATGCTAAACATACAATTCGCAACATGAACACATCATGTCCTTCCGCCACCACTCGTCGTCACCACCCACCCATTCCAAAACCAAGAATAGATAACACAATAACCACAATGTTCAAGACCCTACAACAAAACAATAACAAAATAGGCAATAAGCAGTAAACCAAATAAACACATGTATAAATGAAAACACCATAAGCCCATCATACACATCTCTCCCCAGCACATAGCTTCCTAGGAGCACCTCAGAACGCCACAAAATAATTAAAACAAGTTCAACAAATAGATGGGCGGAATCTGTAAAGTCAGTAGTGAAGGGAGTGGAGGAGGGAAAATGTGCTGCACGGATGTTGTGCTGTAAAAACAAGGAAAAGGGAACCAAAAGCTGCAACGCCAAAGTGTGAGGTGATGAGATCTTCCCGAAAAGGACTGGCTGCTGCTCTGGCTTATATAGTACATGGAGCACATTTCGAAAACAAATTATTGATCTGAAGTGAATGAGAGGTAGCTCATAAAAAAAGGTAGATGCAGAGAGACTTAATGTACCGGTTTGTGTGGAAAACGAATGGATCTGAAATTACAGATAACGAAAGGGCAAAGAAAGAACTCTCAGCCACATTTTGGACCTGCCCACGTGTACTGCATCTGTCTGCTGGGTAGACGTGGAGTTCACGGACTGACACACCCAAGAAAATCACATATCTATCAGATGGATGAGATGAGTACAGTGGGGAGGGGAGGAACGGCTGCCTGAGAGTCCTTGAACATCCTGTAAATAGAGTCTAGAAACTCTATCCTTCTCTGTTGCTGGTTACGTAATAATGGAAAATATAATATTCTGTGATCTACTTCATTTTTTTTTTTTTTAACATAATGATGATGATTAATATCTTGGATCTTCCTCTTTGCAGCTGTGGGCAGGTCTGCGCTTCACAGTGCCACGGCTGAAGGACACGCACAAAACTGTTCAGTTTGAGCTGCAGATTCGCAGGTACAACTTGTGGTCAACATGTATCTGAGACACTTTTTTTTTAACAGTTTATATAGTATTGTGCTATCTGGTTAAGCAGTACTGATTTCCCCAGCTCTCGAATGATGTCAGCTAATCAGAATCTTTTTCTTCTTCTTCTCTCTGTTTCCACAGTAAAAATGAGAATAATTCCCACAGTGAGGTTGTGCCCTACAAGCTGGAGGTGGTTGTTCAGGCTGATGTCATTCTACAGGGGTGAGTGGAGTGTTAGGATTCCCTCATTTTGAACTTTTGGAATTTCATTAAGTCTCTGGTGCCTTCCTACGCATTTTCTCACATCACCGCTTCTCTTTTTAGTGTGTCTCGACCAGATAAGGTTTTCTTCCCACCGGCCAACTGGAAGGTGACCAAAAACTATGGGGTGGAGCAGGACGTCGGGCCTGTAGTGGAACACATATATGAGGTAATCTGCCATATTCTTAGCTGTGCAGACTCATTGGGGCTGAGCAGATTGGGTTGGAAAGCAGATCCTACTGTTCATAAAGCAAGTTGACTTCCCAGGGCAGCAATGAAGGAAAACCAAAGAAGATGTACTCCAGATTACAGCAGTGTGATGTATTCCCAGGCTATACTGATCCACTTTTTACTTGCGTGAGATTTAACAGCGCTCTACTTTAGGTGACCTATTTGTAGATTAAACAAAATATGTCAAATATGAAAGTTTCAGCAAGGGGACAAATCTGTTGCAGCCTCCCAGCTACAACTCCAAAAATGAAACTATCAAGCTGCTTTTGTGTAATACCTCATATACTAAAGTTTCCTATTTCATTTCCTTTTTTCCAGCTGGTGAACAATGGGCCCAGCCGGATCAGCCACACCCTGCTGGAGCTGCGCTGCCCCCTCAGAGTCCAGGGTCAAACCCTTCTTTACCCTCTGGAGTTCTCCATAGAAGGCCCCATCAACTGCACCTCCGACAAAAACATGAACCACCTACACCTCGAAGTAAGTGTCTTGCAGACAGACAGTTGCACACCTCTCAGGGTCAAATGAGGCCAAATCAGTCACAACATCTCCCACCGATTCCCACTCAGATGTATGATTAACAGTTGGGCCGTCCCGCTGATGGGCCCACACCCACCATCTCCCTCCAGCCTCTCAGCCCCACCCAGGACACTTACCCCACCACCACTTTGAAGTCCCAGCTCTTCCCTTTGCTCAGAACAGCTTGATGAACAACCTCACCCAGCAACTCACTCATCTTCGACATCCCCCTTATACCAAGTTATAGCTTCAGGATTTGGAAAGCGTTTCAGTGCAGTTGTTTGTGTTAACATTCAAAGTTTGATATATGCTGCACAGGGTTGTGAGTGGTCATTTGTCTAAGCTGTGATCTAATGTGTTTTTTCCCCTGGTGAATTGCTAAGTACGGTGTACTTCCACAGGAATCCATGTGGAGTAGAGCTCACATGCTTCTGATTAATGACAGAAAGCCCTGGGGTCATGCTAACATTAGGTCTTTATATTGATAGAAAGGGTGGTGTGCTCTTCTGCCTGTTGGGTTGGGTGTTGTCCTAATGGGAGGTGTGTGTGTGTGTGTGTGTGTGTGTGTGTGTGTGTGTGTGTGTGTGTGTGTGTGTGTGTGTTCGTGTTCTCCTCCTTTAGCTCCAGCACACATCCACAGAGCCACCTATCCTGGCACTGAAGGGACATGAGCACCGTATCGAGAGGAGGGACGTCCACAGGAATCAGCTCGCTCATTTGACTAACCTGGTAAGATGCTTAAAAGGGAAAGTGTCCCGTTCTATAAATATATATATATATATAACTAAATAAATTAGTACCCTACTTGTATTTGCCCTATATGTATCTGGCTTTTGTGTTGAATTGTATATTTTATACTTTTACCCTTTATGTACATATGGACATGGGCCGTGTAAGCGGCCAGACATAAACCATTAATTTATTCATTCATACAACGTGTTCATCATCATCAGGCCAAAAGCTGAAGTTTAATGTAACAGGGGATTTGAAAGTGAGGGAATGAGGAGCTTGAGTTTACAGTTGTGGATTAATGTCGTTAATGTAGTTAATGTAATGTAGTTAAAACATTGGGGTGGCAGTAGCTCAGTCCCTAGGGAGTTGGGTTGGGTCGCCAGTTCAAGTCCCTGCACAGAGTGTGGACTGGGAGCTGGAGAGGTGCCAGTTCACCTCCTGGACACTGCTGAGGTTCCCTTGAGCAAGGCATGGAACCCCCAACTGCTCGGGGCACCTGTCCATGTTTAGGTCTTTCAGGCCTGTGTGTAATGTGTGTAACTAACAACAAAGTGAAAAAAAAATGTAATTTCCCCTGTGGGAGTATGTAAAAAAAAAAAAAAAAAAAAAAAATCCAAAAAAAGTGTCACTAACACAGCTGGTTTGTGTGTTGAGTAAAAAAAAAAAAAAAAATATATATATATATATATATATATATATATATATATAATTGTGCCAACTTGAGAAGTGTGCAGGTCTGGATCTGTTTTGGTGACACTGGCCCTGCTCCTTCATGAGGCTCCTGGGATTGGGTAATTAGGTTATGATGTCGTTAAAAGGGAGGGGTCAGAGGGCACAGGCTTGTCCCATTGTGGTGATTAACATTAAAGAGCCTTTAGTAGTGGTGGAGGGGTGGAGAGGCTGATGGGACGTGGGAGGCTTTTTGTCAGTGATGCACTGGTTACTTCACAAGCTGCTCTCTAATTTTGGGCTCTGGGTGTTGTGAGCCCCCTAGACACTGGGCCTATTGATCCACTCAGCCGCAGGTAGCTCCTCTCTCTGCCTCTGTCCGTCTGTGGATACCTGCCTCCACCAAAGAGGTCTTTGTGCGCCTGTCGCTCCTAACTATGCTCGTTCATCAAGCATGTCCAAAGATAGGACCCCATTCACCCGTTTCCCCCCCTGTGTCTGCCCTTTTATTTTTCACGCTCGGGAGGACAGACATCTTTGTTCAAAGTGTCTCCTGATCAAAGTGTCAGTGTTTGTGTTTAGCAAAGCTTGACTGAAGCAGTCAGAATAGGTCATAGTGTGAGAATTTGAAATGACCTGCTTAGTCTTTGAAGCATAAAGAACAAAAGCCTGGCTGTAATTGTACCAGCAATCCAAAAAAAACGTATTTCATAATTACTGTTGCACTACTCTCATTGTGTTGCAGCACTTTAGTTATGTTGCAGTACATATTTATTGGCAAGCATATCTGTTATGTTTGGTACCCCGTTCTAATACCAGGGTTGCCAGGTTGTGATACATTTCTCTGTTATACAGGTGTTCATCCTGCAGTTTGGCTTTTTAATCCATCAGGAAGGCACTCTGATGGACCACTTCTGGAAAAAACAGAAAATCTGGACCAAAATCCATTTATTAACAACCTATTAACATGTAGCTGTAGACTAGATGGTTTATTGGAACGTGTGCAACCCTCTATGTATTTCTTACTGATTACTAACATTTAGAACTGTATTATTACTGAATACAGTACCAACTGTGTACAGCAGCTGTGCAGTGAGGCCAGTTATTTCATGAAGCTGTGGGAACAGCCTCCATGCTCCAGATTTTGACCACATAGTCCCACCAGGGAGGACATGTGGGACTTGGGTCTGAGGCGTCTTTGGCACTGGTCCATGTTCATGTCATTTCCACAAACCTTTGTGGCCCCAGTGCCCCTGGGACATTAAGGAGGTCTACCAGGAGGAAGTGGACTGATACGCTCCCTGTCTGTCTGAATACCCTCATTAAATCTGTCTAAGACTAAGCCTAAGGGAACTGGGCGGGGTACTCTCTTCTCCTCCTGTGTTTGCCCTACTTGGTGTAATAAGTAAACTAATGCGCTCCCGCAGGAAACCCGCCGAAACCTCTCAATCTGGGGGTGGTCTAGCTACAGCACATAGTGTGTGCATGTTCTAAAACGTTAAACTGTCAAGCTGCATTATGGGGAGCTGGGAAATTAAGACTGTGTATTCTACAGTCTTGAGAAAAATGGGTCGGTTTTACTGGTTGTAATAATGTAATAATGTGGAGAGTGATGCATGCTGCATTTTTACAGTCTCATGACATTCCTTCAATCTAATTTGAAACGGGCGTGGAATAGTGATCATAACATTGGGCTCTTTGTTATATTTATTGGACCTGCAGCATTAACATGGCTGTTATTTGTCCTTACCCACATCTGTACCAGTTTTCACTTTTGCCTGTATGACTTTCACCTATATTTACGTCCTGTTGGTTTAGTTTTGTGGAAAAAAAAAAAAAAAAAAATATATATATATATATATATATATATATATATATATATATATATATTTATTTTTTTTCAATTCAATTTATAATTTTTTATATATATATATATATATATATATATATATATATATATATATTTTTTTTTTTATTCTATCTACACACAAGTCTGACTTAAACAAAATGGATTTAGCATTTAATTAACATCACCTTAACTCCTTTCTCTCTGTTTCCGTAGTCTTGCTCTAATACGGAGTGCTGGGCGGTCCAGTGCACCGTGGGTTTGCTGGAGAAGGGGACAACTGCTATCCTCAAAGTGCGCTCCCGCATCTGGGCCGAGACCTTCACCGAGGTTTGTCAGTCAGAGATGAACCTTGCCTTAAATCACTATAGACATGTTCTGTACATGAACACGTGTTCCCACCAGATGGCAAAGGCACGGCGGAGGAAAAGGCTGTGCACTATAGATTAGTCTTTTCCCACCGGTGCCAAGTGTTGTATTTTCTCATATCAGGCTTTGACAGGAAGTAAGAAGCCATTTTTCATTACATCATCAGAAAAAGAAAACATGGAGAGTTAAAACCTGAAATGTGCAGCTGGCAAAGGTACACAGCTGCAGTAGTCAGTCTTCACATATTTGTTTGTGTTGAATCTGGATCAGTTCTTAAGGCCTAGCACAGTCTCCCTTTGTCTTAACAAATGGGATAACAGTGACTAATGGAGAATCTAGATGACAAACTGCAGTTTTTACGAGTTTACATTTTCTTTTCTTTCTGCATGTATTAAACTTCTTTATCTGGTATCACAGCTTCTTGTAAGATAGGAAAGTGGATGAGATTTTCTTTGGGAAAAGCATGCAGTCTTTGCTGCCACCTAGTGTATAACTGGTGGACTGCGTTCATTGCGAATCCGATTTTTGAAGTTGCTACACTACTTCTTTCAGAGAGCTTATAAGCAATATGTGCTGGAGTGCCTGGCCAGATACAGTGTGGAGAAGATGCCTTATGCCATCTTACCCAAACATGCTCCCAGTGGACACAAACAGGTATTTAAAGAACGTTTTTTTCATTCATTCCATACGGCCTACTTCATTCAGAGGTATCTTAATGTCCTGTGTTTTACAAACTGACTAACGGTGCTTTTGTCCTCAGGTGGTGACCCCAGTGGTGTGGAATAAACCAGATATTGAGAACTCGGTTCCTCTGTGGATCATCATCTTGGCCATTCTGGCTGGTTTACTGCTTCTAGCTCTACTCATCTACGTCCTATACAAGGTCAGTGCTGCTGTGAAACATAACATGGGTTTAAAAATGATTGTAAGCGCTTTAGGTCTGTACTCATTTCTGATGTCTGCTTTTTCCCAAAAACGTTTCTTGCAGTTCGGCTTCTTCAAGCGCTCTCTACCTTACGGCACCGCCATGGAGAAAGCTCAACTCAAACCACAGGCTGCCTCGGAGGCCTAAAGGACAACCCGAGCTACCAGAACCACAGTACCTGGCCATATGATTGCAACGGAGAACCACGATGGAACATGTAGAGTGGATCAGAAAGCAGTCGAAGAGTTAAGAGAAAGAGAGACCACTGGAACTCCACTGTGCTGCACTAGAGGAAGACAAAAATCCAAAGTTCTCCAAATGAATGTTTTTTTTCTTTTCTTTTTTAACTTATGTCTTGTTGGTTGGCAGGTTGGGATCGTTACTAAATAGAACTTTTTCTCAATGCCTTAAGGCTAATGTTGGACTGAACAACAAAAAGAGTGACTGCAAAAGAAGTACAGGCAACCGTCGGCCTGCGTATGCAGTGAGATGCCTGTTGGGTTTCCTTTTGTGGATTTTTGTGATGGAGAGTTCTGTAATACCCCCTTTTAACTGCCTTATTTTGGTGCTAATGATCTGATGTGCTCACTGCCACTGACAGGATATGGCCACATGTAGCTTATGGCAGCCAGGAGCTGTGAATTAAGCTGCTGAACACATTATTGACAGAAGATCGGAAAACAGGTTTCAGGTGAAAACATTAACCTGACTACAGCAATGTCGGTAATACTGGCCTAGATGTTGAGACTTAATCTGTTAAATAGCTCTGCTTTTATCACGCCATTTTATCACACACAGTTTTACGTAATTTAAAAACCCTGACCTGCCCGAGGTGTTCCCCTGATTCTTGCCTAATGCATGCTGGGATATGCTCCAGCACCCCGCTGCCCTGAACAAGATAAGCGGGCGTAGAAAATGCAGGGACGGAACTTAACTGTTCACCAAAATGATCTCTCTCTGCCTCAGGTTGGTGCACAGCGCTGGGTTGAGTTGTTTTTGCACTCAAAGGAAATCTACTGATATAATTCCACCTAAGGCTGACTGACTGACCTTCCTTTGAGTTCTGATTTTGACTCCTACTGATCACTTTGTCTAAATCCTGTTTGTTCATGTTCAGAGTTACCAATGCTCGCATCATCATTGTTGTGTAGTCGACTGGGATAGGATGGGACTGGATCCACCACCGACCTGTGAAACCTCACATTAGGCTTGAAACAGTGTGGTGTGGTGACGTTCTCCTAAAGAATATTTAGCTGTCTTTACTCCTGCTCTGTTCGAATCGAGACCACGTGCGACTAAATGACGCTTAGGGGAAACCACCTCGCCATGGCGTGATGGTGTCTTGAACCAAAGACGTGACAATCGGCAACATTGTAGCTTTGACAGAGAGTGTTAAGTCTGAGAGCAGGCGGGGATCATCACTCTTTGAGTGTGAAGGATCCATTTTCAGCTTACAGTGCACGTTACTGTGAGATACTGTATTTTTGATTGTCTTTGAGTAAAAGCTGCCCACGTTTAGAAAGAGAAGTGGCTGAAGTCATCCCACTACCAAAAGGCTACAGGGACTGAACTTTCAAATGCTTTGTGTTGGTTTCTTTTACTTGTCGTGTACATAGATATTGTATGTGCCTTAAATGTAAATACTTCATGTCTGTGGGTTAGAGTTAGGGTTGTGTGCGCTTGTGTGTGACTTAATGCATACATGCATTTGTGTGAATGGTATATTTATGAATGTTTGTTTTGTGTATGAATTGGTTATTACCTTTCCCACTGCTTAGTCCTGTTCATCCTTTATCACCTCTGTAGCTTGAGATCGTTGAGGTTAAGCCATTCTGCATTACTGTTAGTCATGATAGCAGAAATACAGTCAGTGTTCAGGACGACTTTACTTTAAAACACTTACAACCTCATTGTAAATCAAAAAAAAAAAAAAGACTGTAAGGCTATGTCCAGATCCTGCAGGATGTCTTGTACCTCTAACAAAGGGATAACAGCTAGGCACTGGGAACTAAATGATTGGAAGTGCAATATTTATATTCACTCTTTTTAATATTACAGTGCTTGCCTTTTTTTTCTTTTATTTGTGACCGCATTGTGATAAACCAGTATTTTTTTTGTGTCAAAGTATGTGATAAGCACATACACTAAATCCTTTTGTGAGGTTCTGGCTTTTTCATTATCACTTGCTTTCTCACTAAACATACTTCAAGTGCGAAACTTATTTTTTTTCCACTTACGAGTTGCTCATTCATCACTGGCGCTGGACCACTTTTGTGATCGTACAGATTTTGACACCAAAGACTGGCCCAGGAACACAACCACTAGAACATATCTGAATTGAACTTGGGGTATGTTGACATTTAGTTTGATCATTTTTGTGCTCTGCCGTTTCACCTGCGCAAACACCCACATTATACTAACCACAGGGTTTACATTTGTTTGCTTCATCACACTTTTTTCATATGGTCTCTTGTATTGGCTAGTGAGTTACAATTTTTCAAATGGTCCACAAAATGCCCACATGGTAGTTGATTTATAACATTTAACATTGTTTGTTCTTTACCGAACATGTCGACCCATTATTTATAATGACAGGGGGACTTTTTACTACTTCCTCCATGGTTACATCAGGAGAAGGCACTGGGTTTTCTTTCTTTTCTTTATTCTTTTTTTTTTTTGTGTTAGCCCATTCTTACTCTCCAGGACTTCCAAAAAGAAGTTGTACATATTAATGACATGGAGAGTATTTTTGAATTCAAAGGATAGCTGATTTGTTGTGAAATTTTCTCACCCCATATTGGGGAGAACATTGGGGGTCAATTTGTACCTGTTATGGTTTGTACTTTGAATAAAATATTTCCCTTTTTACATATTCTTGTGCTTTTTTTCATTGACACACATAGTTGAGAAAAATAATTTATTTGGAAGACAACATTGTATGAAATGTATGATGTCAGTTAGTGGCTTCGTTGCCAAAAAAAATGATCTCGTACAATATATTAGTGAAAAAAGTGCGCAAAAAAACTGACCTAAAGTGATTTAGCTATGGCAAACATCTGTAGTATATGTTCTTATGGTCCTTTTGTAGAACCACCAGAGTGCTTCTTCCACAGACAGCAGTATATAAAATGTCACAAAAATGGTTTTGACACCAAAGACAGGCATACTTTGCTTAACTGTACATGTTGTAACATTGCTTTTGTGAGGGGATCAGTTTCCATTGTGGCATACATACTGTCCTGAAGCTTCTTGGATTAAAAAAAAGAAGTGTCCCACAAGTCTCTCGGACACAGAATTGGATTCTCTGGTTTATCATTAGGAGGTTATTATTGTGCACACAGCACATTGTCACTCTTGATTGCTGTGCAGAGAGCTTATCCAGGAATGTCCAAGCTCCTTGAATTAGAATCAGTCCACGGCACTCAACGCCTCCAGACATCCATCTTGTGTAGGCGAGTGTGAAAGTTTTGTTCATCCAGCTACAATCTGTTCTCTGGTTCAGATTTGCAGTCTTTGGTTACAGTCTTTGCACATTCGCAGGTTGATGCCCTAGCATTCTATTGTTCTTGATAGCTGTGTTAGCTTGCGCTGGTTGTCAATCACCTTCAGGTTCTGAATGTAGTGTCGGATGTTGCTGGGACTCCGCAGAGGGAGGGCATATTCTGAGCCTGGGGGAGAAGAAGAAACCATTGTTGACTCAGCATATGTTTAAGGGTGTTTTCACATATAGTCCTCTTTAAACGAACCAAACTCAGTCCTTTTAAGGTTGACCAAAAAGTGGACTAACAGAAAAGGGACTTGGTTCTTTTTTGCGTTCACATCGTCAATTTGCTTGAAAGAGGACTCCGTTGTCTTTGTGGTCCACTTCAGCTCTGATGGGGCCTCGGGGCTGAAATACATACAGGACCAAAAGGCAAAACGAGCCTGAAGCGTGTTGTGTTAACAATTCACAGGTGAAGAGAAGTGTGGTCTCGCATTGCCAGACCTTCCTCCACGGAGCTGCGGAGGAAGGTCTGGTGAGTCCACACAGCATTCCAGGATGGGAGAAAAATGTGCTCTGGTTTATTGGCATTTCTTTAAACCAATCACAATCGTCTTGGGCGGTGCTAAGCGCCGAGCGGACCAACGGTGCCGCTTCAATTTAGCCTCGGGAAGGAACTTGTTTTGGTGTAACGTGTACGTTCAAAGGTCGTTTTAGTCGTGCAAGAGAAAACTCAGATTGGACAGATAGTCTAGCTAGCTGTCTGGATTTACCCTGCAGAGATCTGAGGAGTAGTTAACCATAGTCCTCATAAATCCACCAGAGTTTAGAACACCAACACAAAGAAAGCGGAAGGTACCGAACATCCGAAAAAGGACAACAGAAAAGAGTGACATCCTGCGAAATATCCGGCAGAACGAGAGCAATCCCGGAAGTGGAACGTCGTAGACTAAGAGAAGTGCAACACGGACTTGAGTCAAATTTGTTCCAAAGGGGTCTCAGTCCCTTTGGAGTGTTCACATACTGTATATGCAAAAAATGCTGACTAATAGGTCTGAGTTCTATTGCAGGGCTGAACGAAGTGTTTGTATTGGCAAATCTTCCTTATTTTGTAAAAATGTGAAATTCGACTGTGGAGCCACACCGAACTAAAACTCTGATTATCATAAAAGTAACTCTTTCAGTTACAGAGGAAGGACAACTAGATCCAGCAGTTAATGATATAGCAGATGTAGCTTACATGTGGATATGCGAGTAGCAGGCGCTTCCAGAAACATCCGATCTGCCAGGCCCCTCTGTGGAGACGATGGCACTGCAGAAGAGAAAGACAAGTTTACCTACCTGATATATCCTTCATGTGTCATTAGGGATGTAACGATGCATCATTACTCGGTTAAACATCCATATAAATGTGTAAAGATTACAATCGGTTGAGATAAAAAAATGAATCGCGATACTATTGCGATTATTTTTAAACAGCCTAGGGCGTAATGTAATTTAATTACACTTTGCCTGTCTTCACGTCACTAAGTCTCAGTTTATTTATTTGAAAAGATTTATTTTTCTATTTATTTAGTTGTTTTGATGTGGGATTTGTTTTTTGATGTGGGATTTTTGTTATTTAAGATAAAATACATTTTCAGTTGCAAAGGACACGTCTGTTGTTTTGCACAGTTTATATAAATTAAGGAATATTTTTTCAGTCATTTGTCTGCAGCTTATTCTGTTAAAAACCTCCTGAGAAAATCGTATTGTAAACCTAAAATCCTGAATGGTATCGAATCGTCAGTATAGTGTATCGTTACATCCCTATGTGTCATTCGTAGCCAAAACCCTACATCACCCATTTACTTCAGCGTGCACGTGCAACTGTTTGACCTTTGACCTATACCCTTGCCAGTGCTGTAGTCTCACATTGCCAGACCCATCTCCCCAGCGCTGTGTCAGCGTCAATCTGCTAGTTGTACGACAAGCTCGACTGGATCACTTACCGTAAGGCTGGCTTCTGCAGCCTCGTACAATATTCACTGTCTTGGCGATCATGCGCTGTGACAATGGGAGGAAAAGGAAAAATTTGAAGTTAAATGACATGCCAAAGATTTGTGAGCAGAAAAATTGGGCCGAGCAACGTTACAAAAACATTTGTCTGTCTTACCACTTTCTCAAAATTCACCAATTTGTCTACATAGTTTGGATTTCCCTCATTGATGAATGTCATGTCTGGGAAAACGTAGGAACAGAAAACATGTGAGTGATTAGTGAATTCATTTACACAACATTCACATCTAATGCTGTATGTATATGTCACACTGTACTTTATTTATGTTCAATAGCATTTGTATAATCCATAGTACACCATAATCTTTTTAACCTTTACTTTTACTGAACTTTTTATTTTTTTTGCACTTTAGCTACTTTATACACTTTTGACTAGTTTTTTCTTACCCTTATTTTGACTTAAATTTGACTGTGAGCAACTTAACAATTTCCCTGAGGGGATTAATAAAGTATTCGGATTCTAATAAGTATCTGTCACCTTTGAGCAGCAGAGGCATGAAGGGGATGTAGGGAGGACTGAGTTTGGCCACAGCCAGTCTGTAGGCCCTGTGGTTGCGTGAGGGATCCTAACAGGGACAGAGAATAAACAGAGCACCATTATATCATATTAGTGCACAAAATGAATGTTCCAAACAGTATATTTAGAGTTTTTGGAACATTTATAAAATGTCCAGAAAAGAGAGCATACAGTTTAACTTACCATCAACCTCTCATAAGCATAGTAAATTCTCTTTGTCTTGCTGGGTATTCTCTGGGATAGACAATAACATATGTCATTTAGTAAACAGTGACACAAATATATTATCATCATTCCTGTTGCATTCAGGGCTTTCTCACCTCCCAGGTCTTGTAAAGCCTGTGCACTGCGCTGTTGCTCAAACCAAACATCACAGCAAAGAAGGAATTCAGGTTCTTCTGATCCTTTAATCTGTGACAGAGAGGACACGTCATGGCTGTTAGGGCTGAGACGATATGCTTTTATCCCGATTCAATTCTTTCACAATACATGGGTGCCGATTCGATTTTAATTGCGATTTAAATTTATTGCGATTCGATAGTATTGAGTATTGCGATTTCCTTTTCCTTCTTTAACAAAAACAAAAGTTGAATAATACACTTCTAGAGACAATATCTCATGAGACATTTCTAAAAACGAATTGTTTTCTAAAAAGTCAGTCTGACATTTATTTAATTTGTAAAAAAGTACATAACATGGATTTCCTGCATTTTCTGCTTTCGGTGTGTTTTGCTGGAAACAGATATGATGTAGTCGCCGTCGGCAGTACTGTATTAACAGAAAATATTAAGGTGAATCATTGATAAAATAAATAAATTAAAAATGTCGAAGGAGCTATCAAACAAGAGACTTGGGAAGCAGCCTTGGTCATGTTGAAAAGTAGCATCTCCTCGGGGCTCCGACCCACACACAGACGTGCACGAGCACCGCTGCTTCAGAGCAGAGAGGAGAAAGGACCGACATTTGACTTCATGTCTCATTCACCGGTAAACAAACAGCTAATATTATCATACTGAATGTTTAAAACAAACATGACTTCTATTAGAAATGCGCTACGACGTGCATTGAGCTCAGACTCGTACACGGGAGGGGTAGAGTACACGCAGCGGGGCGAGGAGGCATTTCATTGGTTCTTTCCAAGCGGACCGCGAGGCAGTGATTGGTGGGCGTTGTTACAGGATCACAGCAGCTACAGATGACAGATCTTTTTCACTCCTTTTTCAGAGCGCATGAGTTATTTATTGCTGTCGGGGTTTTAAAACCATTTTAAACAATATATAAAAAAGTGTATATTGGAAATAGTTACCAACCCTGTCTTTGAGCAGATATACAGTTTAGTGTTTTAGCATGCTTACATTTGCTAGTTAGCACTAAACACAAACTACAGCTGAGGCTGATGGGAAAGTCATTCACTTTGCAGGTTTGATCATAAACTATAAATAAAACCATAAGTATTAGACAAATTAAAACCTTGACCTCATGGTGGCGCTAGAGGAAAAGTCAGGGGATCCCCGAGGCTTCATCCTCTGAGGACTAGGAATGTTTGTACAAACTTTCATGGCAATCCAATATATGTTGCAATGTTTCAGTCTGGACCAAAGTGTTGAACCGACTGACCTACACTGCCATCAAAACATAGCTAAGGTTTCTAACTTACACTGCAGCGATCTTTATGAACTTCTTGAGCAGAATGGCACGTTTCACCAGGTCTTCGCAGAGGCACAATTCAGTCACCACCCAGTACTGCACCTCATTAAAGCGACGCACAAAGCGCTCCAGGTTAGCTGTGATGGCACCTGGGAATTTATGACGGCCAAATATGTAGTAGACAAGCTCCACCTTCAGAAACAGGAACAGTGAGTCACATAAATTACAGACACACACACTGTGAACACGGCGAATACTTCATAATTATGATTTGATCCGGAAACATGCAAAGCATGCAGTAAGTGTTGTACCGGAGTACCAGGTGATCTGATGGCAAAGTGCCAAGGAGCATGGCTCAGAGACATTCATCAAAGAGACACCCAGTCCTTTGTTTAAACGAGGAAATATCTGAATGTCGGTTTCAGCCTTGGCGCTACTTTCATGATAGACTACTGGAGCTCAGCCTTGATGAGGCATTTGAAGTGTAAATAAGCAATTTCCTCTTTGTTATGTATCAATTGGTTTATATGCTGCGGTCAGGTGTAAAATGTGTCATATCTGCTTCAGAGTTAGCTACCTCATGCATGGCAGTGAACAGTTCCCAGTCATAGTTGGTGAGTTCATTGGCGATGTCTTTGGAGCACATCTGTTCCAGGATGTCCGTTGTTCCTCGCTCTGGACCCTGCTGCTCCGCCAGGGGCATCTAGGAGAAAGAGAGAGAAAGGGAAAGAAAATGAGCAGGTAGAAAATAATAGTGCCTTTTAGGGCAGGTAAGCTGTTTTGAACCAAACCACCATGTTTAACCCTAACTCAACTGTAAGCAATGAACATAATGACCAGTGGTGGAATGTAACTAATTACATTTACTCAAGTACTGTACTTAAGTACAAATTTGAGGTACTTGTACTTTTCTTGAGTCTTTTCTTTTCATGCCACTTTCTACTTCTACTCCGCTACATTTCAGAGGGAAATACTGTTATTTTTTTTACTCCACTACATTAATCTGACAGCTTTAGTTACTAGTTACCTTACAAATCAAACAGATGTTTGCACACTAAACATATTCGATTTACAAATACAATGTTTTATTATAAATTAAACTACCCAACAATGTAACGCCCTACAAGTCCAGCTGACATGATTAGACCATTAAACACTTAGCTGATTGACAGAACTGTTTGGATCGTTTCCAGTTTGTAAAATGTGAGTTTCTTTCTGCATTGAGTACTTTTACTTTTAATACTTTAACTGTATTTTCATGATGATACTCACATACTTTTACTTAAGTAACATTTTGATTGAAATGCAGGACTTTTACTTGTAACAGAGTATTTTTACAGTGTGGTATTAGTACTTTTACTTAAGGATCTGAATACTTCTTCCACCACTGATGACAATATGTCTGAAGTGTCCAAAACAAGAAATGGAATGGAGGGCACCTATTCCTCACCAGTTGTTCCACTTGGCTGCTTGTGCAGATGAACAGTCTCTCGTTGAGCCCCAGGGCCGTGTAGACTGCAGTCGCATCCAGCTTTAGCTGAGCTCTTTCTGTGTGCATTCAATACATCAAAAACTACATTTAAGCATGATGAACTGACAGAGGTGAAATGGTAAAAAATCTATAAACATGACTCTAGACTGGAATTCAAGCTTGGAAACTGTTTTAATATGCAGCTCTAAATGCTTTATTGAAACAATTTTACAGGAACCAGCAAGTAAAACGAAAAATATCTTGGTACATAAAATAAAAATACTCTTTCTATATATAGAGTCCCACCTCCCGTAGAGTTCATTTTGACCAGGATGTGATCAGTGCCAGGTTTGACTATCGCTGACAAGACGTCCTGTACAGATGTGTTGACTGGGAGCATCAGAGTGAGAGGCTTGTTGTCTGGTCTGTAGATCTCATACAGCACTGCACCGAAAAGACACAGACGCCAAAACATGTCAAGATATGCTGATTTGATAACTGATGACGTTGAGTAACGATGTGTGTTTCTCAGGAACAACACCCACAGATACATGAGCTAATATGATGGAACTCGTCTGCGTATGCAACCTATTGTAGTGATATAGATGATCCAAAACAGATATAGAGTCTTACTCACCTTTATCTTGTGCTCTGATTGGTTGTAACCTCCCCACTGGCTCCTCACAGTTTGAGAACCAATCAAATTGCTGGTTCTATCAAGATCATCAGAGTGTGTCAGTGACATTAAACTGGCAAATGACATTCTAACTGCTTTCTCATTCAAATGTATCTCTGACGTTAATATTCTGCACCCAGCTGTCGTGTGCAAAAAGACAAGACGCTTACCCTGCTCAGTGACTGATATCCGTTTTCCAATCTGTAAAGACATTAAAAGATAAAAAAGGTGTTAAATGGCATGCTGCAGTATTTATGAGTTGAGAAATAGCTAGATGTTATAAGATAATATAGACAATTTACACTTTGGTTCTCCTCCTTTCCCTAAATTGTTCTTTCAGCATGCTGGACAGACGGAAATCACCTGCCACCTCCTTCTTCAACCTCTGTTGGAGCCCAAACATGGAAATTGAAAAAGCAGGCATACAATTATTTATTTTCTGTCCTCACAATGGAAATATTCCAATACACAGAATGATTAAACGGAGACTGCAATCTCACCTCCAGAGAGTCCAAAGCAATAGGGTCTTCTTTCAGCAGAAGGCCATACAGTGCCACCCACTGGCCAATCAGCTTCACTACCTTCTGCTTGGTGCTGAGAATGTAGGAAGCCTTCTCCTGATCGGTACCCTCAGAGAGCTCTGCCTCATAGGTGCAATGACGGTTAAGGTTAATAATTAAGTTAATTAACTTAGTTAATTAAGTTAATAATAATAATAATAATAACCATCAGAGGATATTGGTGATGTAGTGCGGGACACAGGTGGCTGGAGGGCATAAAGACTTTGTGGGTGAGCAGAAAGTCGGTCACACAGGGAGCTGCAGGGAGACAAACATCACAACAACACACCGTTAACTAACTAGCTGACCAAGTCTGATCATCTTGAATCACTCCATTAAAACAGGAAAAAAGACTAGAATATGCCTGCAGGCTCCCACCTATTGCGTCATTTCCATTAGAGTCCAGCTTTACTGTTTCCAGGAGGTGTTCCAGGATTTTCTCAGGTGTTCCTGACATAACCGTGTACCTGCACAGAGCACAACACGAGAAAGAACAGATTATTTTTCCTGACGTATTGCTCTGCACACATTCCTTTGTGTGTTTTTAATTAGTGCCTTACAAGTTAACTCATATATTGGAGTTAATTTACCAAAATGTATTTACAATGTTTATACACTTAACTATTTACATATTTGTGTTTATCAGTCAGTACTTGCATATTTACATCAGCAGTTAAGAATCTACCTCTGTGGATTTCCTCACATTTACCTGAGTCTAAGTTATACTAGCATCTGATTGGTTAGTTCAGCTACATGTGAGGAAGTAAAATGAGGACACGTTGTTGTTGTGGAGCTGATGAAGTGTGAAGAACAGTAAAGTGCTGCTTAACAAAGTTATCCGTCTCCATCCAGCTGCGTAACCTCTGTCCAGGGACTACAGATGACCGAGACTCAGTCTACAGCCAAGCTATAGGCTCGTTGAGACTCTGTTTAGGCACAGTGGTGCTTTGAGCTTATTGCTAACACATCTTAGTTTATTGCATATATGTATCATCGGTTTGTGTGCACATTGACTGACGCCCAAAAAGAAGAACTAGAAAAAAGATTTTGACATAATCATTGCATTGTTTGTCCTGCAGACTCCTCTACTGTATTTACAACACTTGGCGAGTTGGCACTAGCATATCATGAGTGAACAGCAGCGTTGGATGAATTACAGATCATGTGTTTATTGTCGACCTATAAAATGCAGTGCCATCCGGCACACACTGTATCCACGTCATGACAGTTTTATCTCTAAATTTGAGGGCTTATTGCCTAATAGCATCAGGTCCGAAAAATGTAATATTGTTTGTAGGGCTGTCAGCATTAACGCGTTAATCAAGATGCAATTAAGGGCCGAGCATAATGCGTTAATTTTTTTTAATCGTATTAATCGCATGCCGCCATTTATTAATTGATTTTCACTTCACTCGGCTTTGCGTCGTGCCTAACAGACTACTATTTTGCCGTACTTCCTCGTAACACATCCTGCTGCTGCAGGAATAGCAACGCGGATTTTGGCGCCTCAGGTGCCACTGATATGTCTGCACTTCTCTGTGATGCTCTGAAACAGACGTTACAGGAAACAGAAACATTGCTGCACGTGACGCTAGTTAACACTATACTCGACAGCAGCTAACGTTAGCCTACCGCTAGCTAGTAGCTGGATTAAACACGGTTACAATGCTGACAACTACAGTAAACTGTGTAAAGTGTGACTATATTTCACTGTAGAGGATTCAACACTGGGATGCAGCTGCTGTTGTCAGAAAAACACAGACGGTGCGTTCAATGAAACTGGTAATTTACAGTCTCGTGGTGCATTCAAAGTTGTTGTTAAATGTCCTTTTCCCATCTGGTGGTTGTTTTTGTCATTCAACAGCTATTTACTAGTGAAATAAGTTATTGTTATAGTGATTACATTATTATTAAACATTTAATTTTGACGATATGGCCTTAGCAATAAACAAGCCGTTCTTTAATGTTGCCAACTGTTTAGTACCCTTTTTTTTTTAACTTTCTTAAAAAGTATCGGTTCAGGCACCGTTAAGGCACCGGTACCGTTTTAAAAGTACCGCTTTAGCACCGGTATCCAAACCAAACAATACCCAACCCTAATATTGACTCTAGATTCAAATGTGTGACTGAATGACTGTGTGATTAAATATATAATAAACAAATACAAATCTTAAAATCAAGTTCATAAAGTCACTTTCTTTGCATTCATTTGATTCCCAATCAAGATACACTGGTAAGAATTGCTTTCCATTGTTAATATGTACTTAAAAACAGTTCTGAAATGCAAAATAATAGAATTTTAATCATGTGATAAAACATGCGATTAATCACGATTAACTATAGAAATTCAATTAATTGCGATTAAGAAAATGTAATCATTTGACAGCCCTAATTGTTTGGGCTCCTCAGATAATACACCTTGGTTGTTTAGTAGAGTGGAGAGAACAAGAGAAGATGGTTGCAGTGTGTGTAAGTGTGCAAGTAAGGGTTGTTACTTAATTTATGTTTGCTAAAACACTTTGAGACTGATAACAAGTCATTCACCAAGGCAGGGTTGAAGTCCATTTATTTACTGGTTGTCAGATAGCAGCCGATTAATAAGGCCTTAGCCACGTTTGACAAAAAAAGCTCTGCATACTTGTCTGTCACTGTGTTATGATGACCAATGGCAGTGCTTGTGTTACTGGCGTGATACAGTCTAGTATCTGCCCACGCCCAGGTAAAGTATCTTAATGATTGTAAACCTGCTTGTGAAGTGTTGTGTTGTTTCAGAGGTGAGTGCATCAGAATTTCTCACTTGCTGTTGTTTCCTGCTCCTCCCTGCGCGGCCCAGTCGGTGCTCTTCTCTAACACCAGCACCGTTTTCCCATGCTCTTGCAGCCGCACTGTGTTAGCTTCAACGTCCTAAAGGACACACATGGATGACGAGTCAAATGCATATTTGGGTATCTGAATATGTGGTGCGCACAGAGAAAAAGCCACTTTAGTACATTTTTGACATTGTCTAGACCAGTGGTTCTCAACCTTTTCGAGTCGCGACCCCCCAAAATAATGAGGTTGGTGTTCGCGACCCCCCGCCCCCCCTCGACAATGAGAAAGAGAGCTGCAAACTGGTGTAAACAGCTGTTTCTAAATGCCTCTCCCTGATGATTTTGAGTGATTTTTGTGAATGCTCTGATTAATACATGTTAAGTCTATATCCACGATGTCCCACTTCCGGGATTGCCCCGTTGCTGGCGGACATTCCACCATACGTCCTTCTTTTCGGCCGGATGTCCGTCACCTTCCGCTTTCTTTGTGTTGGCATTTTAAACTCCGGTGGATTTCTGAGGACTATGGTTAACTGCTCCTCAGATCTCTGCAGGGTAAATCCAGACAGCTAGCTAGACTATCTGTCCAGTCTGAGTTTTCTGTTGTTGCACAACTAAAACAACTTTTGAACGTACACGTTCCACCAAAACAAGTTCCTTCCCCAGGTTGTTTTGCAGCGACACCGGAGCTCCGTGTGGCGCTTAGCACCGCCCATGACAATTGTGATTGGTTTAAAGAAATGCCAATAAACCAGAGCACATTTCTCTCCCATCCCAGAATGCTGTGTGGACTAGCCAGACCCTCCTCCGTAGCGCTGTGGAGGAAGGTCTGGCAAAGCGAGACTAATACATGCTATGCTTTAATGACAGTTAAGTTTTAGTTTAGCAGCTAGCACCTAGCCTTGTCCAATGTGCTCCGGGCTCTGTGGACTTTTGACGCGTTTGTGACTTTTTCTCTCCCCCTGACCCATCTTCAGACCCCTTTCTGTGTTCCAGGACCTGCTGATTTACAAATGAAGCTCTGAATACACCACACAAAATGTACCAAACTCACATAGCAATGTAAAAAACATTCCCCAATCTAGAATATGTTATTTCATTTTTTTTTCTCCCTAACCATCTGGCGACCCCCTAGAAATTATACCCAGGTTGAGAACCACTGGTCTAGACATGTAATTAGATGCTCAGACACACCTTGAGGATGCGTATAAAGTCCTGTTTATCCACACGGAGGAAATGGCAGTTGTCTTCTCTCAAGATGATGGTGGCAGCACGAGGGGCATCGTTCAGCAAAGCTAGCTGCCCAAAGTCTTCCCCCTCATGTAGTGTAGTCACCAGGCCCTGTGTGCACACAGCACTTTCAGCATTGCATTGTACTGGAATCCAATTCCGAAGCAACGAGGCATTTCATGAGTGCCAGTTCTGAGATTGATTATTATTATTATATTAGCAAGCAGTAAATGGATTTACCTTCCCGTGCGTGATCACGTTTACAGAGCCTTTCCAGATGATGTACCAAGAAGTGCCTTTGTCCCCCTGACTGAACACTACATCACAAAAATAGACAGTCAGCAACAACATCGGTACTTTACACATGTCTCTGTGTGAATAACCATCACAATTGCATGAAGATCACGTCTACAATGGGCTTCATTATGTATGCATGACTTTCATATTCATGAAAAAAAATGCACATGATGCCCTGATTGTCTCCACTGAAGTAATGAATCAGTTTGAATATTCCTGATTTAATACATGGTTTGGTAGAGATAATATATCTGAATGGCGTGTTGTGCAGAAGAGGATGTTAGGATAGGAGGGCATTTGTGCACATCATAACATTAGTGTACTGCAGTGTGGTTCAAATACACAATGAAACTGTGAGTGTCTCTGTGTCCAAGGTTCTTTCTCCCAGCCAAGCTCAAACGTCAGCAAAGCTGTCACACTCACAGACTGTTCCGGCCTTGGCATGTGATTCAAAGACCAGCACTGCTGCCAGCTCCTTACGCACCTACAAGCACAACAGGGTAAGAAGTTAGACTGAACTGCATTGATAACTCCTTATTGTTTGATTGTTTAACTCCAAAGGTTCTTTGATCAAAGTACTTTAAGAATCAGAGGAAACTGCATGGTTTGGTAATAAGCAACTACTATGGACCTTTTTCACAGCAGACATTTTGACTTGTCATAGTAGGAAAGCACAGCTGAAATTGATAATCTTAAGGATGGCTCAATTCCATCAAGTGTCCCAGTAAGCTATTTCAGTGAGTCAGCATGCACAATACCAGGGCCTCTCCTAAGTGGAATGCAGCCATCATTAATGGTTTTGAATACACCTGTGCTTTTCCTACTATGACATGTCAACATGTCTGCTGTGAAAAAGGTCTATTATCCCAAATGAAAAAATAGCAGAAACATCATGGGGCAAGTGTTGCTTTAACTGCTTTAATTTCCTTTATTTAGCATACAATGGTGAGAATCGAGCTTTCAACAGATGGAGACAATTACGGGATTGTAAAGGATTCAAAACCGACCCCGAATTGGCCCTCTTCCTCCTAGACAGGTATGTGATATGTCTATTTCCTTCATAAAATAACTTTACAATGCGAGATGTGGATGTATGTCAGTAGCCTACAAGAAATTACGTCCCCCTTCCATTTAGTGCCCAGTTTTTATTTCTTTCCAGTCCGTGTTTGTGTTTGCCTACTATTTTCTTTTTGTCCCCCTGTACTTGTACATGTAAAGCGTCCTTGGGTTTCATGAAAGAGGCTATATAAATCTAAGTTATTATTTTTATCATTAAGTTGGTTGCTACAACAAACTCTTGCTAATGCTTTGGTTCGTGACACAGTGACAGTGATACCCTGTTTAGCCCACGATACATCCAAAGTAGGCTAAGTTACCGTATGCAACACTTGAAATGCAACGATGCATCTGTAACTTATTCTCTTATTGTAAATAAAGGGGCTGCTAGAATCAACTGAGAGTTCCTCGTAGACACTTTAAAGCTATAGTGTGTAGTGAGAAATTCTAAGTAATGACAACAACACTGTCGGCGCGTCCACATGACGGAAGCCTTCCGTGATCGTGGACACCCCCCCTCCTCCACACAGTTGCTTGTAGTCAAGGAGGACACAGAAAATAAAAAAAAAACATGATGGACTCTTCAGAAGAGGTCATTAACTGTACTTGAGCTTCTGCGTGCGAAAGTCACCGGACGACTCTATTTTGTAAACAAAGCCATACTGAGAAATACAGAGAGAGTTGGAGGAGCTGATAGTCTTAATTAGCTTTGTATCAACTCATTTGGCAATGGCTTGGATGTAATGGATGTTCATTAATATAAAAGTTACGCGCTAAAGCTTTAAGCAAGAAGAATGCTCGCCTTGATTCAAAGATTCAGATTCAAATGGAGCTCTTGTATCAAATTAGATTCAAGGTATACTATTACCATCAAAGTACCGATTCTTAAGTGCAGTGTAAGTGCTTGACTGTCTGACTTTTCTACGCACAAAAACTACGTATAGTGGCTTTAATCACAATGACATAGATGTCCAGAGCAGGCAGAAACAGAGACTTACAGAGGTGGAGAGATGAGCTGCAGCCTTGACATGGAGCAGCTCCTCATAGATGACCTCCAGGTCCTCAGCACTCCTCTGACTGGGGCTAAACACAGGGACGTTCAGACACCACACATGCAATCAACCACTGATGCACTTAAAAACTCTGCAGGCTTGATGACAAAATCCGACTTCACTGGTTCCTTTGAAAGGTTGTTTGACCCTTACAGGATTGTTAGATATGATCACTATGAAAAGGTCTTTGCTAGATAGGCAGTAACAAATATACAACAGGTTTTCATGCGTAATAGTCAGTGGTGGAAGAAGTATTCAGATATTTTGCTTAAGTAAAAGTACTAATACCACACTGTAAAAATACTACGTTACAAGTAAAAGCCCTGCATTGAAAATGTTACTTAAGTAAACGTATGTAGGTATCATCAGGAAAATGTACTTAAAGTATTAAAAGTAAAAGTACTCAATGCAGAACAGTCCTCACATATTAGAAACTGGAAACGATCCAAACTGTTCTGCCAATCAACTAAGTCTTTAATCGGCTAATCATTTCAGCTGTACTGTGCATTGTTGGGTAGTTTAATTTAATATGGAAACATCGTATTTTATAAACTGTGTTTTGTGTGCACAGATCTTAATCTGTAAAGTAACTAAAGCTTTCGGATTAATGTAGTGGAGTAAAAAGTACAATAGTTCTCTCTGAAATGTAGCGGAGTAATAGTAGAAAGTGGCATGAAAACAAAAGACTCAAGTCAAGTACAAGTACCTCAAATTTCTACTTAAGTACAGTACTCGAATAAATGTACTTCCACCACTGGTAATACTTCTATAAAGGCTCCACATACTGACCATTTGCGTAGAATCATAGTGAGCAGAGCATCGGGACCCAGCTGAGACAGCAGCGACAGAGCCTCCTGCAGCTCGTCCTCCAACTCCTTCTCGTTTGTTACGTGGTTCAGGCCAAACTCTGAGTCCTGGAAGCGGTAGAACTGGGTGTCCTTGTCATGGAAGTTCAACTCATGTTTCACTTGATTGAGGCAGAACACAGAGGCGGGAAAAGACTAAATGAGACCCAAATGTAACTAAGAGAAAAGATGTTTACATAAAAATCAGATAATTAACTAAAACACACAGTTTAAAAAAAAAAAAGGAAACAAAATTGGAAATACATAAATACATTTTGACCTTTTAAAGAGAATGAGTTGTCATGTAGTAACGTTACAAAACTCCAGACTGACAAGATACATGGAAATCAGATTCATTTATGCAGAGTGATCCCCTTAATTTGATGATGAAGCATTTATATCCTGATTGGAGTGGTCTCTTCCAGGAAGACAGTGCCCCATCCAAAGAGCATAAGTGGTTAGTGAGCACTTGACTGACTGAGAACACATTGTGAAACAAATGCCCTGGCAGGCTCAGTAAACAGATTTCAAGCTACTCAAGCATGTTTTGGTAAATTCTCAAGTGCAGTCTGAGACATTATTATCATTATATATATTAAAAAAAAGCTGAATATGACTGAATTCTTGTGGAATTATTATACATACTACAGTCCACACCAAGGCCTTAAAGGACAATTCCGGCGCAAAATGAACCTAGGGGTTAATAACATATGTGTACCGAGTCGACCATTCTCTGGGACATGTTTTCATGCTAATCAACTGTGTCTCTAGCTTGAAGCTACTGCGAACCGGTGATTAGCTTATAACGCTAGCCTTCGGGGCAGAGGGTAAATCGCTATTTCTACGACGAACGCCGTGCAACCAGTAACCAGTAGCATAGCTCAAGCAGGGCATTTGTGGTTTGACTGGTCATGACTTTTTGGTCTTTTTAATAAACTGTCTGTACACTTACAAAGTTCTCAATGCTTCGGTTGTAGAAATAGCGATTTACCCTCTGCCCCGAAGGCTAGCGTTATAAGCTAATCACCGGTTTGCGGTAGCTTGTTTCAAGCTAGAGACACATTCGATTAGCATGAAAACATGTCCCAGAGAACGGTCGACTCGGTACGCATATGTTATTAACCCCTAGGTTCATTTTGCGCCGGAATTGTCCTTTAATCGCCCAAGACATGATTATGTTACAAGACATGATTATGTTAATGTCTCTGTAATTATGGCTGCTCAAATATTGGTAAGTAAAACTGTCTGGTGTGAAGGGTATACATCCAAGCCGAAAGCAAAAGGCAGATTTATATTTAAAAAATTCATCTCTTTACTTCTTACCATGAACAATGATTCCTTCATCTACCAAGACTTGCCACATTCCAACTGCCTGGCTTCTTGATTGCAGGCATTCATTTTGTTTCATCAGCCAATCAACAAGTTCCTTACCGGAACAACATTGTCTGTGAGAGAAATGTAACGTATGAATATGCATTTCATTTGTAGAGGTTTTTTTTTAACGTGGAAGAGATCCCACCACCAGTGTAGGTACCTGTATGTTTTGAGGTGATACTTTCTATCTCGGATCAGACCCGGGTTCCTCTCGATCATAACACTATACACTGATCTCGCTGCTTTCACAACACGATCTGAAAGAAACTTGAAAAAAATGAAAAGGAAAACAGCAATTAAACTACTAGAATCTTTCTTTTATAAGTAGACATTAATGTGAGTTGTGTTCCCTTCTATGTTCTGATCAAACAGGGAGCAAAAGAGTGAGAGGGGGATGTGTACATAAAGAAGGAGGATGTGTAACACAGGCGGTCTTGTTTACTGAAACAGCAGGCTTGTGTGTTGGCAGCAGAAAGAAGTTAGCAAAAGAAACAAGTGTGCATGTGTGAGTGTGAGAGATGGAGACTAGTTTCTTTGCATTTCCCCTCAGCGTGAATATCGTGTGTGTAATGGCACGTACGTCAACAGCGTGAGTGGAGATTCCTGTGGGTGTTGGACTGTAATGTGGTGTGTGTGTGGGTTTCAGGGAGGTGAGAATGTGTTAAAAATTGCTGTTAAACTCTCCCACATCTCGCCGAGTTCCCTGCCTCTACAACTCACTCTCTGGGCGGTACGCAGCGACAACAAACTTTCCCTTTCTGACCACCCTCACTGTATTTCCTTTGAAACTCTCTCGATTCTTCCCCACCTCACTCCCACCCCCTGACACACATACACACAACTCACTCGAGTCAGGTCTAAAAAAGACTGCAGACAGGGGTGCAAAACCTGTCAGCCACCGATGCAGAAGCAAGGGCTTATGTAACAAGAATGTGCTTTGTTTTTTGGCTGTAATGCGGCCGTTCTGGTTCAGGCCTTTTCACGCTTCACAGTACACTCAATTCAAAACCAAATTGGATCAAACAACCATCCAACAATATTTACTGTTCCAATGATTGAGAAAAGTAGACAGTTTTACTGTGCTCCTCCCTGTTAGACTCCCTCTCTCATATCTCCTGCACCAAGTCTTGTGACTCCACGAGTGCCTCAGATGGTTGCCTGTTTGTTCTTTGGATTTCCCTCAAGCCACTGCTATTTGCGCAAGGTGGTGTTCTTGAGATGCACAAAAAAATTACCAACAATGACCATTTCCTATATCAGTGTTTGGCGTAGCGATTTAAGGAAGCAATTGTCAGAAACTACTTACGCCCTTTGCCTTTTCTAGTGTTCTACAACTCATTCAGGATATAGAAACGCCTGATGACCTTTGACT
The DNA here is from genome assembly GCF_008315115.2 of Sander lucioperca. NCBI lineage: Eukaryota > Metazoa > Chordata > Actinopteri > Perciformes > Percidae > Sander > Sander lucioperca. The sequence goes on from NC_050184.1 coordinate 32,784,231, forward strand.
TATGTACTGACCTCTTCCTGTGATGCTCTTTGGGGGCTATGACACGTGCTTGTTAGATCCACATTCACACAGGACTGCTAATTACAACATACAACTATAACAGACTCCTGTGGGTAACACTACACAGTACACACTTCAACCTAGGGCTGGGTGATATGACGCTATATCTCGTTTCTATCACAATGCCGAAAAACCAGTGGCCGAACTGCGTAACGGCAATATTGACGTCATTTGGACGACGCTTTATGTTCTTAACCTTGCTATGTTTTCTTTTGCACTAAAGTGCTTAATAAAATGAGAAAATTCTCAGTACTTTTCATTTGTCAAGTATTTAATTCACACAGGAGTGTACAAAAATAGGCTGTGTTTTTTTTAAATAGACTATTTATTTATTCAATTACGAGAAAACATGCTATATCATGATATATATCGTTATGGAGATATGAAATGACCTATATCGGGATAGAAGATTTTGGCCAAATCACCCAGCCCTACTTCAACCTAATATGCCTGTTCCCAGACCTGACATCAGCAGAGTAAATGTGCTCTAAGGCGTCTGCTGTGCCCCTCCGGAGTTATGTTGTCTCGAGGTCACCAATATTCCCAGGGGCCCATTTTCCCCCGGGACTCACATTCTCAGGCATGTCAGCTCCAAAACGTATTTTCTTGATGAGGCATTTTCCATTACCTAACCCAGTCCTTATAAAAACATTATCAAAAGCCTAATTTCACTGAAGGGAGCCTAGCCCTCACTGCTAAACTTGACCATCATGTAAACATGCAGAAACATTTAGTCTGTGATTCATAGCAGTGCTGTGCGCTGAACTGTGTGTTGTTTATCGTCTGAACGTAACCTAACCTAACCAGAGGCCACCTAATCATGTTATCTAGAAACTATAACCCGCAGGTAACTGTTTACAGGGAAAACACCTTCCCCAAGTACAATACGCACTCAGCCAGTGTGCAGCGACCAACACCGATGTACTTGCACATGGACAGGAAGTTATAACCCATTTTATGACTCGGGTCCATTGTGCTGCTGAGGTAATTTTACTGCCAAGAGCCTATATTCAAAAAGTTCTTTAAGACTGCTGATGTTAAGTAAAGTAATACAGTTTAAGTACACTTAAACTGTAAAATGTATAGGATATTTATATGATTCTAAATTACTACACCTACTTTTATTTTGCAGGGCTACAGAACAGCTGCTTTACAGCCTGTACAGTTTTCTCAAACACTCTCCAGCAGGGCATGTGCTTAATATCACACAGGAGTGAACACAGTCATTTGGTTGAAAGAAGGTCGTAATTGCATTTATCACAACACAATCACATGATCTATTCTGTGTATTAGTTTCTTTAACTTGTGTTAGAGTGTCGGTGGTTTTGTTTCATGCAATTTTCTTGTGGGGTGGAATGATGATGAGCACAGTTACCCACTCTGTAGGCGAGACATTTCTCTGTTTCTCACTCTCAGTGACCTTGGTGGGCTGTGTTGTGTGAGAAGAAGCTACAGATGAACACTGTGTGAGTTGACGAGAAGCGTTACCCAGCTCTGTGGACCACAGATACCTGACTTTTTTTCCTTCTCTCTGTGTGAGAAAAATACAAGACCACTCTTTGGAAGGCAACATTGCCATCCTGCAATACATGACGGATATGTTTTTTTTTTTTTCCCCTTTCCAGGCCTTTGATCAGGTCATTAGGCATCAGTTTTCAGATCTTTCAAGTTGTATCTGTAGTTTATGTGAACTTACACATCTGACCTACAAGGGAAAGCCTCACAAACACATTTTATAACTGTGCGCAACCTATGTATCCAGTCTATGAAGTCCTGTATACATGCAGAGCAGAACCACCTCAGCCAAAAGAAAATTAAAAGTATGTTTTGTTAACAAAATTACACTGGGACGTGTCCAACTTTCGTTACACAAATGAAAAATGTATTTCTAAATGTGAGCAGAGATCAAGTTACAAGTTACAAGTTAAGCTTGTGATTAAGTATGGTGAATTCTACTTCAGTATGCTCGTGTCTAAAGAGGAAAACGACATCTTTTGCATCTCATATCAAACTTGGGGCACAACAATCAAACGCAGGTTATCAAAAACAATCCGTCTTGTCCAGTGCTATCAGAATGTATGATGCTCATTAGTGACTTTTAGAATCTGGAGCCAACACTTGCTAAGCAACCAAACAAAGCTTCAAGATGTTAGCAACGCCTGCCTCCTGCAGACATGATTACTCTATCTTCTCTCTCCAGCACACAACTAAAATGCACAGGCATTGATTATTTTGGGTTTAAAAGATGCTCGCTCTCTCTCTCTCTCTCTCTCTCTCTCTCTCTCTCTCTCTCTCTCTCTCTCTCTCTCATTCTCTCTCTCTCTCTCTCTCTCATTCTCTCTCTCTCTCTCTCTCTCATTCTCTCTCTCTCTCATTCTCTCTCTCATTCTCTCTCTCTCTCATTCTCTCTCTCTCTCTCTCTCTCTCTCTCTCTCTCTCTCTCTCTCTCTCTCTCTCTCTCTCTTTCTTCTCAAACCCAACCCAAACCCAAACAGAATTGACTTTCCATGTCGTCACCTTCCTAAAATAATGGCATAAGTTATTTTTTTCCGGTTTTTCAGAAAACAAAAAACTAAACAGCCTAAGTCACACGCTTGACATAGGCAATTATACTAAAGCTGTAGAATCACAAGACCTGTTCAACTGAGGATGTAGGCAATTTTACCAGTGGCCAGCACCATGAGGAGATGATTTAGGCAAAAATATTTTTTTTTGTCAAAAAATGACTTAGGCCATTGTTTTAGGAAGGTGACGATGTAGGCCTACAACCCTGTTGTGAGTGTTTTCAAAGTTCTCTCCATGGCATGCTGTTGAAGGAACAGAGATAAGGCAGGGAGAGGGGCCTGGGCCGGGTGAGGTATAGGGCTTGGGAGTGTAGGGAGGGTCAATTAACTGTGGGCCCTGGAGCGGCCTTTAGACTCCTTGTGACTGCATGCCCTGCTAGGAATGTGTTTTTTAAGACTCGCTTGAGTAGTAATGCAGGATGTTATAACAACAAAAGAACAAGTTCAGCAGTTTGAGAGGATGCAAGCACTGCAACTCTGGGTGATGGCAGAGGTCAGTAGACCCATGAGGAGCGAGAAACGTCTAAGCCGGTGACAGTTTAAAGAGTGACAAGAAGCCTGATATGTGCTTGAAAACATGATTATGAAATTGTTATAAAGAAGAAATTACAAGGATATCATATGACTTAAGATGCTAGACAATAATTAACCCTGATGATCAAAGCTTAAAGACAATCCAGTTTCCAACAGTCTTATTAGAAATGTCCGTTTTCAATAATGTTGGAAACTATCTATACTTGCTTAAGTGCTAAAACTTGCTGAAATCACACTTCTCTGACACTGTGTGTCTTCCTATGTTCAGCAGGGGTCTAACACCAGTGAGAACCTTGGATTACTCTCTGCTGTGGGGATGTGATGTACCAAGGCATAGCTCACCATCTCTGGCATACACACCTGCTTCATAGTGTCCTTTGAATTCAGGGCCTCTGGCAGTGGAGTCTAAGAGAAACAGGAAGAAAGACGTTATCACTACTGAGCCATTTCTGCAAAGTCCAAAGCCTCTGAAATAAAGCAGACACCTTTCTTTGGAACAGGATTCCACAGGAACTAGCTGGACTGGTCGCCGATGATTATCTTGCTGCCGTTGCACCAAATAAACAGATATAACCAAGCTGGACCATCCAGATAGAAAGAATAATTATTTCTTTTCATTGAGATGAAGGTCAACACAAATACATTATCTCAATCTGCGCTGTGTTACCATTGTCTCCAGCGTGGTGTGGGTGGGTGTCAAGTGAGTGTGATGAAGTGGGAGGAAAGAGTTCATAGACATCAGCAAAGGAAAGTACATAGCCTGTTGCCATGCATTTTGCTAAGTGAAAAGGTTGCTTTTAACTATGTACTATGCTTTTTATATGAAAAGGCTTTTGAAAATCCATCCATTTCAAGGTTAAATGAACTGCAGCGTTTGCAACATATACAAGCATGTAACCATCTGCCTGTTATTCATGGAGACTCCCTACCTCTGTGAGTCAGATCAGCCCTAACTTGCTGCAATGTACAAATATTCATTTGGGGAGACCTGCTGGTGGCAGAAGAAAGTGTGGTTTTAGTGGTACTAAGTCATTTGAATGGCTTTGAATGAATATAATTCTGGATTAATGCATGACATAAGCATCACCGATTACTGCTGTTATTTGTCATTATTATATCTTACAATTTAGCTTACAGTTGCTGGATAGAATAGTTTTACAATTTTTGTCGATTGCTTACACACTGAAATCAAAAGTATTACACAATTATCAATGTCACCCTCACACTTTTTGCAAAACACTAAACACACTTGTATACATTAGACACAGAAGTACATCATGATGTCTCTTCCTTGCAATTCCAAAGCACTGACTATCAAATTACCACACCTATGAGCCAATCTGTGTAACACAGCCATCAGGTACTCAAACACATGATTGCTTAATTGTAGACACACCAATCAGGTTTAAGCACTATACAAATGCAGAAGGTAAGTCTAATGTTTTCTGTACTGTATTTTCTGTTTTTTTTTCAGATCTTTTTTTTTTTACTGTAATTGTAACCTGTACTGGATAGAGTACTTTATGTCTGTCTGTTGTTTGCTGAGCTAACAGTGTTATGCACACTACTGCAGTAGCTGTATGAAAACTGGGACATGTTTGGTTGGGATTCTCCATGTTGACATGTTAACTGATTTGGGTATATGGAGAGAAATAAATTATATTTTCCTCAGTCTGCAGCATTGGTCTTGTGTAGTGTTTGGTGAACTTATTATTTATTTGCAAATATTGTTTTAATTTGCCAGGTGTGACTGATTGCCTCAGCAATTTGATTGGCTGTCTGCCAAGTCATAGCCTACGTGTCGTCTTCTGCTGGTAGTTCTTTTAAAGATAGTAACTGTGGCCATCATGAACGATGTGGGTTATCTTCTACAGCACAAAAAGTCAGACTTCAGAACTAAAAGTTGAAATTAAACACATCGGTGCCCACCAGCCGCGGGGTATTGTTATAAACCGAACCGCTGGTAAAAAAAAAAAAAAAAAAAAAACTAACGTTAGCTTGTCAGAGAATTTTTTTTGTGTTATTCGGAGGAGTTGATACCTGGTCAAGAACAGGCTTCCAGGATTCTCAAGCATCTTTCTGAAAGGATTAACAAGCATCAAAGCAGCAGGACAACGCGATAAAGTTGCAAGACTATAAGTTGGGCAAACATGCTAACGTTACACAAACTGACAGCGCGTAACTTAACTTACGCAGCTAGGCATACGTTAACGTTACAAACAGGGGCTGAGCAGTATAATCAAATCAGTGAGAACTGAGAACATTCGAATTCGAATTATATAAACTGTGGAAAATATGAAATTGCGTATTATGGGAAATTATGTATTTTTTTTGGTTTTGCATCTGTGCAGTAATCTAGTTGTAATTTAACATTCTCATGTGTGTAACGTTACTTCGCCCTAAATTGTAATTTTTTCGCTGTGTTCTTTGTGGCTTAGTTTTTATGATCCCATTAACGTCGTATAAGGTTACCTGTATTCTAAAGGCAATTGCTTTCAGTGCGCTTTGGATTGCTCATGTTGCAAGGATAAATATTAAGGCCTTCTAAATGGGATGGGTACCTGTTGGCTATGAAGCCTAAATACGTGATGCAAAGTAAGTCATTCATACAGTGACAGACTGTATTGATCAGGAAGCTTCTCAACCTCACATGACTGATATACATCTGTCAAGTGTCTCCAGTCCCTCTAGAGACAGACTCTGTGGCGTTTGCTGCTTTGTCTAGCCGTTGTGCAGCCAGCCGTGATGATCATAGCCTGAATGGCACATTGGACAACAAAAACAACCCATTAGCTCCCAGTGCAAGTTTGTTACTGTAGGTGAAGAGCTTGAAAATATGGTATGTTTGTGATTTTGGTTCTAATTAAAGTATATTTGACTGAATATATATATATATATATATATATATATATATATATATATATATATATATATATATTTTTTTTTTTTTTTTAATTTATTTTATTTATTTTTTTATGAATGTGAGGTATTTTTTTCTGCTTTGTCTCATCTCTCAGCACTGGTATGAAATAGCAATAGCGACAGGGAGACGATGCCCTGGCATCTCCTAATAATGACAGCAAACAGAGCTCAGTTTTGCCCCTGTTGAAGGTATTCGCCTGCATAAGCTCAGAGAAGGAATTAGCAAATGCCTCAATGCCAGTTAAATTGTGCCAATTGTTGATATCATACCTCAATCAACAGATGTACTGGATAGTATTTTGGGGGGGAATGTCTCTGCTTATCAAGCCTTAAATGTAGCATGCAATTCTAAAAGGAATCTTGTTATTGAAGCAGATCTGACTGCCTTTGTGCCGGTTCAGTACTACAAACACTGTTCCCAAAGCAAAGATAATCATAATGTCAAGTCAGTGCATTTATTCATTGTATGATAAGGGTGTTTTTTTGTTTTTTTTTAGTATGCTGTTAACTTGAACATTACACTTTTGTGTAAATCTTATTGGCCTGGCAGGGACATCTCTGTGTAATATATCATGCATAAGATAACCTGAGTAAAGACAAACTCACTGCAACAAGTTTGACCACTCCTGTGACATTGGATAATATGTGTAGCATGTTACATTGAGCCTATGAGCTCAGGTTGTCTGGTATCAGACTGACATGCCAGATCCAAAACATAATTGTCAGTTATTTACTGTAACTGTATTTGTATTTGTATTGTATATTGTATTGTACCTTTTGTGCTGCATTATGTAAAATATGACATGATATTTGGCTGGTAACAGCGGCGAATGCAGAATGCAGTCTGGAGATTTACAGTCGTCTTTGACCTATTAATGCTTAAAACGCCAAAGTAAATTTAGAGCCTCACTGTTCTGTGTCTTCCTGTGACCTGGAGACTAAAACCTCCCCTTTGTGCATTCTTCTACAATCTCGTCTGTAAACTGAGCGGGGATATTGTAGTGTAGGTGAACAATACACTATTTATAACCTGAGTTTAAGTTTAAAAAAAGACTGTGCTTTGTTACCTTCTTGCGTCTCCACACCCAAGCTGCTAAAACAATAGAGAAGTCTGCTTCAGTCCACTGCCTGGACGCATTCGTGAAATATGTGCAAGCTGCTGTTTTGGGGACTTAAACTCTTTCATAGTGGAGGTGAGAGGAAGTGAGGTGAACTAAACCCCATTTTCACATAAACACATTTCACCTGCTCTCTTTCTCCACCTATCCTGCAACTCAGACTTTTTTTCCTGAGTTTCTGCACAAAATGCATTAGATGCCAATTGGGTGGTTGTCACTTTAACAAAAAACTAGGGCTTTTAGGGCTTTTAAGCCATGTGCAGACATTCACTACATGCCAATTTGGACTACACGTTAGGATTATATCAGCTTCTCCAGCAGTGACTAATTCAAAACATTTACAGAAAGCAAGTGACCTCTCTTGAGTGCTTATTTTTGTGATAAAGTCTAAGATATGTGAAGTCTCCATATGAATATGGACAGCCTAAGTTATCTTAGCATTACTTTTTAAAAGGCACTACGATAGCCTGCAAGACATTGGCGGTACATAGTGATTGTCATCCCTCTCATCTCCTACTTCGCAGTTATTTCTCTGAAGCAAACATTAAAGCGGCATACCCAGCTGATGCCTCGTATGGTCGGTGTTTCCACTGAGGAGCGGTCCGGGAACACTTGGTAATTGTGACTCCGAAACAGATGCATCTTGTCTCAGATCCAAACAACCGACAAACAACTTTCCCAGTCAGAAGCTGTGCACACGGACTCTGCACCTCCAGACATTATTCACAGCAAAGTAGATCGATCTGTCAGCCGCTTTTTTTATCTTCATTTTTTTTTTTTTTTTTACTGCGCACCGACGACACAACGCAGCGTCAGCTCAGGACTCCGCATATTGTACGAGAAAATCCAGGCAGGATTCTGTACGTTGTCCCTGCATCCAAAACCTACACCGGCTACCTTCGATAGACGTGTCTGCCTCTCAGTGAGGAAGGAGTGTGTAGTCTCCAGCCATCCCTGGCAGCACAGGCGCACTGCTGTGTTGCGTGTTTTTTTTTGGCAAGGCACTAACACGGAGTCATCAGAGAGACGGCCTCCTCTGGCATTTTTTTTACCGCCTAATTAATCATTGGCGTTTGATTTATTTAACGTGACACCTGCACTCCGTGTGTATGTGGGCAGGTGCACACTGTATATTTTGTCCTTTTATTTTAAAACGTGAACAGGAAATGTAGCCTAATGTGTCACCAGGCATATACAGATTTCACTGATAGCAAGAATGACCAAATGTAATGTAATGTAAATGTAACCAAAAATCTATGGCTAGATCTCCATCTTTTCTTTAAAATACCTCATCAATGTGTTACACAGCAATATATTTTTAAGTTACATCTGGCTCATTCCATTTTTTTTTTTAACCCGAATGAAGAATCTTTAAATTAAAAAAAATAAATAAATATATGTCCACTAGTTAAATTATTTCTTTTTATTATTTTTTTATATGTAAAACACATACATGTTGAAAATTATCTTTAGGGTTTCTTGGATGTTCACAAATTTCAACCCAGTCCAGTGAAAAATAAGCAATTGGTAAAGCTTAGAATACACATACAAAAATCACAAAAAAAAAATATGAAATTCAGCTCCACCAAACTTCATAACTGAAAAAATATTTGGAGTAGAACTATAGGATTTTGCAAGGTCCCATGAAGTTAAAGTTTTCACATGATTCTTTTCATGAAAGTCCATGAACTGGGAGGTCTAGGTGAGTTGGTATGGAATGACCCATTTGTAGCTGGGCTTAAAGGGTAACTACTGTTTTTTTTCAACCTGGACCCTATTTTCCTATGGTTTTGTGTCTAAGTGACTGATAGGAACAACAATCTTTGATATTGGTCCAGTATTAAGCGTGAACGCTGTAACCAGCAGCCACAAACCGGGCTGCATGTAACCCTATGGGGCAAATGTTCAGTCAGTTTGGTCCACTTAAAGTGCTGTTTTGGCCACTGAAAGGCTCAGATTATCATTCTAAGTGTCTGACAACATTATGGAAAGGATCCCTACAGAGATAGACCTTTTTAAAACCTCTTTGAGACCTTTCTGTTTAACCAGAAACAGCTCTGAGGTCGCTAGCGCTTAACCCACCAGACTCCCTTTTAAAAAAACATACTTTTAAGCATGTATAGAGCCAACATATCTTCACATGTAAATCGGTAAACTATGTGTTTATTTTTAACCAAAACTAGGGTTGTGATGGTTGGAAAAGTGGAAAGACGACCCAAAACGGCTTTTTATAGTTTTATTTTGTTTCTGTCGACTTTGAATGAAGTGTATTTTACAATGCTAAAATTATTGTTTATTTACATGGAGTCTAGTGGCTTTAGCTAATACAGTTTCGTGGATGTTTTTATGTTTAAAAAAAGGATCTTCCTCTTTAACAGAAAGGTTGACCTCCTTAGAAATCCTTTCCATAATGTTGTCAGACACTTAGGATATTAATCTGAGCCTGTCGGTGGCAAAACGAGCACTTTTGTAAACATAAATACAAGCTGCACAATTGCCCTATTAACTTACATTGTAGCTTGTTTCGCCACTGCCGACTGTAGCGTTCTCGCTTAATACTGGACCAATGTCAAAGATTGTTGTTCCCATCTGCCACTTAAACACAAAATCATAGGAAAATACGGTCCAGATTGAAAAAAAACGGTAGTTACCCTTTAACCTGCTGGTAAGCTACCTGTTTAGCAGTTCACCTGGCTCTGCAATTTCACAAGACTGGGTCAAGGTTATTAAAGGAGTCATAATGTTCCATGCAGTCACTGTATAGTCTAGTTTGCTCAGTGTAGTAGTTCAGAGCAGAACACTTGAGCTGCAGAACTCTGCACACACACTTATCAGGCTGTCCAGCTGTCTGGCTCAACTGGGTCTGTATAGGCATGGACTCGCAGATAAACTGTTTCAAGGGCAGAAAACAGTTTAGGTTGGTGAACTGCACTTGGTGTGTGTCTCTCATCAGTAGTTTGGTACAGTTCCAATTGTCAGTTTGATGACAGGGGTTTGTCCTTTGCACAGGTGTTAAACTGTTACCCATTACTGGTTTATGGATTCATAAAACTCATGATGCTGTATATTGTACCAACAGGTGTTGAAACGTTCAGCTGTGAATGCATCTTGCTATATTGCTTTTAGCCTAATCTTTCTCTGTCTCTGGTTCAGTGTTATTGTATTGACTTTATATTTGTGTTCCAGCATAGAAGCAGATGACTTACTTCACTTATGTCTGGTGTACAACGTCTTGGTGGGGAACAGATGGATTTGACCAAGTTCTCCATCGAGGAGATGGATTGAACAGTATCTGTGTGAAATAAACAGGGTAATAATAAGTTTCTTTAAGTACCAAGTAAATAACATTAATACATTTGTCATGTCATTCGTGGATTCATGGCCAAAGCAAAGCAAATGGATGTAAATGTGCAGACTGTCAAACAAGGACAAGGGGACCCTCTATTTAACTTGATTTCCTGTGCACCTCCAGTTATGACTGTGTCCTGCAGCCTGGATATGTTATGCAAGACTTGTTTAAATCCCTGCTATTGTTCCAGTGCAGGGCTGCCCTTCCTGTACTGACCTCAGTGCCTGAGTCAGTTTGCCATGGCTTTCCACAAGACGCACACAGACAAGAAGACTAATTCTGTCCTGCTTTCCTGTGCTTCGGTTTGGTGGTTCCTCCAGCTGGAAAGATGCAGGAGGGCAATGTAATGGAACTGCCTCTTCTGTGCAATATAATTAAAAGTCCAGCACCTGTTGCTCTTGTATGTTGCCTCTGTTTTAGACATTAGTGCTCCCTTCTCAGAGTCCTACTACATTAGCGTGTGTATTGAGTGAATGCCAAAAGCCTACAGAGTTCAATTCCCTTGGAATCACAACCCCTCCTTCATCTCAATTGCATAACAGAAGCTACGTTGCACACCCTGGAAAAAAAAAAACTAACTCCTTACCAAGTTTAGACCTCCGGGATGGATCATGAGGATGCTCCAGTCAGAGCTGTCCCAGATCCAGTATTAAAAGCAAGCAAGCAGTCAAAACAAAGTTTTCCGTGCTCCTGCTAAACTTGTGACTCTGTCTCTTCCAAATGCCGCACAGGGACTCTCTATGTTGCAAAATTAAGAATGTTCACAATAAAGGAATCCAGTTTTCCTTCTTATGACCTCCTGAGGGAATGTAAACATGATGGTTTAGCTGATAAGGAAGAGCACATTGCTAAGATGTGTCTGTTTGATAGTATCTTGACAAAGTGACTTGTTTGTCTTGTGTGCACAGTGGCACATCACTGAGAAAAAGTTTTGTTTTGGGGAATTTATGGTAGTTCCGTACCAAATACACACTAAAGGAGCAAACTGCTTTCTAGAAGGCTAATCTACACTGGATGGGGATAATCTCAGGATTGATTTATGAAAAGCCAGAAAATGTAATAATTGGTAATTGCTTTGTGGCCCTGGGATTGACATGAAAGCTCATGATTGCTGCATTGTTTAATGGCCTTGTTTGAGGTTCAGAGAATACTGTTCAGGTGTGAACATCAGAAAGTTCCATCTCACAGGAGAGACATAGTAGGCCGCTGACACCTTGAACTCTTCGGTGACTCAGGTCCCGGGGTCATTTTGAATTGAAGCTTCGGTTCACATGCACGTCTGGCATTTTGAAAATAAATGCTGCCCTCTATTGAGAACACTAATGCTCTACAATCTACAACACGTGGAGAGGAAATTCATGAAAGCCTCATGCTCATGTAAACATAAATCCTTAAAAATGTATGAAATGATTTAATGATAATCTATACACTGAAACAACTTAAGCATCAAAACTACATAAATTAAGTTTTAGTGATGGATGTGAATGCACTTTTATATTGTATTATACTGGTGAACTAATATTTTTTGTTTTTTTGCTGTGTTGTCTGTCTCTCTCTCTCTCTCTCTCTCTCTCTCTCTGTATTTATTTGTGTGTGTTTCTATTTGGATCCTCTGGGAATGGGAGTGGGATTTCCTGCAACACATCTACGCCCATGGAATGTGTACTTTGCCAAGTATCTTTGTTGTGCCTGTCTGGTGGTACACACACACACACACACACACACACACACTCACACTCACACTCACACACACCTTTTCCTTCCTTTCCCCTGTCCAGTAAGCAGTGACAGTTTTTTTTTAGTTTGACCCCATGGTCAAACGAAGACTGAAGCACACGAGCAAAAGCAATAAAATAGATGACAATAATTCTAAACTTTTTTTTTAAAATCAGTCTGTGAGCATCGTTCTTACACATGTACCTCCTGCTGCTCAGTCACATGTTGATACTTACCAAATACATGCAGTCATATTAGAGTATAACTTGCTTTGTCTTGAAATTTTACGCAGTTAGTAGTAAAATGATCTGTGTGTGTATATATAAAAACTGCTCATAACATCTTGTCAGACATTTCATATTTCTCTTAAATTTGCATGGTATACCATGGCCAATTTTCTATCTGAAGAAATAAAATAATTATATATATATATATATATATATATATATATATATATACACATATACATATACATACCACACATATATACACACCACACAAAATGTCAGTCTATTGCGTTATTTTAATAAGTAATCATCAGTAACTCACCACTAGCACACTCGTGTAAGATTCTTCAGCCTTTTGGCTTCCACGCTTTTTGGGGTTTTCTGCTTTCTCTTTTCAGCCTTTGCTTTTTTCAAATGCCGGAGGATGATTTTTATGCAAGTTGTGGGGAGTGTTGCTGAACATAGCTTCCTGTATCTTTTTGATTGGCTGTGAAGACAGAAGACAGTGCCCCGGAGGGTGGGGGTGGGGGGGGGCAGGGTGACATCCTTTACTGCAACATAGCTACTAACAACCACAGGAATGCTTTGGACCACATATTTAAATTCTCTACACATTATGTGTATTTGCTAGATTTACAGTCAAACTATAAAACATTGCTCAGAATAAATGATAACATTATGCTTTAATGTTTCCTGCAGATACATTTACTTCCTGCATGCTCCCATCTAGCCACAGTCATGTTTTCATGTGAATATCTCCTTTTTGTAGATTTATTCACATTTTTGCTTCGCAAATTGTGCATCTTGTTTAATATTTAATAGTTGTGGAATGTAACAGTACATTTACTTACAGTTGTTCTCAATTGCTAAAACACAATTACTGAAAATTGCTCCATTTTTTGAAAACAAACACAAAACCTCATCTTCAAGCACTATTTCCAAAACCTCTGACTCCTCTTGCAAAATGAAACTTTCGCCTCAAAACAGTTTTACCTGTGTTCAAAATCAAACACTGCTCTCAAATCATAAACAAAGTGATCAAAATGATATACACTATCAAGCAGTCAGTAAACAATACACCAAAAAATAGAAAACACATTGTTCAAAACATATAGTTCTCAGGGAGAAGTACATTTTTAATCTCAAAACAAATTTCATATTTTTCCATCATTGTCTTTAGATGAACAAAAACATGTTCTATCATAGTAGCTCAAAATTGATCAGAAATTACTACTCTGCTTTGCTCTTTGCAATTTGTTTTTGTTCTTCCTCCTCCTTGTACCCTTATTTTTACAGTACTGTACCCTGCATCTCACAAACTTGTCCTTTGTCTCTGTGATACTGTAATTCTTGTTCTTTGTTGATATGAACCTGCAACCAGTCAAAATCTATTGAGCAGTCAGTACTGTTGGAAAGCACAATGTTCAGGGCCATACAATTTGTTCATTGTACAGTGTAAAGCCTACAATGCACTGTACTACAATATACAATACTAAAAATGACAAAAATCAAAGGAGTAAACATGTGATCACTGTGCTTCTTCTTGTCTTTGGGCTGGGTCAAGCCAGAGCACTTTGTCTACATCACAAGCAATATTGTCCCTCCTGAGGCAACGGGGGAAGAAGCCTCTTGTGTTCCGTATCCAGCCCTGACACCTCGCGTATACGCACTCGTCCTCGTCCTCTCACATCGTTTCTTCTATCCATTCTCAGACTTTCTCCTTCCCACCTTCACAAACCTGTTTGCTCTCTGAACTGGCTTATAGTGGTTGTGTCACATCATTTGAAACAAGTGAAATCAATGACATGTGTTCTCTATTTGTATTGATTGTTGCCACTTGTGTTTACCAGTATGGATGACATGTGCATTAGAGTGCAGAATGTGTTTTGAGAATGAGAATGTGTTCAGAGTTTTGCCGAAAAGTCAAAGTGAGATCTGCAAATTGTGTTTTACCATGTGAAATGGTTTAAGGTATTGACAATAGACTGCACCATTAGCTAAATGAGTTCAGGCAACTGAGAACTTTGTTCAGCCAATGGGTTTTAGTGTTTTAGCAATTGAGAAAAACTGTAAGTACTGTACTTGGGTACTAATTTGATGTAATTGTAAATTACTTATTTCCATTTTATGCTAATTAATACAATTCAGAAGAAAATATTGTACTCTTTACTCCACTACATTTATCTGACAGCTTTAGTTAGTACTTTGCAGACACAGATTTTACGTATAAAACATAATGATGAACTTATAAAACAACAAGTTCATCAAATGTTTAGTATGTAAAATATGTTAGACTTCCCAACAGTAAGTAAAAGTTCAAATCAGCTCACAGGAGAACCATTTAGTCATGGGAAAGAAAGCATTTTGAGCCTGACTGTTTATTTATTGTCTTAACTTAGTGTAACCTAAGCAATATATAGGCTTTCAGTGTAGACATAGAAACAGGAAGAAATGCCCGTAGTGAATACATTATTATTTTTTTTTTTTTTTAAATCGACTGTCTGCTCGACCTAATTGCATTTTAACATATTACATTTATACACCTACAGTAGGCCTAGACTGACTCCCGCGAGAACTCACGAGTCATCGACAACTCACGAGTCATTGAGGACTCGTGAGTTGTCTGCGAGCTGGCAATGTTTCGGACTGTCTGCTCGACCTAATTGCATTTTAACATATTACATTTATACACCAAACCTACTGTATGCCTAGCTAGGCTACGTGCAGAACATTGTATGTTATTTCACAAGTGAAAGAATGGCTTTTGTTGTGGATTTGATTTACCCTGAGCTCGAGGAGAGACTTCACTCGCTCGACTGTTACAGATCCACTCATGACAACGTAGCCGGCTGATTCGCGGGATTGACTGTCTCCCGCGAGAACTCACAAGTCATCGTTAACTGTTGTCAACAACTCGCGATTGTGAGTCAATTTAAAGACTCGGGTTAAAGATCCAAGTGAATCAAGACTCAAACAGGTTTAATTGCCAGACCTTTCTCCACAGCGCTGTGCAGTAAGGTCTGGCAATGCATGAGTTTTTACACATGAATTCACCAGAAACAATAATTCAATAGTAAAACTAACCATTTTCTCAGCATTGAGTATTTTTACTTTGATACTTTAAATACATTTCCACATTTAGTGACATTTAATACAGGACTTTTACTTGCAAATGAGTATTGAGTCTGTTTTTGCTACTTTTTCTTAAGTGAAGGATTTTCTTCCACCCCTGTTTGTGAACTATAGTCTTTCCAGCTGACAGTTGGTATTAACACAATGCTTTTATTTCTTTGCCTGACTGTATGAACTTATGCAACATCTTATAGATTGTTATATTTTTGAATAACAAATGCCTTCACAGTGAGCTGTCAATGGCCTCCATGTAACCAAAAATGAATACCCAATGTACTGAATACCAAATTATCATAACCGATTTGGCACCAGAAGTTTTAAGTTGCCGTTTCTCTTTGCTCCACTAGGGGCGGTGTGTTGGCGAGTTGGGGGTTTCCTCAGTGCAAAGATATTTGTATGTATAAGTGATAGATGACTTTGCGGCAAATTGTTGAAAACACACTCGGAACATATTCGTTTTTTAAACACAGCAACATCAACTATGTTGTATTTCAAGTGTTTTATAACAGTGAAGTATGTAACCGAAGACGGATGTGTTTCGGCATCGGCTGAAGACGGGGATCCACGGTGGGGGTGTTTTCTGGAGCATAACCATCTGCCATCTTTGCGGTGTACATCAGATAAACACTTGGTTGCTGTTTAGCTGCTGCCTGTTAGCTTGAAATCTAAATTATGTCATCGGAGTTTGTGGGTTGTATCAGGTACGCGAACAGGCTATTACTTAGCTTTTTCTAAAGCTAGCTAGTCTTGCCAACAGTGATAAGCGTCGTTTTCCCTAACGTTAGTCTATTAGTCCAGGGGACTTTGATGTTGTCGTTTTCCTTTCGTTTGTATCACTGATATTACATAATGAGGCGGTAAGTTTGTTGATGTAGCTTAATAAACATACGCCATACTTAACGCCTGTTACAAACATTTGGGAGGCAGTAATTGTATTTTACAATGGGAGTCAGCAGAATTTACATTAGCATAGCATATGCTACCTTTGGCACCATGGTTGGACTTTCGGCTTTCCTCGTCTGGAATATAGCATACAAACAGCCATGGACGGCGGCCATGGGAGGCCTGTCAGGTATGTTTACACACTTTAGCTATCACAAAGTTCAAGTTATATCGTTAACTGTTAATGGGAGCGTCTTGTTTACGTGATATTGGATATTGGATCAGGCTGCCTAATACTTATACAAGGCCTGCGCAGTCAAACATCACACCATACCATAATCATAACAAGGTGTTTGTTGTATTTTGTTTTCTTTTATTTATATAGTCTCACTCTTGTTGCCACTAAGGTTCCTAACATATTATTTGCTGTCAGTGTTGGTTTGAATTCATTTTCGTTCTGTTTTAGCTGGCTAAATACTCTAATGTAGGTCACATTTGTGCAAATGACCAGATTTGTAGCTTATCCGCTTCCCCAGCATCACTATAAGCTCTAACTCTGCCGATACTAGTTTTAGTGAATGTCACTAAAAAAAACCCACATAAGATAAACAATCTTTATACAGATCTCTTAGATTTAAAAAAATGTTTTTAATACTAACTTTTAATTACTTAACCATATATTAGTCTAGTCTAAACTGTTTTCATAGACCCGTTGACTCTGCTGCTGTTAATCACACCACTCACTTTATCATGTCATTTTGTCTCCAAATGTATAATTTCTATTTTTGATAGTTTATGAAAGTGTGTGTGTGTTTGTTTGTTTCAACAGGAGTTTTGGCGCTCTGGTGTCTTGTCACACACATCATGTACCTGCAGGATTTCTGGCGCACCTGGCTCAAAGGCCTCAAGTTCTTCATCGCTGTTGGTGTGCTCTTCTCAGTTTTTGCAGTGACCGCTTTCATTACCTTCCTAACTTTCGCCATCACACAGAAGCAAGGTAATCCTCTCTCTAATTTTCCTAGTTCATAATGAGTAATCGGTATACTAGAGAATTAGAAGAAATTATTAGGACTCATGCTTATTGTTTATTAGATTGATTTCCTGATGCAAAGTTTTCACCTTTCTGCGTTTTCTGTCCCACAGCTCCTACTGACCCGAGGAGCCTCTATCTCTCCTGTGTGTGGAGCTTCCTGACTCTGAAATGGTCCTTTCTCCTGGCCTTATACTCCTACAGATATCGCCAGGAGTTTGCAGACATCAGCATCCTCAGCGATTTCTAGTCAGTACTGATTTTATAGTCTGCAATGGACTTTGAGGAGTTTTAAGCTGCCAGCAGGAGCTGGTCAAAGAGCTTTTGTAACAAAGAGGAGGAAAAGCAGTCCAGGCTAGATTTAAAAAAAGTCATGTGACTCTTAACTATATGGAGTTGCACTTGCTTAAGCTCTGTATTTGTATTGTTACCTGTTCTCCTACTTGTAATGACCCAGATACTATATTCCTGTAATTAGCCATAAGTCTAAACCTCTGAAGACTGGAACTGATTGTGAATTGATTGCTTGAGGCTGTTTATCGAGATTGTTTAATCTTAAAACAGCAGCTAACACATACAAGGAATTCCCCACCATAACAGGCTTTAAATCAAATACGTTGTTAAAGTGAAAGTGAAAATACTCCCAAAAGTCGAAATCCTCAAACCAAAACTAAAACCTCCTACCTGAAGCCACTCTGCTAATTGGTTGACGGTGTTTGTTAGAGTGCTTGAATGTTTGTACCCAAATGAGCTTTTTCAGAGTTGCAGTCTTAAACCACAGAATACTCTCGTCACTATTGTCTATACAAAGTCAGTCTCTTAGCTCCCTTTCATCCGTCAATGAAGCAGTTTGGGAAACCATTTTTTTTTTAAAATCCATTCACCAATATGAATATTTGAATTCTCATTCAAAGCTTTCTAGATATGGTAGTTAATGTACTTACTTTCTCCCTTCATACCCCGCTTTTCTATTAGTAGAATTGAAGAAAGGGCATTCCTGTGGAATTTGTGCTTTTCATGTTTATTTCCACCAGGGGGAGACTTGCATTTTTCAGTCAAGAGTCCACTGGAAAATTATGACATTCCTTTTAAGAGAAAACGCAAATGAATTTGAAAAATGATTGCACTTTAATCTTTCATATTGATGCTAGTGTTTTACACTCAAATCCTAATACAATGGAATAATCATGTTTTACACATGGCCGTCTCTGTCTCACGCTTTTTTAAATGTTGAAAGACACTATATGTATCATTTATTTTACTGTTAGTATGATTTGTGTAAGTCAAGTTAAACTAGGCTGTGTAAGTGGTTAAGTCCCAGCTGTTGCTCATGTCTGCTTGCTACCACAAAAACATGTTTAAATGTATTTTTGTTGTTGAGAGATTATGAATGTGAGGATGCTACATGTAAATAGAAACTGAACCCATTAAAGTTGCATTCATTGGTAATTGCATCATGTCTCCTTGCCTCTATACTACACAGATACAGCAGCACCCTAACAACCATTTAAGGCTGTATGTGCTAAAGCACACTGGAAAATGAGAATCACATCCAGAGACAGACATGTTTAGTTTATTTTATTTAAACGCAAAAGTCAAATAGTCTTTGACTGAGACTGTGTCTCATATATTCCTCTCTTAGGGTTTGGTCGACACAAAGTCCTAAAAAAAGTTCCTTATCCATCATAGAAAAAAAGAGAGGTAGAAGAAGTGAAGTAGAAATCTGCGAGGGGCTGGATTTGGCCCGCGGGCCTTGAGTTTGACACCTGTGTGATAAAGCGTTTTAGTTTCTAAGCTCCACCCACAAGGTGTAGAGGGTCTTTAGCATCGCTTGATAAGGAAACAAACAAGTGGGCAATACACACATACATCTGAGCCACATGCCTGCAGACGTTGCACTTCAACAATAAGGTACAGCGCTGTCTTTTCATACTTCTACTTCAACAAATCATATTGTAAACCTACCGACATTGAAATCAACGTGTTAAATTCTAGGGCTCAGCTCATTACTTGCTGCTGTCATTTTTGATGAATTAATTGGTGCCCTCATTCGAAGAGGACACATCTCTAAGAAAGACAATGGCAGAGATTAAACAGAACACAAACTTTTACTAAATGCACATTGTTGACTAAATGTAATTAAGCTAATATGCAGCTCTGTCTTTTATATTCCGTTATTTCTTCTTGAGCTTTAACCCTCCTGCCTAAACAATTTTTACAATGTTCCAAGCACTTTTTGCCTAAAGTTAAATATGCTTTTTTGTTAGAAGTTAGTTGCCAGTTTTTGACCATTTGTTTACTCCAAATAGCAAAATGGCCATGTTTTTATGTGCAGATTTTTTTTTTATTGTTGATTTTCTTATAGAACATGTAATTTGGTAGAATTGTTTCTACAGCGTCCAAACTTTAAGACGCATAGAGTGATCTTGTGCGTGTGCTATTATTTACCTGGTCTTGAGCAAATATTTTAGCAGTCCACCCACCTGTTGGCTGATCCTACACCCTTCAAGGTGAGATGAAGGCCTTGCACTTGAAATGTGCCACCTAAATGTAAAACAACAGAAGTACAATCCTAAAGATCCCCTTGTGTCCACAGCTGTATAAATATCATCCTGAAACTTAATGTTTTACGTGTAAAAAATCAACTGTGTAAACTTGTTCCAAGCATGTGCTGTTGAAGTATAATGGTATTGATGCTACCTTTAAAAAATATAATTCCTTAAATTGCACCATGAGGACATAGTATTGGAGAGATCTTTCTATGGTCTTAATGTGTCTCAATATGCTATAGCCATGAACCAGGACCGCCCACGTTATGTGATTGACAGGCCGGCATATAACCTCCCAGACTTTGACAGAGAGTTTGACAAGAAGAGTCGACAATTCCCCGTTGGAGAGAAAGTGAAGAAACTCTTCAGGTACAGAATTGCAATCTCGCCGCACAGTCAACATGAACTACAAGTCTTCCCATCACGCAAACTCTACCTTTGACAAGCTTTGTGCTCAAACAGTGGAGAGCCCTGTAGCTATAAAGTTTAGTTGCGCTGCAACCAGAGAATCCGAGCTCTTCAAAGAGTTTCCCTTGTTTGTTTCTGTCAGATGCTCTGTGCTGAGACTCAAGGGCTTGTTATTCCGACATCTGCCTGTACTGAGCTGGCTGCCCAAGTACAAAGTGAAAGACAACCTGCTGTGTGATGTCATCAGCGGGGTCAGCGCCAGCACCATTCAGGTTCCCCAGGGTCAGTCAATACTCTCTCTGATGCCTCTGTCTAATACCCACTGACTGAAGCTAGTTGCAGTGACGTTGGCTCCAGTACATAACATTGTGTTTGGATTTTTCTTGTTGATTTACGTGACAGTTATAAAAAAGGTTCCTGTTCTTTCCAGGCATGGCATTTGCCCTCCTGGCAAGCCTCCCTCCTGTCAATGGTCTCTATTCCTCTTTCTTCCCTCTCATCCCGTATTTCTTCATGGGCACTGCTCACCAGATGGTCCCAGGTAAATTAGATTGATTTATCTACAGCGGTTTCATATGATGACAGTGATAAGTTGCCGGAGCTGCGCAGTGCAGATCAGCTGCGCTCGGCCTGACTGCCCAGTTTGTAGTATGGCAAAGAAAATAAATGTGACACACTGCTTTTTTTGTCTAGGTACGTTTGCTGTCCTCAGCATTATGGTGGGAATCGTATGTCTTAGGCTGGCGCCAGAGTCAGACTTCAGTCATTTCAATGCCACACTTAATTCTACAATAGTGGACACAGACCAGATGAATGAGGTTCGTCTGGGAATATCTGGAACCCTGGCCTGTCTCACTGCAATTATACAGGTACTCGTCTAAAATCAAAGTCAGTTAAAGCTTAGTGAAGTTTGAAAGACGTGAGGTATAGTTTAATGTAGACGTGACACATTGAGAACTACTTATGTGTGTGCAGATTGGCCTTGGTTTCATGCAGTTTGGGTTTGTAGCCATCTATCTGTCGGAATCCTTCGTCAGGGGCTTCATGACTGCTGCAGGACTGCAGATCCTCATCTCAGTGCTCAAGTACATCTTTGGCATCCAAATGCCACCTTATAGTGGTCCGCTGGCCGTTATATATGTAAGTGATTCCCCATATAGTTGTCAAAGAACATCAAAATACTTTGGTAGTATGATTTGTCATTAAAAGATGTAATTTACATTTTCTGTCACAGACTCTCGTAGATATTATACGTAGCCTTCCTGATACCAACATAGCGTCGTTGGTATTTGCTCTGGTCAGCAGCATAGTTCTGATTGTAGTGAAGGAGCTGAGTGCACGCTACCGCCACAAGCTGCCCTTTCCCATTCCTATGGAGATCATAATTGTAAGTAGTTTATAGTTGTCATTTCCCCGAGGACACAAAAGTGCCTATTTTAATTTTTGTTTAATTTCATGAAGCTGTTGCACAGATCTCTTTAGTAGATTTGTGACATAATTATATACAATATCAGGACTAAAGTGAGGATTGATTCCTATTCTCCACAGGTGGTGGTGGCGACAGCCATCTCAGGCCCTCTGCATCTTCCTGAGATCTACCACATGGACATAGTGGGAGAAATACCTTTGGGGTAAAGCATACATCACCATACCTTGTAGGGCTGCAAAATATATCGTTTTTAAAAAAAAAAAAAAAAATCATTATCGTGATATCAACTGGCACAATAAACACATCGCAAAAGGCTGCGACATATCGCAAAAACCACACAACAGATTTTGTTTGTTTTAGTTGAAAGAAAATATCAGTAGAAAACTGCACTTTATAATGTAACTGTCATTCTTTTTTTTAGTGCTGCCTTTTAAAATACAATTCAATATTCAATTTGTTCAATAAAAGAATGTTGAAAATATGTCCTTTCATTTGTTTTAGATTCAACAAGCAATTTGTTGTATTTTAGCAGAATACTGAAAGCAGCCTAACTGAGTACACTTTAATATCTGTTTATTTACCATTTATTATAAGTAATAACATTATTGTGATTCTCACCGTTATTGCATATTTTCCTCATATCGTGCAGCCCTAATACTTTTAATCAATGGTAGTTTCATTAATTCAAATTACTCATGCAATTTAGATTTACTTCTTTCACTCTTTTCCAGATTCCCAGCCCCCATCCTGCCAACAGTGAATCAGTGGGAAGACATGTTGAGCACAGCTTTCTCCCTGGCAATCGTGGGGTATGTCATTAACCTGGCAATGGGCAGGACACTGGCTGCCAAGCATGGCTACGACGTGGATCCCAACCAGGTAACAGCATATCTTTTACTAGTTCAAAATGTGCATTTCATTCAATTTAGTAAATACAACATGCATGTTCTTGCGCAGGAAATGTTGGCTCTTGGCTGCAGCAATTTCCTCGGGTCCTTCTTTAAGATCCATGTGATCTGCTGTGCCCTGTCGGTAACCCTGGCGGTAGACAATGCTGGTGGAACATCACAGGTGAGTGCTGCGTCACCGCTCCCACGTACTGTAACTGTAATTGAGCTCAAGTAGTGTGTGGGTTATTCATCAAAGGCAGGGTTGGTAATGTTGAAAAGCTAGCAAGATCTCAAAGTAGTATCTCCTCGGGGCTCCGTCTAACCCCTGCCCTCATGGCTCCGTCCACACACGTTGCTGCTTCAGAGCAGAACGGAAAAAGGATCGCAATTTTAACAAACACCTAATGCTATCATAACGAATGTTTAAAACCAACATGACTACTGTTAGTAATGCGGCTACGACGCGCAGTGAGCTTAGGCTCGTACACGGGAGGGGTAGAGTACGCGCAGCGTAGCAGAGAGGCATTTCATTGGTTATTTCCAAGCGGACCGCGAGGCAGTGGTTGGTGAGCGTTGTTACAGGATCACAGCAGCTGCAGATGACAGATTTTTTTCGCTCCTTTTTCAGATCCCATAAGTTATTTTTAGCTGTCGGGGTGTAAAGACCATTTCAAAACAATATATAAAAAATGGGATATTGGAAATAGTGACCAACCCTGCCTTTAAGTGCAATTTCATAAAAAAAATATGTAGTATGTACAACTAATTACTGCACCTCTGTTGCTGCCCTCTAATAGTTTGCCAGTCTATGTGTGATGCTGGTTGTTATGGTTACCATGCTGGCATTGGGAGCCTTCCTGAAACCACTTCCAAAAGTAGGTGGACAAAGGACTGATACTTGAAAAAGTAGACAAAAAGTTGAAGTAGCGGTATGAGAAACATCTAGGCATGATCAGTGACCTATGTAATCTTGGTTTCCCCAGTCAGTGCTTGGAGCCTTGATTGCAGTCAACCTGAAGAACACGCTCCTACAGCTCTCTGATCCCTATTACTTATGGAAGAAGAGCAAATTGGACTGTGTAAGTCAAAGCCTTGTCTGCAACATTGCAGCACAATGTGATGTATGTTTTTTTCTCTCTATATTTTATCTTATTCTATTGTTCTTTCTCTTCCAGTGTGTGTGGGTTGTGTCATTCTTGGCCACATTCTTTCTCAGCTTGCCTTATGGAGTTGCTATCGGAGTGGGCTTTTCCATCCTGGTAGTGATATTCAAGACACAGTTGTGAGTAAACGCTCTATATTTTTTAACCAAAATTAAGAAAATGCAACAAAGTGTAAATGTTTCTTAATATGTTGCTCATTTTAATAATGTGTTCCTCATAGTCGCAATGGTTCAGCAATGGTTCAAATTATGGATACAGATATCTACAAAAATCCAAAGGTGTACAGTAAGGTATGACGTATTTGTGTGTATTTTAGTTTTACACGTAATGTAAGAGGAATTGCATCTCATTTGTTCGTCACAACTCCACAGGTCGTGTCAATAACTGGTGTGAAAATAGTGAACTATTGCTCACCACTCTATTTTGCAAATGCTGAAATATTTCGCCAGAGAGTCATCAAAAAGGTACAGTGAAAAAATGACCTATTTTGCTATCATTCAAGATCAGAATGATGTGGCATATTGGTGTTTACTTAGGCATGTTTGTGTCTAGACTGGGCTGGACCCTGGTAAACTTATCCTGGCCAGACGGAAGTTCTTAGAGAAAGAACAGAAACAAAAAACGAAAGAAGAGAAGAAGGAGAATGAGACAAGAAAGAGGAAACCCAGCTCTTTGGCGAACATGAAGGTGGGGATTTTTGACCTAGAAGCTACCAGCCAGAAACACAAAGCTTTTTATGGGTCATGATTCTATTGTCAGTATTTCCCATTAGGTTAAACTTTACAAAGATTTTCTGAAAATACAACCTGTGACCTTTTCTGTGCACCTGGCTCTTATGTATTTCCTCTGAATCTAGACCATATCTCAGCTTGAACTGCAAATAGACTTTGAGATGAACGATGGCAGTGCCAGCAAACCTGAACCTCCCACCAGCTATGTCAACTTCCACTCTAGTGACATTGAGCTGGGCGAGCAGGCGCCTGACCAAGAGCCACCCAGCCCCACACTGGTGTCCCAGCCCATGCCCTTCCACACCCTCATCCTCGACTTGGCAGGGGTCTGCTTCATAGACCTAATGGGCATCAAAGTATTGATAAAGGTATAAGCTTGTTTGCAATAATAGATTCACTCTTAAAACGAATAATTCTATATTAAACCTTCTTATGTTCACTTTTTTGGTGCATTCAGTATATAGTATGGCACCCCTAAAAGCTTTATTAAGAAGCAATTTTTCAGGGTTCATCCAAAAGAACCTTTGAGGTTCTTGCATGAAAAGGCTCTTTTAGATCACAGAAAAGGTTTCTATTTAATTAAATGATAATAGTAACAACAACAACATTAACTAGAAGGGCACTCGGAGAGCGCAGAACTCCGCCAAGGCCGCACTTTATCTCGCAATGTTAACAAAAGTGTTTGTGTATCCACCCTGTGATTTGGATCCGCTTTTAAATGTATTGGCCCATGCAACACCCATCTAGCCTGGCTCTGCCCTCCTACGTAGTTCCACTCAATTTTCATTTTCCTTCAGTACTTCGTCTGGGTTCGCGGTATATTCTTGGGTTTTCTCCGGCCAAATATTTGGCGGTCCAATCAGCGAACAGAGGGAGTGGCTGAGAACGATGACGTTAGGACGTGCGCTAGAAAGATGCGAGCGAAGCCATTCGGTCCGTTGTGGCAACGCTGCCGAATATCCAGAAGTTAAAGCCCAAGCAAGAACAATCTTTGCTGAGTTTTGTTGGTGGCCATGATGTTGTGGCCCTCCTCCCCACGGGGTTCGGGAAAAGTTAGATTTTCCAGCTCGCTCCGTTAGTGGTGAAGGAGTTGGCTAAGGCTAACGCTAGCGATGCTAATGCAGCTGGTAAATATAAGCCGATAGTTGTCGGTCTCCCCTCTTGTTGCACATGCGCATGACATACCTCACAACCAAACGTTAGCGATTGGTTATGGCAGATCCAGAGTGGCTCTGGGCAGATCCAATAGTTTTAAACTTCAACAGAGTACCCGCCTTCAGGGAAGTTAACACTTGTCAATGGAGAGTGGCCAGACTCTCTGTACAAATTAAATTTGCCAGAGTCTGGTAGGACCAGGCTAACACCTATCCACCAAGTTTCATACAAATCAGGCCAGTAGTTTTTTTTGTAATCCTGCTGACAAACTGAACTGTGAGAATAACCCTGGCGTTCCTTACTGAACCTTTTCATGAGAATGTTTAAAGCAACACTAGAGAACTTTTCCCGCTTCGGTCCCCCTACAGGTTGGAAGCGGAATTGTCCATTACATTACATTATGCAAGTTTGCCAGATCGGGTAGCGGATCTGTAGTTTGAATGAACTGGACAATTCCGCTTCCAACCTGTAGGGGGACCAAAGCGGGAAAAGTTCTCTAGTGTTGCTTTAAGTATGGAAGTATTCAATCAGAGTTATTCCAACATGTCCATGTCTTGTGTCCTTTATTTCCCATACAGATGAACTCAAGCTACACAATGCTGGGCATTAAGCTGTACCTGGCTAATGTTCAAGGTAAGATCTTAAATGACTTAAGTGCATTTCACACTTGTTGGCTATAATGAACAGTGCATGAATACAGAGACCTAGTTATTCCTTCAACTTTAAGTCCATAAGGTCTGTGAAGGACACTGGTAGAATGAGAGTACAATTGTAAGTCAGAGATTAAATGTCTAAACACTCGTCATAGGGCACATGGGCTTTCCATTTCCTTGCGAGATAAAGATATAATGGTGATCCACAGTAATTTGTTGGGATTGATAACCTTTAAAGGGATACTTTGCTGATTTTCATTCTAGTGCATAGCAAGCCCAGTTTTATGAAAAGACCCTCTTTCCACTTTAAGCATGGCACTTTTTTTTGGCCAATAGTGTAGCCATTTTATTTCACTTTAAATAGCACATGAAAGTCCTTGTGTGATGTTTTTTGTCTTGTGGCCTGCAGCCCCGGTGTATGAAGAACTGGAGAATGGAGGAGCTTTTGATGATGGCAATATTGCCCGCAGTAATCTCTTCCTTTCTGTCCACGATGCCATTGTGTTTGCTCAGCAGACCACTGAAGAGAGGCGAGTCTCCCCAAAGGTAGGCCCCCCCACTGTACAAAATAACCTTATCATACAAATCCTTTTCATAACATCACATACAAACACCTGCTGTTCAAAGGTTCTAAGGTTAGTGGTATAAGGAGAGATTTATTTTCTAAGTACCAAATTCCTCTTTCAGCACAGCTTTTGTCACCTTATCTGGTTCAACAAGGGTAAACAGTAATATCACACAGGTTTTTGTGACACATTAAGTGCCACAGCAAACAAAGTTGTAAGTTACACCAAGGTCACGCTGCATATTGTAGCTGCGTGCCTGATTTTGTCTTCGCTTTACCGCCTGGTAGGCATAGGCAACTTTTGAAGCATCTGACAGGACATACACTACACTTTATTATTAATAATAATAATCTTTATTTATAGAGCACTTTTCAAAATCCATGTTACAAAGTGCTTCACGAAACAGCAAAATAAACCAGAACAGTCATAAAAACATCAGGTTTTTCAATTGACAAAACCAGTTGGTGTATAAAACCTGTACAATGTAGGTAAGAATAAGAAAACATATTTTTAAAAGAAATAAAAGACAGGATGAGCTTCAAATAATTAATATGGATAACAATGTTGCAATTGATTCACGATTCATTAAGGGAGGTTATTTATGTGCTGCCAGTCTCAACTGTCAAAACCCCTGATGCTCAGAAGGACTTAAAGTGCCCATCTTCAGATTCATAATTGTATTTAGAGGTTATATCAGAATAGGTTTATATGGTTTAATATTCAAAAAAACACCATATATTTGTTGTACTGCACATTGCTGCAGCTCCTCTTTTCACCCTGTGTGTTGAGCTCTCTGTTTTAGCTACAGAGTGAGACATCACACTTCTATCGCATCTTTGTTGGGAGTCGCACATGCGCAGTAGCTAGGAAAGGACTACTAGCTAGAAGCTAGCGCTGCTAGCAGTTAGCCACCTCGTTCTCAATGGCAAAACACTGCTAGAGCACTATAGAACTACTTACATGTCCCTCGTCTTCAGGTATTCCACGCAAAGTTGGAAGTGCGCCCTCGTTTAGAAGAAGTCTCCCGGCTAATCCTGCCTTGTACTGACCGAAGTTGGAAAAACAGATTCAGATTCAGATTCAGATAACTTTATTAATCCCCGAAGGGGCAATTCAGTTTTACAGCCAACCCATCCATTAAAGGTTAAACTAACTTAAAAAGTGCATTAAAAAGTGCATTAGCACGCAATCTATATAATGTAATGTTATAAAATAATAAATTAAAAAATAAACAACAAACAATAGACAATAAATAAATAGTACTGCAGCAGGCATACATCCCCCTGTATACAGAAGCTTCTCTCTTCCGTAACATCCACACATTTACACATGACCCAATCATTACACACACACACACCCACCAACCCACCCACCCACACACACACACACACACACACACACACACACACACACACACACACACACACACACACACACACTCACACTCACACACACCTGCCAGTGACGGAACAGAGCAACGGAGTGCAAGAAAAAGTTTTGTTATAGTTATCTGTTTTCATTTAACAGTCTTGTATGCTGTTCATTTAACAGTCTTATAGCAGAGGGAATGAATGAGTTGGCATAGCGGTTAGTTTTCCGTATTGGCACATAGTACCGCTGACCTGACTGCATGATAACAAATCCATTACTGAGTACATGATCTGGTTGGCACAGTATTCTGCCTGCTTTCTGGACAACTCGTGTGTTCCAGAGAGAACAGAGATCTTTTAACTGGGTACCAGTAATTTTTGAGCATACCATAACAATGTTGTTCAAGCTCTTTTTGTCTTTTACGGTTAGTCCATTAAACCAACATATAAAAGAAAATGTTAATAGGCTCTCAATGAAAGCTTGATAAAATGTGCATAAAATTCTTTTACAGACCCCAAAAGAGTTAAGCTTCCTCCGTAGGTATATTCTTTGGTTTGCTCGCTTAATGATACTATCGGTGTTCTCACTGAATTTCAGTTGTGAGTCAAACACTGTGCCTAAGTACCTATATGTTTGGTCTATTTGAACATTTTCATTGTGTATTACACCCAGTTTTGGTTCATCACGATGCCTTCAAAAGTCTAGTTTTTTAATTCAGCTAGCTGATGTGGTATTAGCTAAGGTGGTTAGCACACACCAAATGTTTCGGCCAATGACGTAAACGGCCCTGCTGATTTTGACGAGCTCACCCGGAGACTGAAGGCAGGATACATTCAGAAACCCTTATCTCACTCAAAATTGCATGGATGTTTTTTTTTCCAAGTTTGTATGCGTGTGGAAGCACCAGAGACACAAAATAACACTATTTCACAAGATCACTACAAATTGTAAACATTAATGTAACCCTTGAGTATGTGATAACTTTAAAGACCACTTTAGAGTTATTTTAGCTAAAGCTTGCCTCTAACATCCATATGTATTCTACTACCGACATAATTTTTTTTGTTTTTGTTTGCTTTCATGCCTGTTTGACTTTAAATATGTACATTCACTTTGTTGGCTGCAGGCAGAGAGAGCAAGACAGGAACTTGCCTTTAACATTAATGAGAAGAAGGATCTGGAGCAGGTATGCACTTGCTCGCCTATACAAAAGCATACAAGCATGATACAAAATGACAAACTCGCCTACCTCACCATGAAACCATTACTCTATATCTAAGAGTAGTTTTACTTTTACAGGAAATGTTTTGAGCACTGATCCCTGCAGTGAAGACGAGCGGGAGAAACATGCCGAAGATACTAACTGTAAACTTTCAATGTCACTGTAATTTATTGAAATGTATTGTTGCCAAAAATACTTTCTGTGCTTGATCTCGTATTTCTTTGCTGGGTATAAATAATCTAAATAAAATGTTTAACTTTGTGGATGGGCCCAGTAATCAGTACTTGACTCCACTGACAGGGGGTGGTACATACCAGCACAAGTGAGCTCTGAGCAGATAATGAGGGGAACTGTGAGGCTCAGTTCGCCCACCTCTCACAGTAACTGTGGAGGGAACCTGCTGACTGTGCAGTCATACCGAAGTGCTCCTGTAATTAACTGAGAGTGTGCATGGCCACAGCTGTGTGCTACAGCCAGCTGAGCAGTCTGGCCAAGTCCTTGAGGAGGCAAGACACTGAGAAAGACTAAACACAAATGAAAGGAGGAACACATACTGTAACATCAGCACTTCCATCACTTTGTTGTCTCGCAAACTCTATTTTTCACAGTATCCATCATTTTCCATCAGGCAGAATAAAACCTCCTACCAACAACCAAAATAACTTTGAATTGGTTGCCAGTTGCATTGGTAGAGTGACTGTAACAAATATGTGGGCCAACTGACTTGTAGCAGGTGCTTAAAGGCATGTGGTGGCTTACAGTGGTGTTGGTATGCTTGTGATGCTTGAATGGATTTATGAAGCTATTAAGAAATCCTCCTAAGGTATTCTGGCACACATCTGCTCCTCTGCTCTCCTTCCTCTCTGCAGCAAATTGGCACCACAAGTGATTACAAGGTTTCTATGGCCATCAGCTTTAATTTGGAGCTCTGGGAAAGTGTGTGTGTGTGTGTGTGTGTGTGTGTGTGTGTGTGTTTGTGTGTGTGTGTGTGTGTGTGTGTGTGTGTGTGTGTGTGTGTGTGTGTGTGTGTGTGTGTGTGTGTGTGTGTGTGTGTGTGTGTGTGTGTGTGTGTGTTGAGGCCTGTCTGTAGAAGCCTTTTGCTGCTTGGGCCTGAATAATTAGCTTGAGCCATTAAGACACTCTTAGCTGGTTTTCTTGTCTTTAAATGTTTGAATTTATAAGGAACAAGAACTTGACTGTTTCTTCACATATTACGTCCCACTTATACATAAACATAAGCTATGTCCCAATCGCATACAACATACTAATTCTAAGCAGGTGTTGAGCATGTAGTGTGTTCACACTGGACAAATTACAAAGTTAAATACACAAAACAGTCACTATGCATACTACACATGCATGGTTTTTGACTGTCTTGTTGATGCATACTAATACGATGCACAGAAGAAATAGTTGAAGAGTTGCTCACAGCTCTGTTGAAAAACAAAGTATTCAATCCTTGGTATAACATTTAGCTTTGTCATTCCAACAGTACAGTATTGCACACATATTCAGGCACACGTATTGTTTCATTTCCCTGAAAACTAACTGCAAATACAGTATACCAAGACAAATACTCTCAAACTTTTTAAAATAATGTACCCCTTTTTGAAATATTTTTTTTTAAATTTGCGCTGCAACTGTTTAGGCTTAACAACAACCGTGTAACTGAAAAACAATGAAATGCTAGCCTTCATTCCAAATGTTTAGGACCCATCACCAAATTCATTCATTATTATAGTATAATTATTTTAAGAATTGTGCATGAAGAAAAATCTCACGTACCGCCTGCAGTACTCCAGAGAAACACTGCAGTAGTACTGTACCCAATGAGTGTGTAGTATGGAATTGGGACACATGCCACTGCCTCTATCCATTCTTTCAGAAATTACAGTAAAGGGTCAGTCAGGGTAAAGCCCTTTTGCACTTGCAGTGCCTTGCTCAGGAGCACCTTCCCGAAATTGATTTGAACACCAGTAACACTCTATAGTTGTCAACTCGCATCTAGACTACACCCACCTATCAGTGGAGGGCTGCCCTGTGGTACTGCTCGGCTTTTTTTTTTTATCTCTACCTGCCCTCATTACATTTAAAGTTGTGGTGTACTGCCTTTATTCTTTTTTTCATTTGTCTAAATTTACTATAGGCCTTTTAATTTGACCTTATTGATATTGTGCCATATAATTGGCCCTTATCAGTAAAGCCATAGGTAGAACCCCCCCCCCCCCCCCTATCATTTCTGGAGGTCAAATGATGATTACACTGAATTATGAAATGCTTCTAGCTAAATCCTGTTTCAAATGAGATCCTGTTATAATGGGCTAGCTTCTCAATCCCTGTAATTGCAAGTTCACAAAAAAATTCATTTTACACCCCTTGCACATTCATTGACCATGATGGTTTAATTAACAAGGTCCCTTTTAGATATTTGAGACGGAGAGATTAATGTATTCAATTTGTTTACACGCCCAGTGGTTTCATACTATTGAGACTAATTGCACGGTGTCAGAGGCTCTATCTCCTCGTTGAGGCATGGGACCTTGTCATTTAGTGCTCGTCTGCCTTTATGAAGAGCTGTCCCTGAGAAAATATTCAGCTCTGACCTTTCAGAATCAAGATTTGAATTTGGAGCGCTTTAATAAAGAGCCAGGGAAGCCAAATTGCATCAAAAGATTGTTGCTCAAATGGGCGGTGGGCCTGTAAGAGAGAGGATGACAACGACAACCAAAACCATTTCTGGAATTTTTAAATAATGGATGTTTGACATTGATCAAGCGATAGCAGTTGGTGCTTTGCATATGCATTTTGTAGACCTATGTTTGGGGATCTATTTTGATTAATTAACAAACCAGTTTGCAGCTGGGGAATCATAAATCTTGATTGTGCAATGTCAGCAAATTGTTTTTGGACAGGGTTTGTTTACAAAGTTGCTGAGGGCAAATCTGACCACTGATAGCTGATATTAATTAATGTTCCACATTGTCTCATTTCAGTAGTTCCAACAGCAATTAAATGCACCAACAATGGAACATTCTCCTGTGATTAATTAAGGCATAAAATTATCGAGTCTGCGTCTCTGACTGGAGGATGGTTAATTATTTATAGTTAAATTAAGCCACAGCTCCATGTCTGATGGAAAGTACTGCTCAACCCGCTC
This sequence comes from Sander lucioperca, assembly GCF_008315115.2. Taxonomy (NCBI): domain Eukaryota; kingdom Metazoa; phylum Chordata; class Actinopteri; order Perciformes; family Percidae; genus Sander; species Sander lucioperca. Next base: position 32,817,059 of record NC_050184.1, read on the forward strand.
GCCATTTTTGTATTTCTCTTTTGCATTTTGTAGATGTTATGACTTCTTTCATTTCACGGTAACATTATTGCATTAAAAGCAATCACACGTGTTCAATTATTTCATAAGACGTTGACCTTTATGGCACGATAAAAACTACCAACAGAGAAATTGAAATTGAGGTGACAGAGAAGCTCAAAGATGTATCATTATATTTTCAATGTGTTTGTTTTTAAGGGGAAAGGGAGTAAAGGAATTAATTTGAATTTCATAAACAGCATCATAAACCAAAGCTGGCACAAGAAGATAAAGCTTTGGAAGGATGAACACATTTGACCTTCCTTCTGAACATGCCATCAATACAAAGATAGATGTGCAGCTTATATATATATATATATATATATATATATATATATATATATATATATATATATATATACTATATGACTGTCATCACTGAGGCGTTTTATCATGTCATCGTCAGGTACTGTTTGCTCTCCTGTCTTATTGGATAAAAACGGCAGTTTCGATGATTACAGATACTAGCTCCTTACTGAACTGTTCAGAATCAGCGGGGAAATTAGATAAGACAATGCAAAACAACGCAGTGTGGTGCAACGCAAAGGGAAGTCACTAAACAACTCAACTTGATGCTTTGCAACATGTCATCAGTGTTGTGAGTGTTATTACACAATCATAATTTTAAAGCTTGTGCACAATTAATTACATTTCAGAATCTTGCAGGATAAACTCCTGGGCCAAGAAGGACATAAAAGAGGGAAAAGCTTTGATGTCCAATGGTGAACCATAATTTACTGTATATGTATTGCTTGTTCATTTCAGGAGGGGTGGGGGGGGTTGCTTAGGCTTTTCTCTCAAGTCTTTAATCTATTGACAAGAGCTTCATCGCCATTGACAGGATGTCGATATAGCTGTGAATATATGGTCATATACACAGGACATCCTGTATGACAAGATGTTTTTGTAAGAGACAGACAGGGTTGTTTAAAGAGATGATTAGACTCATGCACAGTAAGAGTAACGGACTGCTTGGAAAATCTACAAGAGCCATCCGTTTCACTTCACTTCTTGACACTATAAAAAGTCAGGCTTGAAGAATTGAACTGTCAGGAGTGTGGCTCAGCAGACACTTGAATCAGTCTTTAGAGACAAAGACCAGCCGTGTCTGAGTGTCTACAAATGTCTGCCAGGAGACCATTGACCACACAAGCATTAGTGAAATTGCCCCTTTGCTTCAACTGCTTAAATACATCCGAATCATTAACAAACATTTGCAAGTTAACTTTCCACTGAGCTCTTCATGAAAGCGCCCCATACAGTTCTCCGTATGACACATTTATTTCAAAAACACAAAACTCACTGAAAATAAGGGAACAATTGGTGGGTTGTGCAGTGTTTTTCATCAAAACTGTGGTTCAGACAGTGGTGATTTGTTCTCCTGTTGTCCCATGGGAACCTCTGTCTGCAGAGGAAACCCACCTGTCTGAAGCTCAGAGGAGACATCTCTGCTTTTATCGAAGTAAACAGACACGCCAGGCAGCCATTATCCAAAGCCCTTTGCTGCTTTTGTTTACTTCTCTATCATGGCTCATCTTTCATCGGGGTGGAATTTAACTCTGCTGGTGATTTATTAAGTCTTAAATTTGAGCCAAATTAAATTGAATAACAACTGTCACAAAGCCTACAAGCCTAGTCTTTTGAACCGAGTGTCGTGATATTAAACTCTGGGTCAGCAGATATTAGCAAACATGAGATGGATCAGTCTCTAATTACCTGTTTCGGTAACACTTTATAATAGCCATCAACTAGGAAATGGCAAACTGTTACGGGGAGGCGGAGGAAAGAGGACCCAAAAGCAGAGAGAGGCAGGCAGGCAGGCGATGGTTAAACACAGGTTTAATGAACAAAAAATGAGGAGAGCAAACAACGAAGGAAGTCCTGAAGGCACAGGCAAAAAGGTCCAAAATACAAAAAACAGAATAGGGAATCCAAAAACAAGGGCACAGGCTACGACACGCTGACAGGACAGGAACACAAACAGACACAAAACGATCTGACACCAGACAAAGGAAACACAGGGGCTAAATAAACTAGGTAACGAGAAGACGCAAGACAGGTGACACCAGGGCTGGGGAACAGGTGGAGCACATCAGACAATCACACAGGCGGGAAAACACAAAGTAAAGCTAGACAAGACAGAAAACAGACTATCAAAATAAAACAGGAAACCAGAACAACAGACAGGAAACATGAAATAAACTAAACACAGAGACTTGACACAACAAGATACGACACAACAGGGAACAGAAATATACAGAATAATGCAAAAAAAACAGAAAATGTACAAAACCATAACAGAGCCCCCCCCTCAAGGGGCGGATACCAGACGTCCCTAACAAAAAAAAACCAAAAAAAAAAAAAAAAAAACCAAAAAGGGCGGCTAGAGTCCGGGGGAGGCAGAGTGTCACTGGGGCACAGGGAACAAAGAGTCACTGGGGCACAGGGAACAGAGGGCCGGAGAGGCCTGGGGGGAACAGAGAGTCTCGGGGGAAACAGAGCGGGGCCACTCGGGGGGAAACAGAGGGGAAACAGAGCGGGGCCACTTGGGGGAACACAGAGCGGGGCCACTCGGGCGAACACAGAGCGGGGCCACTCGGGCCGGGGAACAGAGAGTCACAGGGGCACAGGGAACAGAGGTTCACTGGGGCACAGGGAACAGAGCACAGGGAGACCTCAGCGACAGGGAGCAGAGAGGCCTCGGCGACAGAGGGCAGAGAGGCCTCGGTGACAAGGGACTGAGACCTCGGCAACAGGGGACTGAGAGCAGCAACGAAGACGGCCTGCAACGAAGGCAGAAACCTTCTGGCCACCGGCGACGAAGGCAGAAGTCCTCAGGTGGTTGGTGACGAAGGCAGAAACCTTCTGGCCACCGGCGACGAAGGCAGAATCTCTCTGGTGGCCGTACTGGACGTTGAGGGCAGCGCCCCTCCGGGGCGGTCTCAGGGGCGCCGGGGACCGGCAAAGTCTCAGGGGCGGTCTCAGGGGCGCCGGGGACCGGCAAAGTCTCAGGGGCGGTCCCAGGGGCCGTTCCAGGGACGCCGGAGACCGGCAAAGTCTCAGGGGCGGTCTCAGGGGCGACTATAGCCAGTTCAGAGGGGCTGGACACCAGCCAGGATTCAGGGGGGTGGCTAGCCAGCCGGGGACTAGGGAGGCTGCTAGCTAACCTAGGCTCAGGGGGGTTGCTAGCTAGCTTGGATTCAGGAGGGCTGCTAGCCAGCCGGGGATCAGGAAAGCTGCTAGTCAGCTGGGGATCAGGAGAGCTACTAGTCAGCTGGGGATCAAGGATCAAGGACAGCCTTGGGACACTAGGAAACTCGGGGACTCTAGGAAACTCGGGGACTCTAGGAAACTCGGGGAAAAGCTCGGGGACACTAGGAAGCTCGGGGAAGCTGGGCAGTGCTGGGACACTAGGGAGCTCGGGGACACTAGGGAGCTCGGGGAAGCTGGGCAGTGCTGGGACACTAGGGAGCTCGGGGACACCAGGGAGCTCGGGGACACCAGGGAGCTCGGGGAAGCTGGGCAGTGCTGGGACACTGGGCAGTGCTGGGACACTGGGCAGCTTGGGGACCCTAGGGAGCTCGGGGATACTAGGGAGCTCAGGGACACCAGGGAGGCTGCTAGCAAGCCTGGAGTCAGGGGGGTTACTAGGTGGCCTGGATTCGGGGAGGTTGCTAGCTAGCTGGGGCTCTGAGAGGCTGCTAGCCAGCCTAAATTCAGGGGGGCTGCTAGCTAGCCTGGGATCTGGGAGAGTGCTAGCTAGCCTGGACTCAGGGGGGTTGCTAACTAGCCTGGGCTCAGGAAGGCTGCTAGCTCGCTTGAATTCAGGAGGGCTGCTAGCTAGCTGGGGCTCAAGTGGGCTGCTAGCTAGCCTGGATTCAGAGGGGCTGCTAACTAGCCTGGGCTCAGGAAGGCTACTAGCCAGCCGGGGATCAAGAAGGCTGCTAGCTAGCCTGGATTCAGGGGAGATGCTAGCTAGCAGGGAATCAGGGGGGTTGCTAGCTAGCTGGGGCTCAGAGAGGCTGCTAGCCAGCCGGGGATCAAGAAAGCTGCTAGCTAGCCTGGATTCAGGGGGTTTGCTAGCCAGCCTAAATTCAGGGGGGCTGCTAGCCAGCCGGGAATCAGGAAGGCTGCTAGCTAGCCTGGATTCTGGGGAGATGCTAGCTAGCGGGGAATCAGGGGGATTGCTAGCTAGCGGGGGCTCAGGGGGATCGCTAGCTAGCAGGGGATCAGGGGGATCGCTAGCTAGCAGGGGATCAGGGGGATCGCTAGCTAGCAGGGGATCAGGGGGATCGCTAGCTAGCAGGGGATCAGGGGGGCTGCTAGCTAGCCGGGGATTAGGGAGGCTGCACGCCAGCTCGGAGTCAGGAGAGCTGCACGCCAGCTCGGAGTCAGGAGAGCTGCACGCCAGCTCGGAGTCAGGAGAGCTGCACGCCAGCTCGGAGTCAGGAGAGCTGCACGCCAGCCCAGGGTCAGGAGAGCTGCACGTCAGCCCAGGCGTCAGCCCAGGGTCAGGAGAGCTGCATGCCAGCCCGGGAACAGAAGGGTTGCACGTCAGCTCCGGAAGGCAGGCTGGTGGGTGAGTCACTGGAGGTGGCTCGGGAAAAATAATCTAGCCAGTGCTTAAAATCCTCCAGCTGGGGAACAAAGTGACTCACCCATGGCCTCTCCGACAACCACTGCCGTTGAATGTCGAGCTTCTTCAGGAGGGGAGGGTGCCGGTCAGGCTCAGTGCAAAGCAGACACTGCACAGTCCAGCCAAACTCCAGCACCTTCTTCTTAAAAAAAACCTTCTCCGCTGGGTCCATACTGGTCAGATCGTTCTGTTACGGGGAGGCGGAGGAAAGAGGACCATAACGCAGAGAGAGGCAGGCAGGCAGACAGGCAGGCGATGGTTAAACACAGGTTTAATGAACAAAAAATGAGGAGAGCAAACAACGAAGGAAGTCCTGAAGGCACAGGCAAAAAGGTCCAAAATACAAAAACCAGAATAGGGAATCCAAAAACAAGGGCACAGGCTACGACACGCTGACAGGACAGGAACACAAACAGACACAAAACGATCTGACACCAGACAAAGGAAACACAGGGGCTAAATAAACTAGGTAACGAGAAGACGCAAGACAGGTGACACCAGGGCTGGGGAACAGGTGGAGCACATCAGACAATCACACAGGCGGGAAAACACAAAGTAAAGCTAGACAAGACAAGACAGAAAACAGACTATCAAAATAAAACAGGCAACCAGAACAACAGACAGGAAACATGAAATAAACTAAACACAGAGACTTGACACAACAGGGAACAGAAATATACAGAATAATGCAAAAAAAACAGAAAATGTACAAAACCATAACAGTAAACTACCAGACAAATCAAACCAGACTGATCTCATGAAATGGTGTATGTATGACACGCCAATTTGTATGCCATTATTGGCATGTTATCAAGACGCATAATCGCTTTTTAGCGTGTTTATCAACGCCGTTTAGCCTCCATTGACTTACATTACCTTGCGATTGCGTGTGAATTGATGCCGTAGGGAGTAAAAAGGGCGAAAAGCCAATCTTGTTCTTCTTTTCCTAAACCCAACCTGTTTTTCTTTTCCTAAAGCCAACCCCATTCTTCTTTCCCTAAACCCAACCTGGTTTTCTTTTCCTAATCCCAACCGTTTGTCCGTTTCTTGTTTTCCTAAAACCCGCGTGTGACGTAGCCTCGCGATAACACGCCACGTGGCGTGTATGTTTGCGCTGTGACGTTGCAGACTGCCGTCCGCTGTATACAGCGTAGACATACACGCAGATAGCTCATAATGCGCACAGATAACACGCCACTTGGCTTAAGAAAGTTGGCGTGTATGTTTACGCGAAGTCATGATGCCATGTTGCAGAGCACAAATAATGAAATGATGAGTTAACTAATTAGTAATGCTATAAGTTTAACAGTTGATTGCTGCACACATAACATTTTATAAATTAAGTATTTGTAATGATTACCAAATCATTTGTAAACCTTTAGCACATTGTTTGTAGACTGTCAATTGTAAAGCATCTATAAACATGATCTAGATAGCTATTATCAATGCTCAATTAATCATTTCTTTTATAGATCACTTAAAAAGATTTAATGTGGCCAAATAAATGTTTGTTGATGCTTTATAAACCACTTCTTAATCATTAACTAATTATTATAAGTTGCAACTTTACAATAACATCCACATAATGTTTATAGATGCTTTACAAAGTAATAATCATTGACAAAGTATTAACTATCTATTTAAAGGTCCAGTGTGTAATGTTTTTAGTTATTCATTATCAAAATCTGTGTTGCCCGTTCACAAACTTGTCCTTTTATTTATTATATTTACCACCACCATCAATTCCAAGTATTCCTTTTGGCTTGAAATTTTACATTTGCGTTTGTATGAACTGGGGTAGACGCTCCATATTCATGCACCATCTTGAAATATGTTAGCCGGTAAGGGACATACAGGACATACTGCTCCGCCTTTCGCGTTTTTGCTGTCACATGATAAACTCACAGGTGCTGCTAATGCTGCTAATGGGTATTGCCATGCAGTAGTAACACTCAATCACCCTTTTTGTTTTTCACTTGAAGAGGGAAATTTGCAATTGAAATGTCTTTTTTTGTTGCACATCTACATACACACCCAAGGCATTACACACACCGCTTTGGCCTTCCCATTATTGTGACAAAAGCACTGCTTGGTGATTCAGTGGGCCTTGCTCTCTAAAAACAGCTGTCTTAACTGCATCCCATTACGGCCATCCATTCCCCTCTCTCTTGCATTTCACAAATCTTCCCCACAGCAGCTCTCAGAGGGAAAGCAATACAAAAAAAATCAATATCCAGTATACGTCACTTTGGAAAAAAATTGTAGTTATTTGTGTAAAAGTACAGAATGTTACCCACTAAATACACTTACCGGCCACTTTATCAGTTACACTTTGCTAGTACCGTGTTGGACCCCCTTTTGCACAACATTTGCACCCTACAAAAGAAAACGCCACATACACTTTTCCATCCATCCATCTTCGTCCGCTTATCTGGTCTCAGGTCGCGGGGGTAGCAGCTCCAGCAGGGGACCCCGAACTTCCCTTTCCCGAGCCACATTAACCAGCTCCGACTGGGGGATCCCGAGGCGTTCCTAGGCCAGGTTGGAGATATAATCCCTCCACCTAGTCCTGGGTCTTCCGCGAGGCCTCCTCCCAGCTGGACGTGCCTGGAACACCTCCCTAGGGAGGCGCCCAGGGGGCATCCTTACCAGATGCCCGAACCACCTCAACTGGCTCCTTTCGACGCAAAGGAGCAGCGGCTCTACTCCGAGCCCCTCACGGATGACTGAGCTTCTCACCCTATCTCTAAGGGAGACACCAGCCACCCTCCTGAGGAAACCCATTTTGGCCGCTTGTACCCTGGATCTTGTTCTTTCGGTCATGACCAAGCCTTCATGACCATAGGTGAGGGTAGGAACGAAAACTGACCAGTAGATCGAGAGCTTTGCCTTCTGGCTCAGTTCTCTTTTCGTCACAACGGTGCGATAAATTGAATGTAATACCGCACCCGCTGCGCCAATTCTCCGACCAATCTCCTGCTCCATTGTCCCCTCACTCGCGAACAAGACCCCAAGGTACTTGACTCATTCCGTACCTGGAGAAGGCACTCCATCGGTTTCCTGCTGAGAACCATGGCCTCCGATTTAGAGGTGCTGATCCTCATCCCAGCCGCTTCACACTGCGAACCGATCCAGTGAGTGCTGAAGGTCACAGGCCGATGATGCCATCAGGACCACATCATCTGCAAAAAGCAGGGATGAGATCCCCAGCCCACGAACTGCAACCCCTCTCCACCCCGACTACGCCTCCTGTCCATAAATACTACAAACAGGATTGGTGACAAAGCGCAGCCCTGGCGGAGGCCAACTCTCACCTGAAACGAGTCCGACTTACTGCCGAGAACCCGGACACAGCTCTCGCTTTGGTCGTACAGAGATTGGATGGCCCTGAGAAGGGACCCCCTCACCCCATACTCCCACAGCACCTCCCACAGTATCTCCCGGGGGACCCGGTCATACGCCTTCTCAAGATCCACAAAGCACATGTAGACCGGTTGGGCATACTCCCAGGCTCCCTCCAGGATCCTACGGATCTGGTCCGTTGTTCCACGACCAGGACGGAATCTGCATTGTTCCTCTTCAACCTGAGGTTCGACTATCGACCTAACCCTCCTTTCCAGCACCTTGGAGTAGACTTTACCAGGGAGGCTGAGAAGTGTGATACCCCTGTAATTGGCACACACCCTCTGGTCCCCCTTTTTGAAAAGGGGAACCACCACCCCGGTCTGCCACTCCTTAGGCACTGTCCCAGACTTCCACGCAATGTTGAAGAGGCGTGTCAACCAAGACAACCCCTCCACACCCAGGGCTTTAAGCATTTCTGGACGTATCTCATCAATCCCTGGGGCTTTGCCACTGTGGAGTTGTTTAACTAACTCAGAAACTTCCACCAGGGAAATTGACGACAATCCCCCATCATCCTCCAGCTCTGCCTCTACCATAGAGGGCGTATTAGTCGGATTTAGGAGTTCCTCAAAGTGCTCCTTCCACCGCCCTATTACCTCCTCAGTTGAGGTCAACAGCGTCCCATCCTTACTGTACACAGCTTGGATGGTTCCCCGCTTCCCCCCCCCTGAGGTGGCGAACGGTTTTCCAGAAGCACCTTGGTGCCGACCGAAAGTCCTTCTCTATGTCTTCTCCGAACTTCTCCCACACCCGCTGCTTTGCCTCTTTCACGGCAGAGGCTGCAGCCCTTCGGCCCTTCGGTACCTTGCAACTGCCTCCGGAGTCCTCTGGGATAACATATCCCAGAAAGACTCCTTCTTCAGTCGGACAGCTTCCCTGACCACCGGTGTCCACCACGGTGTTCGTGGGTTACCGCCCCTTGAGGCACCTAAGACCCTAAGACCACAGCTCCTCGCCGCAGCTTCAGCAATGGAAACTTTGAACATTGTCCACTCAGGTTCAATGCCCCCAGCCTCCACAGGGATGCACGAAAATCTCCACCGGAGGTGTGAGTTGAAAGTCTGTCGGACAGGGGCCTCCTCCAGACGTTCCCAATTTACCCGCACTACCCGTTTGGGCTTACCAGGTCTGTCCAGAGTCCCCCTGACCCAACTCACCACCAGATGGTGATCGGTTGACAGCTCCGCCCCTCTCTTCACCCGAGTGTCCAAAACATACAGCCTCTGATCAGATGAAACGATTATAAAATCAATCATTGACCTTTGGCCTAGGGTGCTCTGGTACCAAGTACACTTATGAGCATCCCTATGTTCGAACATGGTGTTCGTTATAGACAATCCATGACTAGCACAGAAGTCCAACAACAAACAACCACTCTGGTTTAGATCAGGGAGGCCGTTCCTCTAAATCACGCCTCTCCATGTGTCTCCATCATTGGCCACGTGCGCGTTGAAGTCCCCCAGCAGAACTATGAAATCCCCCACTGGAGCCCCATACAGGACTCCACTCAAGGTCTCCAAGAAGGCCGAATACTCCGAACTCTTGTTTGGTGCATATGCACAAACAACAGTCAGAGTTTTCCCCCCCACAACCCGCAGGCATAGGGAGGCGACCCTCTCGTCCACCGGGGTAAACTCCAACGTAGCGGCGCTCAGCTGGGGGCTTGTGAGTATCCCCACACCCGCCCGGCGCCTCACACCCTGGGCAACTCCGTAGAAGAAAAGAGTCCAACCCCTATCCAGGGGTATGGTTCCAGAACTAAGACTGTGCGTAGAGGTAAGCCCCACCAGATCTAACCGGTAGCGCTCCACCTCCCACACCAGTTCTGGCTCCTTCCCCCACAGAGAGGTGACATTCCACGTCCCCAGAGCCAGCGTCTGCTGCCCGGGTCTGGTCCGTCGAGGCCCCTGACCTTCACTGCGACCCGTGTGGCAGCGCACCCGACCCCAGCGGTTCCTCCCACAGGTGGTGGGCCTATGGGATGGAGAGATGGATGCCACGTCGCTTTTTCGGGCTGTGCACGGCCGGGCTCCGTAGCAAACCCGGCCACCAGACGCTCGCTGACGAGCCCTCCATCTGGGCCTGGCTCCAGACGGGGGCCCCGGGCTTCCTCCGGGCAGGGTCTCTCTATCTCTTCTTCGTTCTGTCATAGGGTTTTTGAACCATTCTTTGTCTGGCCCCTCACCTGAGACCACTTTGCCTTGGGAGACCCTACCAGAAGCACAAAGCTCCAGACAACACAGCCCTCAGGTTCATAGGGACACACAAACCTCTCCACCACGATAAGGTGATGGTTCCCGGACATACACTTTTAATGAAGTTAAGTTTTCATGCAGTACAGTAACGTGAGCTATTTAAATTAGCTGATACATGGTTAAATGTGATTTGTTCTTACCAGTGTATTGCCGTGTGTCCTTCGTCCACAGCAATCCCACCAATCGGTTTCAAAACGTCCCAGTTAGAGAGTAAATGCTGTAAACATATTCTTTGTAAATCTTTACAATCATTCCCCAAACATAACAAGCAGGCCCACCTTATTGCACGGTACAGATTTTCTTCTAAACTTGCCATTTTCAGCAGGGGCGTCGGACTGGGGGGAAAAAGGGGACTGAGTACCCAGGGCCCTCATGTGAGGAGGGCCCAAAAAGATGCTAGAATGAATAGCTGTGGATGCAGGGAGGGGCCCATAGAAAATGCCTTTCTACAGGGGCCAGAATTTTGTGCTACGCCCCTGATTTTCAGCATGTAGCTTGATAACTCAAAGTTTGTTGTTATTTCCCAAAGGGAACAGAGTTTGAGAACAGAGCGGAGTGTGAGGGATAAAGCCTGACATCACTCACCGGATGTCATGCTTTATCCTGGATATGTACTTCCGTTGATCCAGACTGATGTTGACATGATTTGTCGGCTACACATCCATGATGTGATTCTCCCACCACATACCTAAGGTGCTCTATTAGATTGAGATCTGGTGACTGTGGAGGCCATTTGCAGTGCAGTGAACTCATTGTCATGTTCAGGAAACCAGTTCGACATGATATATGCGTGGAGTGACTGCCACGTGATTGGCTGATGAGATATTTGTGTTAACGTGCAGTTCAACAATCTGGAGACTCTGAATCCAGAAGGACTTTTACTTTTCACAGTGCCTTACATTGATACAACAATACATTCACAATATTTTCTGCTTTCACAGCTTGCAGATTTATTACAGCCATGTAAACCTGCTCTTAGGTAGTTGTAAAAAAAACAACACAATTCTCTACTCTTATTTCAATAATTCTGTTGATTGTCTGCTGTAATGACCTGTCGGTGACCACTGGATGGCACTGTGGCTTTATATGTAAACTCACAGAGTGGCTCTCCTCTGATCAGCAGTAAAAAAAAAACTTTGAAGAAGTCTCAGATTCCCCCAAGGAAACCATGAAAGACAAAGTTGTGAGAGCTGGAGCCGAGACGATTAAAAAAAAAGTCTGACTGTAAAAGAGCTGGTGTTGTGATCTTGTTTCCTGTGATCCATATATATTGAGCAAAGGGAGAGTGATGGTTGAGTGGGGACTGCAGCACCTCAGTGGCCCGTAGATGAATGAAGATGCAAATGGTGGGAGGGGGGGAAGTTAAAGCCTTCAGTGACACTAAGCACACCCCAGAGGCCCTGGTGCAGAACGCTCAGCCTTAGCACATCAAGGACACAGCCTCTCTGTCTGAGCGTCCTCTTGGCACACATCACATCCCGTCCATCTACATTTTCATCCAGACAAACACTTGACTCCCTATGCTGAGCTGAGCCAATGACAAGAGACAGATGTACCCTCCTCAGACAATCCAGTTTGATAAGCTGCTGCTCCACCAACTATTAAATAACCCCAAAAAACCCACCGGAATGAAAAAAAAGCCCTATTTTACATGAGAATGAAAACGTCTGGAAACCGTACCCTCGCACGTTGGCTTCGCCTTGGCTGTAAATGTCAATTTCATGTCAGATTCTTTCTCTATTCATCCATGACGTCTGTGATTGCTTCATCCCTTTGCATGAGAATGGCTTGAAATGAACGTTGGCCTATTCCGGTGCTCATTTTCAGCGCCCTGTATGAAATGCATCTTAAAAGGGCGGGGGTAGCAGACAATCACATGATCAGGCTCGGCTCTATAGAATATGAAATTGTGCACTGTAGGGTATATATCTAAAGTTATGCAGTGTGCCTCAACAGGCTCGAGGTGTTTTATAGTTTTCTTTATCCACCAAGAGCAGCTTCCCAGTGGGACCTTGGCTATGCTAAGGAGTGTCACAACCATGATGCAGGCCCCATGTGGCATGTTGTTTCTGGGAGTCATTCAGGCATACTGTACTCTGGCTTTCCTCTCCACTGCTTACAGAAATACAGGTGAGCCCACAGCAGGTGAACCTGTCATAGTCAGCACCTGCGGGATCCTAACAGCCAGCAAGGGGGAAAAAACTGAAGGACAGAGGAAGTTTTGTTGTGAAGAGTTGTGCTGTGTGCCACCTGGGAGGCTTAGTAATGAAGGTGAAACGCAATGTTGTCCTAAAGACACATGTTGAGAAGACAAACTGTTAACAAAATGCCATCACTATATGTTACTGCTTTTGATTAACAAGCCAAATGTTCAAACATTTAAATCAAGTATGCATTGGCTTATGAATTACAGTATCAATTAAAAAGAGCACTTAGTATAATATGACTACAGAATAAGAGCATGCAGTGTGTGTCAGAATACTAGCCTAACATCGTCATACTCAGATTCTAGTCAGAATGTGAACTTCCCGACCTCGAATGTTGTGGGCAGGGCTAAGTTCGGCTAGCATCCAGGCTTCAGACCTGTAGTCAGTATGTGGCCATTATTTAGGTAAGAAGTCAAAACTCAAATCCATAATGCCCTTTTGGCCTTTTAGAGCGTTGCTCATGCAGTTGTGTTTGGTACTATGATTTGTTTAAATGTTGATTTATGAACTAAGTGTCTGTAATTGCTGCTTAGTGCCACTGTTAATCCAAACTGTCTGCCTCCTGAATCACATTAGGCCAGATTTGTATAATGAAGTAATTAGTTCAATTACAAAGAAGAAAGTAGGGATAGCGTAAGAAACTGGGAACAAGAAGCTAGAAAGTACCCCAGTGCCACGAGCGTGTTTTCTGTCTAGCTGTTATGAAAACATACTCAGCAGAGTATGTGAAAATAGCCTTGTTATTGCAAATTATTTTCTTAATTTAAGCTTGCACATGTTAACCAAAGTTATTTTGAATCTTCTAATACAGACATTTTTTATTCTGTCCTTTTCCAATGCCAATTTCTGGACCCACTTTGCTGCAGCATCTCGTATATCAAGTAATTTCAGCTTGCTAACAATCCTCGCTACTTCACACGTTCCAAAAAAAATACAGCTCTGTGTTTTCTAGTTGGCTTCTGTCACCCACCAGAAGCTGCCATCACAACCAAGAGTGCTCCATTGTCTGCTAGCGTTGTCATTGTTATTAGTCTTTTGGATTGCCTGTGGAGGTATCGGCAGGCTCCGAAGGAAGCAGGCGCCAGGCTGGATAATTAGTTGTTCTTCGATGCCAGACGGGCACATTGCCGTCACTTGGAGGGGAAATAGAGAGTGGCATCACTATCACAGTAACACCGGAACAACCTTTGGTATGAGGGCTGGGTTCCAGCGCATCTGTCACACCACTAGTCATCTACCCACTGGCACGACAATAATGCCTACCACTCTAGCAATACACAGCATGGATAATTACTTTATCTGAAACGGCATTATACTTGTCATATTTGTCATAATTAGTTGTGGTGTGGTGGAATCGATATTGAGTTTCTATGTTGGCTTTGTTGATTGTTGTGGACAAAGAGATTGAAAGATTTTGGCATTTTAAATCTTCCATAAAAGAGACATCTGTAAAACAAATAGAAAGTCTATTTTGCCTTTTATTTACGTGTGTCCAGCAGTTGTGCATGTATTAAAGGTCCCATGACATGCTGCTTTTTGGATTCTTTTATATAGGCCTTAGTGGTCCCCTAATACTGTATCTGAAGTCTCTTTCCTGAAATTCAGCCTTGGTGCAGAATTACAGCCACTAGAGCCGGTCCCACAATGAGCTTTCCTTAGTATGTGCAATTTCTGTGTCTGTAGCTTTAAATGCTATTGAGGAGGAGAGAGGGGGGGCAAGGTGGAGGGTGGGGGTGTGGTCTTGACCAACTGCCACTTTGCTCATTTGAAAGCCATGATGTCTCTCTCTTTCTCATGGGGGGGCTAAATTCTCTGGGCGGGCAAAGCATTCCAGATCGGCCCATCTAAGCTTTCATTTTCTCAAAGGCAGAGCAGGATACCCAGGGCTCGGTTTACACCTAACGCCATTTCTAGCCACTGGGGGACCATAGGCAGGCTGGGGGAATGCATATTAATGTTAAAAAACCTCATAAAGTGAAATTTTCATGCCATGGGACCTTTAAATGTTGGGCGTGATGCCGACTTTATTTTTAAGGCTCCTTAGACCATTTAGACCAACCCCTAAGATGCTTATTTTGCAGCCTCTGACCTCCCAGAAGCTGCATCTTTCAATATTACATTTCCAACCATGAGCTTGCTGCTGGGGGTCCCGGTGACCCTGTGGTGACAGCTCTGCTGCTTTCTACGGGAGATGTGTATGATGACAGCAAGTATAGAAAGGCCTGCGAGCAAGGTTCCTCCAAAGCCCAGCAGGATGCCATACAAGAGGGGTAGAGCTACATCCGAAGGCCCCTTCTGATACACAGCAACTGGGGCCCGCTCCACGATCAGATCCAGGTCACGCCATGTCAGATCCCTTACTAACACACACGCACACACACACACACACACACACACACACACACACACACACACACACACACACAACACAAACAGCACAAACAGGATGGATACACTTATCATCTCAAAGGACAGTGGGAGCATTTTTGTCAAGTTTTAGCTTGAATGAAGCACCTGGGAGAAAATGTAAAAAATGGACAGGTGATAATTACATTTTTGAATTTTTAGGTATCCTGGGAAATACTACTCATATCGTGAGAGTGTTGATGTTGAGAAGTAATGAGTTGGAAGCATGCCCACGGCCACCAAATCTGGCATCTCATCTAAACACTTAATAGATTCAGGGTTCAGCGGAACATTTTATCATTTGTCATTCAGACAGTCTCCAGAGGGATAACCCAAAAATCTCCTCTTGACATCAATAGCCAAAGATATTTGGGCTTATACATGTTAAAAGACTCAGTTCTCCATCACTAATTCTATTTTATAGTGTGCTAAACTAATGTGACTCCTTCAAGCTTTAGGATAAATTACCTCTTCGTGTTCGTGTTCTGGCCTTCTGTTCTTCATGCGGTTGGCCCATTGTGTCTAATTGTACCGGTGGGAAGTTTAAAGAGTTGACATATTTGTGATAGTCTTCAACGTAGCGTTTCAAGCTCAAGGCTTTGTCCTGGTTGATGTTCTTCCCCACTTCTGTAAAACAAACAAAAAACACACACAAGCACAGGGCCAATCTAAAAGTATCTCTATGTCACATCAAATGCTGAAAGTGTATGCATTTCATCCTTTAAAAGAGTGAACATTTGAATTTAATTGTTGTTTTCTCGCCCTGAACCTAATTAGTTCTGCCAGGAGAGCAACTGCCGTCCTTCGGTTCAGAAAAAATTAACCACTCAAGTTTGTACGTATGAGTAGATCTCTTCAGAACTGCAATCAAGTGAACGATAATTGCTGCATTTTGCATCTACACAGTCTTTCTCATCAAAGCCACCACTGCCCCCCCAATGTCATAACTCATCTCTTCCCATCCTCTCCTTGTCTTTTTTTTTTTACTCCAAAGCTGCTGATGAAAGGAGCAGATGGTTTGTTCTGTGGCTGGTGTCAGCTCCACTGAGTCCTCTGTCAGATCATTTACACCTCCTTCTATCCAACGCCACTCGGCTGTGGAGTTGTGTACACACTGGACTGCAACACATGCCAGAGACTGGCAGTCTGCAAAATATGCCACTTTTGAAGTTCCAATTAAAACAAATCTCAAAGTAATGAAGCAATTATGCATGGTTGTTAAAGTCTCAAGGAGGCCTTCTTGACCGAAATAAACCAATTTTGAAAATACACCGCAATGTAGCCAAATTAAGGCTTTGTTCCAATTTCTTTTTGTCAAGGGACATGCTGAGACAACACTGTACTGTACATACAAAGTGAACTATTTTATTATGAAACCCATTGCCTTAGTGGCACCACACATAATTATTCTATTAGATGAAGAGAAAAGATTCAATGCTAAAGGAGTCACATGGGTTCTTTCTGTCTCCATTTGTTTCTCACCAATGGCAATGTCTGTTCTGCCGATGTGCTGCAAGGCGCGAGAAAGCCTGTCGTAGTAGGTCTGATCGCCGTACCTCAGCATCCAGTCTGTCAGGGCCGTCCGGCACTGAGCCTCACTATCTAGTAAACACAAAACATATGGCTCTCAGACGGGCAGGTCTCTGACAGTCAGCCTGCTGCCAGACACTTCCCAAGCTGAGCTGGACGTGTGAGAAACAGACAGGTCTGAGGGTGGACTTCATTTCTACCTTATTACAGCCAATAGCCTGTAACTCTTAGAGGATATGTTCACATTTTGCCAAGTCTATCTTAAAAATCATCATACTTTCTTTGTTCTATGTTGTTTTATGCCCCGGTAAAGCACTTTGTGACTTATGTCTGTGAAAAGCACTTTATACATAAATTGTACTTTTTTTACTTGCTTACTGGCCGTGAAGAAAGCCCTTCCTAAAGCAATTTCAAAGTTCTGTTACAAAAATGCATTCTAGAGTTCAGCTGAAGTGAATATGAGGCGTTAGTAGTCTGTATCTTTGTCCTTTTTTTTTTTTTTTTTATAAATACTGTATGTTTATTGCTTTTTGAAAAAAGTGCTTGGAGAAATAATACAATTACACAACAAACAGAACATAGCACTTCAGAATTTGGTCAAATAAGGTTGCAAGTTGGAATAAGTAACAAAAGACAAACAAACAACAAAATGGTGTCATTTCAAAAGGACAAGAAGTGGACATTGAAGAGTGCAAGAAAATGGACCAAAAAAAAAAAGATATATACACATACCCATACACATAAATGCACAGTGGGACACTAAATAACATCTGCAGCCTGCCCCTCAAAGAATCTCAGTACAGGGTAAAGTTATGATCTTTTAAGTAAAACGTTTCCTCTCAAAGAGGAAGTTACGTACTAAAAATAAACTTAAAAAAAAAATGTAACACAGTAATGTTATGTTATAGTGAGGATAATAGCATTATTATCTGGCATTGGTTAATAAAAAGGGTGCATCTATGTTAATCATTGATTTAATGCACCACTCGACAAGCATGCTAACTGACCCAAATCAAACGCACCTAGGTGAGCAACAGGTGCATGCTGGGTCAAGCTAAAACACTAAATGCTAATATTTTCATGGTGGGTCTGCCGGCTGTAACTTTATTTGCTTTAGAAGTTCTACCTTCAGTGAGGTTTGTGAGGCCTTTCTGCTATTTGTGACAGTCACAGCTGTGACTGCAGAGCCTCCCTCAGCTCCAAACTTTTTGAATTTGAAGAGGACAGCAAGGCTGAGTTGAGAGGTTGAACCTAGGGCAGATTGTGAAGGACTTTGCGGTGCACAAAACTCAGACTAATGTTCAGACAGGTGACTACAACAACAAACGCATTGACCTTTGTTACCATACGCATTACGCGGTGTGTAAAAACCGTGAAAGCTCTCTTTATGCTTTAATGTGTGTGTTTTGGGGCTGCTGTAGAGTTTATACAGTATTGCCTTTTCGTCTCTGTTGATGGGTGCCTTGGTGATGTTTCATTCTGCTGTTACAGAGGCAGGACATTTCATTTCTGCAGCCTGTTAATGCTTGTGGCACCCACCGTGGTGTACATACTGTAGCTCTTTTTGTTTATTTGCGAACGCAATATCTCAGGGAATCTCTTAAACTTTGGCACAAACATCCACTTGGACTCAGGGATGAATTGATTATGTAGGTACACATTGGCCATAACTCAATAATTCATATGTTAATTATGACAACATTTCACACAAATTGGATAAAATGATGAAGTGATGACATTTTACATTGAAAAGGTCAAAGGTCACAAACATACTTTTCTGCCCATTATTCAATGGTATAACTCAGGAAGAGAAGGGGAGAGATTTGGTTTGATAGTGAATTGGTGACACTAATCTTGAAACTTTGGCGATTGTATAGATCTTCTGTGCTGCCGGGTCGAAGATGTGTGTGAAGCATCCATGTTTCACCAAAAAATACACTTAATACCTTTTATTAAATTGCTTCAAAGTCTTAACTACATATTATATATGTCTGGACATACATGGACGTAAACTGCAACTTGACTGGTTGGCCGAGGCATATTACCGCAAGGCAGTAATTCTAGTTGTGTAATTGTCTGAGTTTTGTCCTCTTCTGGTTAATTATATCAAGGCTACACCGAAGAAGGTGGTTGTTTCTCTCTAACTGATAATCAGTTGTATTCACAGGCTGCAAATGTCCGTCTATAGAAAAGGAATGTATTGTTGTTTTTGACAATAAGAGGTTGTTGGTGCGGTTCACACCCAGAGACGGTGTGATTTGAGAAGAAGAAGACGAGGAAGAAGAGGATGAAGAAGGAAGAAGAAGAACCAGAAGAACCAGAACCAGAACCTTCATTTATCTCGTGAGTGGAAATTCACAATTTACTGTTAGTACAGTTGCACACACATCAAACACAGGCCTGAATTACACACATGCTCAGGACCTATTACATGCTACACACACACTAATGGAGAGATGTCAGAGTGAAGGGGCTTCTCCTTGGAGGAGCACCCCGAGCAGTTGGGGGTTCGGCGCCTTGCTCAAAGGCACCTTGGTAGAGGTCGACCGATATGGTTTTTCTCTGACCGATGCCGATGCCGTTCTTTAGAAATCAGGGTCAGCCGATGGCCGATTAATGCTGCCGATTTATTTTGGCCGATATTTGGCTGATATGTGCTTGTTTTTAAACCTCTATTTGAAAGATAAAATGTAACACTAATATACACAGAATTTCTCAACAAAAACATTTATTTAACACTTAACCAATCTACACTGTATAGGCTACTTCAATTAAAAATGTATAATGTAAAAATATATGCCTACTGTATATTGTATAAATAATGTATGAAAAATATATTAAATAAACGAAACAGGTAAGAAGAAAATAAACTTTGTCAAATAAACCTTTCAACGAAAAATAAAGTTTAGTGCACTTAGCAGCATTTATTAAACTTCTGAAAATACAAATCTGCAAGCTTCACAGAAAGTGACATGTTATTATTAATCTCAACACTATTTCCTCCTAACTCCTGTTGAATCACATAAGACTAGGGCTATCTAAAGTCAGTTCTTGTTCACCTTGTTTGTTAGATCATTCAAGTGTTTTGGGGATCCTACTGTTACATGTCCTGTTGTTCTCATTAGGAGCTTATCTGAGCACATTTCTGTCATTCAAACAACTCTTACTTGTAATTTAAAACTCATACAGCCAATTTAATAAAATTAAGGGTTTTATTCGTGCTCGAGTCCATAGATGCAGTTAATGGATACAGGCACGGAGAACTGAAGGCTCTGTTAGCAACGATTAGCTCCGTTAGCGGTTATCTCCGTTAGCGGTTAGCTCCAGTTAGCTCCGTTATAGGAGTGGATGAGACTGCCACGGACAGGGTAACAACCAGACCCTGATAAATGATATTCGGGGAGCTTCCACAGCGGTGTGGCCGCGGTGTTTTGTACGGTTTTATTAGTACAGTTAATCCCAAGGCAAGAACACCAGCAATATGCTACTACTAACGGTAGCGTCTGAACCTGAAGTGACTCTGCAAGACACACTGCGCAAGAATTCACGAGGGGAGGAGCTGGAGGCAGCTAGTCTGGGCGCGCTGTAAAAAATGTCGCCTATTCATGTTTTTAACA
Source organism: Sander lucioperca (assembly GCF_008315115.2). Taxonomy (NCBI): domain Eukaryota; kingdom Metazoa; phylum Chordata; class Actinopteri; order Perciformes; family Percidae; genus Sander; species Sander lucioperca. The sequence continues at coordinate 32,837,172 of NC_050184.1, forward strand.
CTAGGATGCCCGCAGATGCGCCTGCTTATTAATCGGCTTGATATTGGCCGATGCCGATTATGTAAAAAAATGCCAAAAATCGGCCGATTAATCGGTCGACCTCTACACCTTGGTAGTATTTTTTTTCTTTTAGTCAATAGTTTTATCATGTAACATAACATCAGATACCCCTCCCCCACCTCCCTTCAAAAATGTAACACAGTAACGTTTACTCAGAGTACATTTAAACTGACCTACTTTTTACTTTCATCTGAGTACATCTTTACACAAGTACTGTTACTGTTAGTAAAAGGTCTCTATTGTAACCGTACTTTTACTTGAGGAAATATTCTAGTACTCTTTCCATTTCTGCCTATAATGCACTCATTAGACATCTATGATTTCTGTGGTCTGAAGTGCCGGAGTTGTGTTACTGACCTGCAGCATATGAGGTGTCTCTCTTGGCTCGAGGCTTAAGATCGAGTAGATTTTTTTGTGGTGAGAGGCGCTCAACGTGCTGGAAGATGTTTTCCTCTGGGTGAGAGAGGGCGAACAGAAGCTCCTCGCACTCCGTAGACGTCAGCATCTCCACTAACCGCTCCAGCTGATGGACACTGATGTCTTCTGCCACTAAACAGCCAAAACACGCACTAATTACCGTAAGTAAATATAATGATGTAAATACTTACTAAATACTCTAGGAAGAACACCAGTTTAGCCGATAGGCAATGGGACCAAGGCTTGTACTCAACCGTTACATAAAGGCATGACCATACTGTAACACTGTACATTCCAGGTAATCAGTGGTGGAAGGAGTACTCAGATCTTTTACTTAAGTAAAAGTACTAATACCACACTGTAAAAATACTCTGTTACAAGTACAATTCCTGCATTGAAAATGTTACTTAAGTAAAAGTATGTAAGTATCATCAGGAAAATGTACTCAAAGTATTAAAAGTAAAAGTACACAATGCAATGAAACTGGAAACGATCAACTAAGTGTTTAATGGTCTTATCATTTCAGCTGGTCTTGTAGGCCTGTATATTGTTGGGTAGTTTATTATTTAATAAAACATCGTATTTTATAAACTACATGTGTTTTGTGTGCAAAAATCTTAATTTGGAAAGTAACTAGTAACTAAAGCTGTCAGATGAACGTATTGGAGTAAAAAGTACAATATTTCTCTCTGAAATGTAGTGGAGTAGAAGAAAGTGGCATGAAAACAAAAGACTTAAATCCCCATTATGTAATGTTTTGAGTTGATTCTTAGAAAAAAACTCTTTGTTCTTTGATAAATATGTGCTCATTCATGTGTAATTACTTCCACCAACTAATCAAAGTATTCTCGTAAGCGTAGAATCTGCCATTCAGAATCATTCAGAATACATCTGAATGATGAATGAACTCGAGTCACTGACCTCGCCAGACTGTCCAACGGCCGATTATCGGCTTGGTGTGTCTCGGGCTTTACACTCGGTGTCACCGTGACGAATGCCAGGGGGAGATTACTCGCCAGGGAAGCGAAAAAGAGAATTAAAACGACAACGCGACAGGCAAAGCAACAAGACCAAAGTTAATATTGGAGTGGCTAGAACAGCTGCGTGTAAACGATGGAGATACTAAGAGCTAATTTCGGATTCGGCCACCGTAGGAGTTAAAACGCGATCAGAATGGGAGGGGCTAGAAAGTAATATTCAGTTGGTTGTCATATACAATTTCACCGCTAGATGGGAGAAATTCTTACACAATGTAGCTTTAAGTAAAGTGCAAGTAGCTCAAAATTATACTTAAGTACAGTACTTGACTAAATGTACTTAGTTACATTCTTCCACTGCAGTTAATGAATGTAATGCTGACACTTCACAACATTTCTGCGGCATGTTTGTGCTTTCAATTAGCAAGTGCTGCTTGTGTTGCATGAAACTGTCATATAACCCTCCGCAGCTGCTTAGAATAGAAACTGAATAATCATCATTTCCCAAACACTGAACAATCAGCAATTTCACTCTCTCTGTGAGTGTCTTCAGCTTCATTTTTTTTTAACATGCTGGCTGCTGATATAACTGCACCTGCCGTAGGAACATTTGCTCTCACCTGTGTCCTCTCCGAGTGTTGAACTCAGAAATAGAAAGAAGAAGAAGAGGGGAGATAATTTCCAGACTTTCATGTCAGCTGAAGTAGTATAGACTCAATGCTGCTAACAATATATGGAGTTTATTTTCAAAACTTACAAATGATCTAGAATTGTTTGAAGTGTAAACAGTGTAAGTAGCATTCTTTGTCTTTTTTCAGAAGAGCCAATCACCATGCAAGAGATATTAATGCCATTGGGAATATGTTTATGAGGAGAAGCATTAGAAAAGTTTGCACTATTGACTGGAGGGTTGTAACAATTCTTTTACTTATTTACTTTTTTTATTAGTAAAGAGATAGTTTAGTCTATAAAATTTCCAAAAATAGTATCAAAATCCCGTTAAAAGTTCAGATCCCAGATCTTTCAAAATGCTTATTTAGTCTATATTCAATTCAAAAGTATACAACACGGTCAAAAGCAACAATTGACATCACACTACAGGCATGGCATTGCAAAGTTTTAGTAATGTACTAATATTATTATTGTGAGATAAATAAATATCAGGTGATATGTATTGTAAATTATTACGTGTGTGTGACAGTTGTTTTTTGGGGGAACCATTCCATGCCATTGAAACCAGGAGGGTGCATTTATATGTATGTGAATGTGTACACACATGTATAACCATGAGCAAAAAATATGTTTCTCTGCTCTGTGGTGTTAATAATATTTCACATTTTAAAATGTCTCCAAAGGAGATTGATTGTCAGGAGCCAAAAACACAACAGACACAGCAGTGAATGGACATGCTCACAAACCTCCAGATGCTCTGTTTGATTTAAAATTCTATTGAACTTAGAGGTTTTATTGATAAACCCTGCAGTTAGCTTTATAAAAACTATAAAGTCTAACCTACGAACGGAATATGTAGCAGGTAACGCACGCATTGTGGAGTATTGTGTGAAACACTGAGGTATGGAAAAGTAAAACAGCAAAAACTATTAATGTTTAGTATGTCTTTCCCTTTGATGTGCACTACTGGGGAGACGTGTACTGGGAGTACTTTAGATGCATCTCTCTAGCAAGGAGAAACATGTTTAATGACATTGTTGTGTGGGCTACAGTGAGGGCATGTTTTAAATTGTTAATCAGCTTCATTTGCCAAACAGTAAAGGTTGTTTGTGTGGGCTGAGTCTCAAATTCTCCATGTTGGCTAATGAAAAAAAATAATGCTGTGGGGCTGAAAACCACAGAAAGTTGGGTGTGGGTGGTATAATGGCTCTGTAATCATTTGAGATGCTCAAAGAAAGAAAAACTATGTTCAGGATATTTATTTATATTACAGAGTTGCTCAGTACAGTATCTTATTGATGAAAATACATGCATAACATATTTTGCACTACATGCTGCAAGAGAAACACATACAATATACAGTTCCCTATTAACAGTACAATCTTCCATGTAATTTCCAACATTCAGCATGCCGTCAAAATGGAACAAATTGAGTTACTTCTTTGACTTTTGAATTGGATGCCTTCTGATATTGTGAGTGTTAGCTTGTGAAGCAGTATCCCCATGTCTCGTACACTTCACACCACTGAAATCTGGTTTAATACAGATACAGACTCCGGTGGAATGAAGGATAGAACACATGGAATATTCTTGCAGAATGTGTCTTAAATATGAAACGCACATTTACATAACACAGCCTTGTTCATTTCTAAAAATGATTTTTATTGCGATTCTGATTCATTACAGTTTTCCCAAAGTGATGATTTTTAATGTTAAGCTGGAGGCCAGATGGAGGCTGACCCTGGCACCTAGTGCAGAGCAGGCGATTGGGACTGTATGATTTATGAGGAAGCCTCCGAGGTTGAGGGGGTGGCAGTGAATGCAGCAGGGGTTGGAGGTTGGCCTCTCCCTTTTCTTGAGTTGGAGTTTGAGCCTGAGCCTGAGCCTGAGCCTGAGCGAGACCAGGCCTGCCCTGCTCTGTGGCTCCAGGGTTTCATGCTGCTGTTGAAATCCTGAGCCCTGGCACGTTATCACAGGCCTGAGCTGAATGACTGTTTAGTCATCAGTGATGCAACCCCACCACAGCCCTCCTCAAGCCCCCCGCTGCCACCAGACACCCCGGCCAGCCCCGCTATCTGTCCGCCTCAGAGTCCCGCTCCTGGGGGAAGACAACACCAACACCAACACCAACACCAACACATCTCTCACTCCCCACACCTGAAGCTTTCTCCCTCCTTCATGCACACCTTTTCACTAACTACTCCCCTCCTACACCCAAAGATCTTCATTCGTCCTGCTGAATCTTCCAGTACAAATGTTGCTTCCAAGCCTGTGATTTCTCCAGGTGATCTTAATCTTTTAATAAATTCCCCACAGGTACTTTTGTACCAGGGTATAAGTTATAGCTACAGCTCTAGACAAATCTACTGTCTTAAATATTTGCAAGATTAAACTTTAAGCTTTGTTCTGTGCATAGATGAATGCCTCACCTCGCTTAAAATGCATCACTCACCTCATTTGCTGCGTAAGTTCCCCAGTGACTCTGTGAATGCAATGCAAATCAAACAACCAAATTGCTCAAAGCCGTCTTCACGAGGGACTGAAGGTTCAGCTGACAACGTGCCATCTGTCTTCTCTCTGGCTTTTTTCCCTACCTGAATCAGGTACTGGTGTTTTAGAGGACTGCATCGACCAATAAGAATCAAGCACCTGAGTAGGACAACCCTTTTTCCAACCATAAAAAGCAGCCCCACCCTGCCATGTGGCGTGGTTTTATTGCCAAGAATTTAGAAAAAGAACTAATAGACACATGAACTGGAATCAAAGTAAAGGTAGTATTCCCCAAAGTGTTGTGACCATACAACAGTTTTATTAAAATCATCAATTTCTTTTAAATCTCTTATTAACATAACAGACACAACATTGTATCCACTTCAAAGGCTTTGAGAGAAGACTCCAAGGAAGGCATACACATTTACAAATGAAATAAAGGAGTTTCATGTAATATTCATCTAATAAGGGCCTGGCGTTCATTGTTTGATGAGTCTCTGCTGTAATTCGCTCCTTTTTGTCTCACTCTCTAGGGTAAATCACATTCTTCATTAGACCAGAGCATCTCTAAAGCATTTCAGAAGCCCTTTCAACCCATCTTCATACAAATATTTGAATGTTAATTTGCAACTGTGATGAGAAAAAAAAGCCTTTGCATTAAGATAAAGTCTATTGTACCTCCTGAGTATCAGTCAGCCCTAAAATCACTATAATCCACACTGTAATATATTATCAAAATACACTCGAAACATCTGTTCAATAGGTAGTGTACTTTGTTTTCAGGCAGAAAAAACTAGAAAAAATACATTTTAAAAAAATCACAAGAAACTTTGCAGCTCAGTTCTCTAGCTGCAAGTATATATCCTCCTTTCAGCCTTAAATGAAAAATGGGGCGACACCCGACATCCCTCAATGTGAAAGGACCGACTTTTTGAAAAGCATTCCTTCCCCTCACAATGGCAGGGATGGGGGTGGGGGGGGGGGGATGGGTGAGGAAGAACAGCGCCCATACATTCCTGAGAGGTAGAGTGCTGCACCGAGCCTCACCTGACAAGATATTTCTCTGGAGAGCACATTCATTTGAGCCCAATCTTCTTTAGATGCGATTTTACTGACAAGGACACCAATATCTTTGAGTTATGAGCTGTTGTTCTCTGGAGACAGACAGTGCTTTGCCTCGGTGTTCTGTGTGGGCCAGATAGCTCTGGACAGTGTGACTTGTTCACGGTAATCTTTTGGACCTCTGGAAGGTGACAGCTGAAAAACGAGCCTTTAAAAAAAACACTGCTCGGAGGCAGCCCCGCATCTGGCTTCCTAACCACAGCTGAGAAAGACTTCATCGCACTGTGAACTGTCTGAACCAATACTGTTCTGCTCGCTTTAAAACGTACTACCCAACAATATAACGGCCTACAAGTACACCTGAAATGATAAGCCGATTAAACACTTAGTTGATTGACAGAACTGTTTTGATTTATCATTTCCAGTTTCTAAAAAAGATAGTAAAAAAAAGGATTTGTCTGCATTGAGTATGTTCTATTTCTTAGGCCGATTTGTCAAATCAAAGAATCTTTAGGGAGATCGGAAGGTGCCATAATAGATTTAATTCAATTATTCAATCCAAAGACCCTGAGTCATTTTTTTTTTTGCAGCATTCGTTCCTTTTACACATAGGTGCAAAACTTTTACTTTTAATACTAAGTACATGTTCCTGATGATACTTCCATACTTTTACTTAAGTAACATTTTCATTGCGGGGCCTTTAACTCTAACAGAGTATTTGTACAGTGTGGTATTAGTACTTTTACTTAAGTAGAGGATCTGAATACTTCTCCCACTACTGCGTGTATGCAAATAAATACATCAAATCTTTTTTTTCACAGCTAGACTTAGGGACCATCCACACGGAAACGCTTTTTGGTGCAAATGCACAGGTTTTGCATCATTTTGGCCGATCGTCCAAAAGAATCCTGTAAACGCACTGCCTGAAGACGCACTTTTTTGAAACCTGGTCCCAGGGTGAAAAAATTCGAAAACCCCGCCCTTGCGTCTTCGTTTGGACGGCGAAGCCGCATACTTGCGTATCGATGATGTCATCGCCACACCCCTCGATCTCTAGCCTTCAGCCTCTTATCCCGTGACGACGTCTCATAACAACAACAATGGCGGACTACATGCTTGCGTAGTTTCTGGTTTCCTTGTACTAGCCATTTTTGTCGTCTTCTTCTTCTTGTGTTTGGTTTCTTCTTCTACTGTCTGTTTGTATATAGCGTGCAAGCTTTATGCGCATGCTCCGCCTTTTCTTCTCAGTTTTTGGTGAATTTCTGTAGCAGAAACAGCGCCACCTATAGGCCTGTAATATGAAGTAGCGTGTTGAGTCATTCACAAATGTATCCATTTGGACGCATACGTATATTCTTGAAACGATGCCAGGGAAGACGGGGAAAAAACAGATTGTTTTGGTACGTGTGGACGTGGCTTTGGCTAGACCATACCGGCAGCATGTATCAGTGGGCATCAAATGCATTTTCTGATGTCTCCGAAGCTCTGACAAAGGTGTGTGCTGTTTTTTTGGGAAGCTGCCTCAGAGGAGATTAAACGCCCTGGTGTTAAACAGTTGCTGCAATCTACAAAAAAGTTGTTGTTTTTTCGTGTTTTTATTGATATAACTGAAACAATATTGCAAAAGTGTGAACATCAAGCAGTCCACAAAGTGTTTGCCTGTTTGTTTAACTAGCTTTGCCGAGTAGATTTGATTGCTGCTGGTTTATGACTGCGAGTCAGATCCGATCCGGTCTTACATAATTTGCAGTTTCATATGTTTCATACACTTAATATCCATCAGGGTTTCTGGAAAATAATCTCTTTAATGTATCTCTGTTTGCTTAATGTTTCAGGCAGGTTGGAGAGTTATGTTGTTGAATAAAACAACTTAAAACTGCTGTTCTGTTGAGTTTTAACATGTATTTCTGTCTCAGTGAGAGACGTGCCTCCAGGATCACAGGTTGGCCAACAGTGCTTTCAGTCCTTAGGTTGCTGAACACCTGCACCTCGATCTTTTGCTGGAATGAAGGAGCAAGACACAGTCATTCAGAGATGTTTTGGGTTGAGCGTTGACCCTTAAGACAGAGAGATTTGTTGAATGAAGAGGTGCTGTATTTCAGCACTACACTCCCTGAAGGCAGCACACCGAGTGAGGGCTCCGTTGAAACACGTCACACATGTTAGGAATGTGAGCTTCAACACAGAATTCACATTTGTAGATTCACATGAACATGCTAGTGTGAATAAGTGTACCGTGAGCCTCCACAGATGGCTGAAACACTATTATTATTATTATTATTATTATTACAGATCTGAGATCGTATTTTATAAAAATAGAAACGTAACAGTGCCAACATGTGGGAAACAGGACTTTATTTGACATAATGCCTGACATTAACATGACTGTTTGGTATTAAATTCATACCTGAACAATAATCACTAAAAACAGCTTTGTTGTAGTAAACAACAAGTAAAACTTCAAAATAAAAGCGCTACAAAATAATTTGGGGTTAGTTATGGTGTTAGGTGCTAACCCTGGTAGTCTTTACTAAATTAGTTTGCGCTTGTGCCATTCAGTCAAATTGATTAAAAAAAAGTAACTTATAAACAAAACAGATATTTTGAATGAAAATGTTATCTCTAAAATGAATCGCAAAACTTCTGTATGCTGTAGGAGTGTACCATCACTGCCGAAATTTGCATCAATCTGCATCTACATCAAAATACAAATTACAGTATGTTAGGCTACAACACTAATTCAGAAATGTGTTCACTAAGACAAACGTACATGAACATGCCACAGCTGTACCACATGCTTATTGTTTATTCATGTACATAGCATGCCACATGCTGCGTTATGAGCACAGATTATTGTATGTGTTATCGTCAATCTTAATATTTATGTTCTGCATATTGTATTCCCATGCTTCAATGTAGTGAAGACGCATCGCAGAACAAACGTCCCACTTTTGAGTAATGAAACAAAATTGCTTTTTCATTTAAAAAAGATGGTATTTACTTTGGCTTTTGACATTTATTGCAATTTTAATGTTTTTGTGTGAGATTCCTGGATGTCAGCCACTATAGCCTGAAGCCGCCCAGGGGTTGTCTTTCCACTTTGATACACCCCCAGCTCTCTCTCTCTCTCTCTCTCTCTCTCTCTCTCTCTGATGCCTCATTGGCTCATTCTGTTCGGACTTGCCCAAGCAGGAATGCACCTACCTTCTAATGCACTTTCATGTTCAAGCAAATTGACAATGAAGAGTGCCATCATTTTTGCAGAATAAATATTGCATTCTCCATTTGGATGCAGATTCGCGATGTCACACCCAGAATACAAATGGGCTGTCTGTCTCTCTCACGGAAAGTAACAGAACTGTGTGAATATGATTTGTGTGAGCTCTAGACAAATACTGTATGGCACAATGTGATTAGGTCTTATTGAGAATCACTGTCATGAACAAACAAAATAAGAAATAATACAGTCTGAAGCATAATTAAAGTCCACGATTTCAACTACTGGTAGCAGCCAGGAGATGCTATTCCCCCGATTGTCCAATGTTTCTGCAATTCTTCAAAATCCCCTTTGAAGTTCTTCTTTTCACTTCAATCTTCATCAAAATTGATCAAACAGCACCACGTAAAGAGAGCTTGAAAGTCAGTTTCTGTGAACTCTCTAAGAGATGACTGTGGAGCATGGATCTTCAACAGGGGGTCCAGGACCCCTAGGGGGGTCCTCAGAGTCAATGCCCCCTGCATTGACTCTGAGGCCTCCAAATTATTGTAAAATTTTTCATAAAATTAAAAAGTCCTAAAATGAATCCAACATATTATTAGCAAATATAAATCCCCACTGATGATAGGCTTACTGGCCTATAGATAAGGTAGTCTCTAAGGCCATCCACAGATACACCCTATGTTGACACATTTAAACATGAGTTATAAACCCTGCCAACAATTACTAGACAATTTTAATAGGTTATTATTCTATGCAAAAAAGTTATGTATAAAGGCTTTAGGCCACCCTACACGTTATTGTAGGCCCAATTTAATATGCAACTTAATTTTATACAATATATGTAGTAGGGGGTCCCTGCTCCATTTCTCATTCAGTTAAGGGATCCTTGGCTTAAAAAAGGTTGAAGACCCCTGCCGTAGATAATTCCTAAGCAAGTCTTTTGTTGTCATTTGGACTGTCCTGTGCAATACTCAGTGATCCTGGGTCATGGTACTGATATTGTGAATAAATGGGTAGTTAGACATAGACATGCAGTCGTTTTGATCTTTCAGTGATCGACTTTCTAACTGTAACAGATTACATTTTGCATACTATCTGGATCTAGATCCATGTTATCAAACAGAGACGGAAAGTACCACGTACATTCACTTAATTACTGTACTAAGGCATATTTTGAGATCCTTGTACTGTACTTTACTGAGGTATTTCCGCTTTACTCATACTTCCACTTAACTACATTTCAATGTACAAGTTTATTGTACATAAGTCTGAGTCTTTGGCAATTAGACTCCATCGTATAAATAATATTTAAAAGGGGTAGAAGTAACAGGACATACAGCGGGGAAAATAAGTATTGAACGCGTCAACATTTTTCTCAGTAAAGATATTTCTGATGGGGCTATCGGCATGAAATTTTCACCAGATTTCAGTAACATCCCGAGTAATCCACACATACAAAGATGTCAAAAATAAATAAGTCCATACATTAAGTTGTGTGTAATAAAGTGAAATGACACAGGGAAAAAATATTGAACACACTTGCTGAAATTTATTTAATACTTAAGAAAAAGTACGTAGAAAAGCCTTTGTTGGTAATGACAGCTTCAAGACGCCTCCTGTACGAAGAAAGTAGTCTCACACATTGCTCAGCTGTGATTTTTGGCCATTCTTCCACACAAACTGTCTTCAAATCTTGAAGGTTCCAGGGGCATCTTCTATGAACCTCTTCTTTCCAGAGGTTTTCAATTTGATTCAAGTCGGGTGATTGACTGGGCCATTCTAACAGCTTGATTTTCTTTCTCTGAAACCAATTGAGAGTTTCCTTGGCTGTGTGTTTGGGATCATTGTCTTGCTGAAATGTCCACCCTCGTTTCATTTTCAGCATCTTGGTGGATGGCAGCAGAGTCTTATCAAGAATGTCATGGTACATTTCTCCATTCATCCTTCCTTCAATTATATGAAGTCTGCAAGTGCCAGATGCTGAAAAACAGCCCCACACCATGATGCACCTACCTCCAAACGTCACTGTTGGTATGGTGTTTTTAGGGTGATGTGCAGTGCCATTTCTCTTCCAAACATGGTGTATGCTATGACAGCCAAAGAGTTTGATTTTCGTCTCATCTGACCAGATTATATTCTCCCAGTATGTCATTGGCTTGTCTCGATGTTGTGAAGCAAACTTTAAGCGAGCTTCCATATCCGTTTTCTTGAGCAGTGGTGCCTTGCGTGGTTTGTGCATAGAGGCCATGGCGGTTGAGTGCATTACTAATTGTTTTCTTTGAAACAACTGTACCTGCTTCTTCCAGGTCTTTTTGAAGATCTCCGCGAGTGGTCCTTGGTTCTTCGACAACTCTTCTAAGTATTCTATGGAGTCCTCTGTCAGAAATCTTGCGAGGAGCACCTGGTCGTGGCAGGTTAATGGTGAAATGATGTTCTTTCCACTTCCGGATAATGGCCCCAACAGTGCTCACTGGAACTTTCACTTTCAAGTTTAGATATTCGTCTGTAACCAATGCCATCCGTATGTTTTTCTACAATAAACTTGTGAAGGTCTTGGGACAGCTCTTTGCTTTTACCCATCATGAAATGCTTCTTGAGTGACACCTTGGTAATGAGAAACATTTTTATAGGCCATCAATTAGGACTAATCCAGCTGATATTAATTTGCACTAATAGGGGGCAGGATTGCTTCCTAAATACTGACAGATTTCAGCTGGTTTATTGGCTTCCCATGCCTTTTTACACCCCTCTTTCTTCATGTGTTCAATATTTATTCCCATTATCATTTCACTTTATTACACATAACTTTTGTCATGAACATACATGTTTTGATTTCTTTGTATGTGTGGATTACTTGGGTTGTTACTGACATCTGGTGAAATTTTCATTCCAATAGCCCCATTGGAAATATATTTACTGGGAAAAATGTTGACGTGTTCAATACTTATTTTCCTCGCTGTATCCCCCGATGGAGTCTAGACACTGGTGATGGTGGAGAAGGAACCCGAAGACTGCTGTCTGCCGGAAGGGTGCCTTGGTTGACAAGAGGTAGAAGGGGAGGAGGAGGGTTGCGTGTTTGCCTGAAAAGACAGCTGACAGCAACGGAGAGAAAACATTTAAAGCAGGATGACATGCTGTGATTGGATCATGAATTTCGTGGCCAGTTCTGATTGGTTTACTGAAATGTGAACTCCTCTAACCAGCTGAAAAGTTTTAGGAAGAGAGAGAGGTGATTGAAGTTATTTAGTTATTAATTTACGCTTAGCTTCATTTCAGAGCAAAATTTTGTAGCTACGGCTGAAAACAACGCTATGAGAGCTGTGAAAGTGAATCAAACCAGTAAAGATTTCGAGTAGGGAAGCCAAAATAAGGAAGCTATAAAGCTCATGGGAATGGGGAATGGGAATTTTGTTTTTCTTCTTAAACACAAATTTAGGATAGAGGCCAGGGGCTCTCCAGTGCCATCGAGTGTCCACTTCTGAGTGACTGCACATAGTAAATGCCTAAAAATCTTTTAAATCTAGTTCTTAAATGGAGCTGTGTGTGTGTGTGTGTGTGTGTGTGTGTGTGCAACATGTCAAAAGTTGCCTCCCAAAATGAATGTGTTGGGGCAGGATGGAGCTGGATAATTCTCCCATTCATGTGTGAGACAGGGGGTCTGTCAGTACCCTATGTTTATGTACTTCTCTCACTGACATGGTGTAATGGAACGTGCAGTAATAACAGTGGAGGGATGGCCTCGCAGCGGGAATCATTGAAAACGCTTCGTTCTGCTGCAACATTGTGCCTTATCTGAATATTACTGGAGCGTGATCGGCTAGTCAGAGCCATTACTACGGAGCACGACACCACAGACACCACATCAGTACTTTTTTTTGGTGTCCAAACCATCAACAAAACACGTCACTCCCCACTGTTGCCATGGGGATTCAACACATTAAGTTGTAATAGGAGGCATTGTTTCATTATGTTTGGCTGCGGTCACATTTTGCAGCATTTGCAACATTTTCTCTGCCAAGACCGTGTTCTTTCAGTGAGACTACAGACAAAAAAGCTCCCCAAAACACTCCCATGTTTTTTTTTATAATGGTGCCTGCAGCCTCATCAGTGAATGAGTCTGGGCTTGTTTTCTGTTCAGAATACCTGTCTGGCTCTATACTTCTATAGAAACTGGGGACATTCCAGCTGGATGGGGGTTGGTTTTGAACGCGAGTGTATAGAGCTTCTATGTCTGCGTTGTGGGAGGGGACCAGGGGCAGTCATAGTTGAGAGGTCAACACCCATCTATTGACAAAGGTGAGACAGACATGACCAACACCCTTTGATTAACTAGTCCATTAGTTAACCTGGTCACACAACAGAACAGACATGGAGCACCTGGGTCAAATATCGCACTGCTGGAATTTCGTCTTCCAAAAGGTCTGATGGTGATTAGGGCACATATTCTGGCTTCTGTGTGTGTGTGTGTGTGTGTGTGTGTGTGTGTGTGTGTGCGTGCGTGTGCGTGTGCGTGTGCGTGTGCGAGTGTGGTGTGTGAGTGTGAGTGTGAGTGCGTGTGTTGTGCATATTGTTGTGATTTATACCAAGCATTGAACTGTGCTGTCTGGCTAATATGGAAATAACTTATATCTTACATTCATGTGCAGTCGCACTTATCAATTCAGCAGCAACTTGAAACCTGAATTCCCCACTCACATAATAAAGCAAACGTTATTCAAGGTGTATTTCTTGAATCCCTGTTTTCCAAATACACACATTCACAGATGGATTGATTTTTCTTTTCTTTTCCTGTTAACCTCAGAGCACAGGGTGTTGGTACCTTGACGCAGAAAGTCAATACATTGTCTAAGGGGACTGAAAGGGGTCACTGAGAGCCAATTTAGATTCTTCAGCCTCTGCAGTCAAAAGTTAATCCGGAAACAAAACAAGCAGCAGAAAAAGTAAGCAAGGTGTGAAGGGATGCTCACTGCACCGGTTTGTCTCTTTGTAAATGTTTATTTGGTCAAACTATGCAGGTAAAGAATATGACAGTGGTCCTTTCTTGCTTAATACTGCATCCAAGTGATATCTCGAAAGGATAGTAAACCGGTCCTTCAACAAAGCACCAGCTCTTAATTAGATTTAGATTAATGGCTGTTGACAGGTGGTAAAAGTAAAACAATCTTAAAGGAGTAGTTGTTATGTTGAGTGAGGAATAGTGGACCCAAACGCAGAGAGAGAGAGGCAGGCAGGAGCAGCGTTGAAACACAAAGATTTATTTCCTCAAAAATCAAAAAACCAAACAAGGAGTCCTGTGAGCTGTAGGCAAAAACTAATACCAGGAGGAAAAAAGGAGAGACTGACGAAGACGAAGACGCGCGCACACACACACACACACACACACACACACACACACACACACACACACACACACACACACACACACACACACACACACACACACACACACACACACACACACACACTGACACAGGGGAATACAAAACGATCTGACACAAGACAAAGGGAACACAGGGGTTAAATACAAGAGGTAATGAACAAATGAGGGACAGGTGACACGACAGGTGAAACACATCAGGGTGGGGCAGGACAATCAACAAAGGCAAAAAGTAAAACTAGACATGACATCAAAATAAAACAGGAAACAGGAACCACTGACAAAAACCAGAAATCAACTAAACACAGAAACTTGACCACACAGAACACAGAACACAGGAATAAACCACACAATACACAATAAACGAGGAGATAACTAAACAGAAATATACAGAATATACAAACACAGGAAACATGCACAAATAAACAATAAAGACAACAGAAATGAACAAACAGGTAACAGAAATAACCTAAAACCATAACAGTAGTTTGACATTTTGGCAAGAGTTGGATGAAAAGATTGATGCCACTCTTATAACTGTCAACTGTTAAATATATATAGCAACAGCCAGCATCCAGGCTAGCTGTTTCCCCATGGATGTATTATAAGACCTGGATACAACGTTCATGGCGGAGCCCCGTTCATTCCTAGAGTTGCTCAGTGGTGCATCCGCCAAAAACGTTTCTAGTCTTTAAAAGTCTCTACTTCCGAGATATGCGAAAATGCGCAATAGTGTTTCTCCCGCTGGCCCAATCCTCAAGTTCCAGATTGGTTTTTAAATCGCTTTTCTCGGCTCAAGGAAAGTTTTTAAAATATTAATAGTCCATGGAATAAAAATTCATAACTGACCTCGTTTGCAGTTGGAGGTGTCCTGGCAGCAGTTTTACAGATGTCTCTTTTACAATGGTGGCCTATGGAGAAAGTTCTTCTGGGTTGCCATCCATCTTCGTCCGCTTATCCGGTCTCGGGTCGCGGGGGTAGCAGCTCCAGCAGGGGACCCCAAACTTCCCTTTCCCGAGCCACATTAACCAGCTCCGACTGGGGGATCCCGAGGTATTCCCAGGCCAGGTTGGAGATATAATCCCTCCACCTAGTCCTGAGTCTTCCCCGAGGCCTCCTCCCAGCTGGACGTGCCTGGAACACCTCCCAAGGTACACACAAACCTCTCCAGCACGATAAGGTGATGGTTCCCGGAGAGGTTCTGGGTTGCAGGTTTTTTTTTTCTTTGCAATACGGCGAGTGACCACTGGACAACATCAGCTGAATGGATGCCCGCTGTTCCTGGGGGCCTGTTTCCAAACTTTATGCTAAGCTAAAAGCTAAGCATATTATCCTACAGACATGAGAGTGGCATCTTCTTGTCTAACTGTCAATGATGTAACTAAACAGATTGCATTTGTCATGGTTGGCCAGCCAGTGGGAAAGCTCACTTCTATATCACACGGAATGGCCATCGGCCTGCTGTGATCCAAAAGTATTTGTACAATTTTGATGAAATGTCCGCTCCTTTCATCATGTTGCCAAGTTATGATGTGCAGAATGCTAGTTTGTCAGACTTCTGCACTTGTTTGTGTTAAAGTGCTAATATTATGCTCATTTTCAGGTTCATAATTGTATTTAGAGGTTGTACCAGAATAGGTTTATGTGGTTTAATCTTCAGAAAACACCATATATTTGTTGTACTGCACATTGCTGCAGCTCCTCTTTTCACCCTGTGTGTTGAGCTCTCTGTTTTAGCTACAGAGTGAGGCATCACACTTCTGTTCCATCTTTGTTGGGAGTCGCACATGCGCAGTAAGTACTGCAAGCTTGTCAGTTGCAGAGCATGAGGGAGTGCCACGCTAGCAGCTAGGCGAGCTTTACTTCCGTGACGAACGTGCGTCACTTTGTAACACACGTTCGTCACGGAAGTAAAGGCTGGACTACAATAGAGCTGTTTGGAGCAGTTTGTGAACAGTGTTTTCTGTTGGAGATGGTAAGTTCCTTTGGGGTGGACTTTGGGCTTTTTCACTTTGTAAACCTATAATGTGCACAAAAAAGATATATAACACAATAAAGGAAAGGGAAAAAGCCAAAAAGCATAATATGAGCACTTTAAAGAGAAATAATGATAAGTGATAGATGCAGTGGTAGCTATTCATTTCTTAATTGAAACGACATGCACCACCATTTGTGTGAAATGTGTAGGAGGTGTGACTGTGAAGCCACACAAAACAACAATTCAGCGGCAAGATTTTCTTTTTCATAAGTGGTCTGACAGAACAGAAGTAAATAGCGCCAGACTTTTCTCAAACACACAGTACAATCTCACCTGGAGGCATTTAAAGCTTCCTCATAAAGCAGCAGGAAAAATACCATGTGATAAAGTGTTATTGTGGGCGGATTATATAGGCATAGATGTGAAAATAACAAAGTTATAATAACTCTTGTAGTACTCTCCACAGTATTACAATATGCTTGATTTGTAATTATCCTCAACAACAACCAGCCTCTGTATGTTCTAACCATTCTAATTAAACCGAAGAGCCATCTGTTTTAAGGGACAGTTGGTTTAAAAACTGCTCAGATTTCAGATTGGACAGTCTAGCTAGCTGTCTGGATTTACCCTGCAGACATCTGAGGAGAAGTTAACCATAGTCCTCATAAATCCACCAGAGCTTAGAAAGCGGAAGGTAACGGACATCCTACAATAAACGTGACTTCAAAAATAGTTATGTAAAAAAAACCCTGAGAAAGATGTTTTGGCAAAGGTCAGCAGCAGCTTGTAACAAAACATCCCTGCTGTCACTCTGAAGCTCATAATCTATGAAAGGATTGGTGGTGGACCTGGACAGCTTTTAGGGTGTCGAGGCTGAAACTAACCCTCAGTGAGCTGTTTTCCTCAAAATCTCCACATTTCAGTTCTATATAGAGTTACAGGATTATCTGAGCTAAGCCAGAAAGAGCACATTAGTGGTGACACCAAATTTCTAGAGGCGATCCAGTTAAGACGTGAAGAGAACACGGATTCTCTGTGGATGTTGGCTGTGGATGCTCCATAACTACCTTTAGAAAAGTGGGAACATATCATGCTTGCGAACCTTGTTAAGCTTTTGTCTCAGCTCTCTATTTGATTTGTCAGTATTCATTTAATCATCTGTATTGTAACAGCCAAAGTGTTTTAACTTCATGTTTTGTTCAAGACGTTCAGCCTGTGTTCCTGTCCAAAATTGTCCACCCTGATAAAAGAGTAATACTTTAACCAGTAAGATTTTGTAAACCATTAAAAATTGTATTCCTCTTAACAAGAAGTTCAACACACTTTATGTAATTTGTTCTTTACATGTCTCAGTTTGTTGAAATTGTAGCACTGTCTCATGAGTTCATATGTTTGGACCATAGTTACTACATTATTGTGATAAGTGATCATTTCTGAATCTAATATGCCAAAGTTTGAACACCTTACAATAAAAAAGACAGTTTTGAACTTTAGACTTTTAGACGATGGTGAAATTTGTTTCTTTTTGGTCAAAACTTAATTCCATACTGTTTTTTAATGTGAACATTATCATCACAATTGATTTTAAATCCATCCATCTCTGCAGTCAAAGTGTAACGTAAACATAGATGTGTATTGTATGCACTTTGTGCAAAACAAAGTCTGATTGATTTATAATGCTGAAATAGTCATTAGATAGTTGCATGCCTGTTCTCATTTCTGAAGGTTTGAAGTATGGACGCCACTGTAAAGCTACTCAAGATGGGTTTCTCTCATGGTCAATCCGTGGTTGATCACATGATGAATAAGTGTGGCCCTGATCTCATCAGAGATGGCTCTCCTTCTTTCTCTTCTTGCCTCCTCGTCCTCGTCGTCATCCTCCTCCTTGTCCTCGTCCTCGTCCTCTTCCTCCTCGTCGTCCTCCTCCTCGTCATCGTCCTCCTCGTCATTGTCCTCCTCCTCCTCCTCGTCCTCCTCCTCGTAGTCGTCCCCTGTCTCTCCTTCCTCCTCCCCTTGCTATTGTTGGCATCCATTGTTCAAAACAGGTAATCTGACCTTTGACCTATGTATAGGCCTATACTAAAGCAGTGATTGGTTAGTGTTTAGTTAAGCATAATGTGTTTGCACATGTGAGGAGTGTGTGTATGTGTGTGTGTGCCCTGGTAAATAAGTGTAGCATTTTGATTGGTTGTGTTTGGAAAAGGAAAGCAAGTCACTTCCTGTTAGATTTTTGTGTCGTAGGTAGAGAATTGTGTGTAGTGTTTTGAAAAAAATGTTTTATGCAATTGAAAACTGAGTGAAAGGCTGAGAAATAGCTTATGGTTTTGGAGATTTGGTGTGTAGTTTTGCACTTTGAGTGAGAGGTTTCAAAAATCGTGTGACATTAAAGGTTTTGTGTGTAAGCAGTTGGAAAAAACTGTAATGTATAGATTTAAGATCAGAAGGCTATCAGCAATACCCTTTCGTCTGTTTTTACTTGACTCCTATTTCTTCAGGTTTGATATTCTCATCCTTATCAAGGCAGTGATTCAAAAAGCAATCAAATGCCTCGGTCACTTTCTGTCACCACAGAATCACATGAAAAGCCTTATTTGTAGATCCAAACTACGAGAACTAATCAGGTGTTAAAGCTATAGTGCGTAGTTTCTGTCGCCCCCATGAGAAATTCTAAGTAATGACAACAAAACTGTCTGCGCGTCCACATGATACAAGCCTTATGTGATCATACAGCGCCCCCACCCCTCCTCCACACAGTTCCTAGTAGCCAAGGAGGATTTAAAAAACATGATGGACTCTTCAGAAGAGGTAATTATCTTCACTCGAGTTTCTGTGCGGGAAAGTCACCAGACGACACAATCTTCTGAACATAGCCACACTGACAAATACAGAGAGAGTTGTGTGGAGCTGATAGTCTTAATTAGCTTTGTAGCAACTCATTTGGCAATGGCTTGGATGTAACGGACGTTCATTAATATCAAAAAGTAACGCACAAGGTTACGCACTAAAGCTTTAATAATGTGTTTGTTCCCATTGCTAACAGGTGGGATGTTTGGTTCCCATATGAGCTATAGATGTGAATTGTTGTGGATGTGTGACAGAAAGTTTTTATTCAGAATATTTAGCTGGGGATGTTTGGTTCTCGTCAGAGGGAAAAGTGTAGTAAGAGGCGAGATTGGTGCGTGACACATTGCAGATGTGTGTGTGTGTGTGTCGCTGTATTTTGAGGTACTTTACTTTGGTACTTACAATTTATGCTACTTTATACTTTTACTCCACTACATTTATTTGACAGCTTTACTTTGCAGATTCAGACTAAACAAACAGACAAAATATAAATCAGCTAATCAATCGTGATATATTGTTAAAGATTAAGCTACCCAGCAGTTTTAGAAAGGAGTTGCATGAGCTCCAATTTTACCAGCTGCAACACGAGTGACGCTTACACATTAAAGCATCACTAATTGTAATCCAGAAATATGATATATTTTTTTCTGAAATAAGTAATTTTTCAATGAGTACTTTTCATTTTTGTACTTTAAGTACATTTTATATATATATATATATATATATATATTATATACTTTGTAAGATTTTAAATGCATTATTTCTACGCTGTGGTATTGCTACTTTTTCTTAAGTAAATACTTCTTCCACCACTGCATGCTGGTGTATGTGTTCCACTTTTTAAAATCTGTTTTACAAGCATTTATTTGCTATGTTTATAATGTAGGCCTTCAAAAAAAATGTACATTTGAGTGAATGGATCATTTTATGGATGTGAATATCTTTAAAACTTTGAAAAGAACCCAACAGGAAAGATAAGTCGGAAACTTAGAAAGTGACTTTTCTGACTACTGTAAGGATTTTGAATCATGAGGAAAAAAAACATCAACATTGTCCTGAATGACAAAAACAGTCAGAAGGTGGTTGATATTTAGCTCAGAGACGATTCCCACATCATTCTATTTCCAGAAGTCATTGGCACTAAATTGGAGAGTTTGTAATCTGCCGTTGGTTATTTTTTAGCCTCTGCTTATCTGAATAGAACATGAGAAACCAAATGTGTTTCTTACTTTTGAAAATAATAGCTGCAGCTGCTGGCTTTACATATTTATTTGGTAGCAAAGGTTGGATAACGCAGATGGGACACTAAATTATGTATCAACATCTAATGCTGATTCCTCTTCATAGGCCAAGCTCTCAGGATGAGGAGAGGGCAACAGAGGATGGCAGATGTATGGGTCTGCAAGTGCCTATTTATCCCACTCAAGTACGCAGAGCCAGAATAAATACTTCCTACTTTACATACGTGGATAAGAGTGTTCAGGGCTTGGGATTTGATTGAAAGCACTGCTATCTAATCTGTAATAAATATTCATCCCATGGCCTTTTTTTATTCAGTTGTTGTGGAGCCCAGAATAAATAGGAATTCATCTGGTCAGCTCCAAGATGCGCTGTAGATTCATGACATTTGGATGTCTCCTGTGTGGAGAAGCCATTGTAGTCGAGAAGGGCTTTGCATCCTATTGGGGCCAGCAGCAGCTCCAAACTGCGCATATTTTCTCTGAATGAAGTAAAACTTTTGAAGGAAGGATCTTTCTTACTGTTCTCCATCCCCCACTCCCCTCTCTTCTTTGCTATCTGTCTGGAAGGTGTTTCTGTAGAAACTGTGGAATGCTGACAGGATGGAGCATGTCTCTGGTTCTCACACTATCTGCATAATATATGTCATAGACGTGTCTGTGCAAACATGCTCAGACATAAACATACAACTTGGAAGCAGGTGGATACGTTGTATATTAAAACCAACATCAACAAATCAGGGATTGTATAGGCCCTGGTTTTAACCATTCATAATAAATTGTGACATTTAGGCTACGTTCACACCGCAAGTCTTAATGCTTAATTTGGATTTTTTGCTCAGATCCGATTTTTTGTTTTTTAAAATGTGGCCTATATCTGATTCCAGTGTGAACTGTTTGCGGTTTCGAACTGACCCGCATGCGCAAAAGAACAATAACAATGACATCGGATGCAGCACGCTGTTGCGCTAAAGTTAGGGAGGTTATGGAGGAAGTAAGTATTTTCGCTTTTATTTCAAAATGTTTGTGTAATGGCAGCCGTAACAATAATGAGCAGGTGCTGAGGAGGAGAAGAATGAAGAGAAAGCGAGCCAAATTGGCTATTTTGGCCTTTTGCAGGGTTATGGCTTCAAATTCACTACAGAGGTCTGTGTGGATGCAGAGACGAAGCCAGGAGTGTTCTCCATTTTGTAGGCCTAGTCAAGTTTTTAATTTTACTGTCTGTGTCTAGGGCTAACTCCCGTCGGCACATAATTGTGACAAATGTCGATGTAGATTAATGTAAAAGTCACATCAAATCCGCCTTGGTTGTTCACACTGCGGCCGCATTGAAAAAAATCTGATCTGGGTCTGATTCAGGACCACATATGGAAGTGGTCTAAATCTGATTTGAAAAAATCAGATCTGGGCAAGATTTGAGTGTTCACACTACTTCTGAAGAAGTCTGACCTGGTCACTTGTTCCCAAAAAAAAATCAGATTTGGGCCACTTTTGCCTGCAGTCTGAATGTAGCCTCTATGTAATGACGAAGGCATGATACAAAATACGGTATCATCTTCTGCTGTGCTGATTGGTTACCTCAAACCTCTGATATACTGTATTTCAGAGGACAAATGACAGACAGGACAGACTTCATGCCATGCCACAGTGGGAGAGGAAAAAGGAGTTGCAGACTGATGTTTTACCAAAGAAATCAGACAAAGCTCTACATGTGCTTTGGGCTGACTCACACATGAATGTTTTGCTTGCACCTCCTCCTCTACCTTCATTCCTCACACACTAAAGTATCCTACTGAGGTTACTGCAGGAATTTGACAGAGAGGAGGATGCCTTTATTTTCTTCCGAACGATGCTGACACAGAGCAACATGAGCTGCAGCTTTGTAAAGCTTCCCGTCCTCTGTGATCAGCTCGGGCTAAGTCACTGGACCTGCCTGTCTGTGAAACCTGATCCAGTGGTGAGATTTTCTTTGAAATGGAAAGGCAATACAGTTTGCCTGCCTCAAGCGTAGATAACAGTTTGGCGCTTCTTGTCTCTCTCTCTCTCTCTCTCTCTCTCTCTCTCTCTCTCTCTCTCTCTCTCTCTCTCTCTCTCTATTATGTGGGAGTACCATCAAAATGCATCAGTGCAACACATCCCCATTTAGATAATGGGATCTGAGTCCCTGATAATGGTGTACAATTTGAAACCTCATTTTGGCAGGGTAGTTAAGCCTTAACACCGGCGACGTTTGACCATTATCTGCCTGGATGCTGATAAAGATTAGGAGAGATTACTGAATTAGGCAAACATGACAGCCATGTCCTTTTATAAGAAAAATACTTAGTGAAGAGTCATCCCGGAGTTGCCCAATTTATTCCTCTGGAAAATGAAACCAAGTGAGATACAAAAGGACAATAACAATCTCTGCAGCAGAACTACACTGATGACCTGCAGGAGGATCATCAAGTGTTTGTTATTTTGGCTGGCCAAATGAGATTGAAAATGCACTTGTGCGCCATCTACTGAAGCAGAGAGGGAAGTATAAGGGGGCAAAAGCTTGAATACACATGAGGCCACTGTGTTTTCAGGCAATTGACAGAATCCCAATACTGTAGGCTACACGTGACATGCAAGAATACTGTAGTTATTTTTTTTACTTTATTTTGTGCAATAAACTGTCTTATACAAGAGGACAGAGCAAACCCAAAATAGCACCACACTTCAACAGTAGCATGATGAGGGTCCCTACATGTAAACCGAAGCATTGAGAGAACTGTAAGTGTACAGACAGTTTATTAAAAAGATAGATTATAAAGACAGTAGCGTTCATGTTTACATGAGGGCGCCATCTTGGAAAAGAGTCATGAGCAGTCGAATCACGAACGCTATGTTTGAGCTATGTTACTGGTTACTGGTTGCACGGTGTTCGTCGTTCGACTGCTCATGACTGTTTTCCAAGATGGCGCCCGCATGTATACATGAACAGCTACAGTTTTTATAAACTATCTTTTTAATAAACCGTCTGTACACTTACAAAGTTCTCAATGCTTCGTTTTACACGTAGGGACCCTCATTATGCTACCATTGAAGTGTGGTGCTATTTTGAGCCTTGTTAGTGGTATAAATAGCGATTTACCATCTGCCCCGAAAGCTGGTGTTAGCAGCTAACCACCGGTTTGCGGAGCTTGTTTAAAGCTAGAGACACATTCGATTAGCATGAAAACATATCCCAGAGAACGTTCGACTCGGTACACATATGTTATTAACCCCTAGGTTCATTTTGCGCCGGAATTGTCCTTTAACTCTTTTTCTCCTTTAACCCGCAAGTTAAAGCGGTGAAAGTACTCTAAATATAGCGTACACTTAAACTGATATTGATTTTCTCGTTTAGGCTTTTTTAGGTTGCTAAAATACGTTAAGCTGCTGGACCAATCCTCTGCAGTACATTGCTTAGCTTCTGTGTTGGGAGTGTGCCGTCTACCATCAGTACGTAATACACTGACTATGGATAGGTAGTTCATACAACCCCACTTCAAAAAATCTGAACTATCCCTTTAAGTACAGTGCTTGAGTAAATGTACTCAGTTACTTGCCATCACTAGATAAGCCACTGGAATTACAGCTTATTTAAAACTTGACAATCTGTGGAATTCACCCTTGTACTCTCTGATTTATTGTGAGAAAATATCTTGGACTTTCGTCTGAGGCCTCACTAGAACTTCCATTTGATTACCATAAAAATTCACTGGGTGTCCACAGTGTGTGGCTGGAGAAATGTGAAATGAGCAGCCTACCCTGCACAAGTTTAATAGGTTCCAACTTTTCCTTCCTTTTTTGACAGCTAATTTCACTTTGCTCTTTAACTCACCCTAATACAGTTGACACAGAGTGTGAACACAGTGTAAACCAGCCCTGTGATTTCACACCAAAAGCTACTGTAATTGTAAAATCTAATTTGTAGAGAGACCACAATGCTGCAGAATAGTTCAGAAAAATTCCTCCAAAACCCCCCCCAGATCATTTATGTTTGTAGTAATTATTTAGGGTCAGGAGCTGTTGAATACTCTGCACAGTATATTCCTACACTTTCTTTCCTACGTCTTTCTCAGTATGTAGCCTATTTTTTACTCCTGAAATCTTTCTTTTGCCTTTGGAACTCAGATACGGATTTTGGATAAATGTGCAGGAATGAAATTCTTGTAACTTTTGAAAGTTACAAATGGTTTGTGCAATCTTTTTTCTCCATATGAGAGTGGGCGAGAGTTACACGGTGGTATTTTCTTCTGCCGGGGGAGACACATAAAAAAGACTGTTGGCAATATTATTTCTGAAACCGAGTTGACGTTATTGCAGTTTTATGTGTCATGGGAAATCATTGTGTCCTGGGCTGCAGCAAATGATTATTGAGAGCTAATAGTGTGCGATGTTTAATATAAAGGAAAGAACAGACAAAATCACTCATATCACCTCAGGGAATAAATTAAGGGTGAGGGAGAGTGAGGGTATGAAGCATCTCTGCAGAAAGAGAATCTTTATTACCACCTGCCTGGCTCTGTGTTGTGTCATTACTGGGACACAAGAAATGTCATACAGTACAGCTGCTTGAGAACTCGATTCCCAGACTCTGCTGGAATGAGCGCTGTGTGTGGACTGCAGTGTTTACTGAGACCAATACATCTAGCAAATATTGACCTGTGTGAAACATAGTGGGAAGCCATAGTGCCTGCAAACTCCTGAGGCAATCTGCAGCATTACTTCAATTTCCTTTGCCATATGTTTGACTTAACAAGTCCACTCTCCTTTCACCAAACACCTCATATTATCAAGTGTACGAAGCCAAACAAGGATACATTTGCTGTCTGCAAACCAGATCATATATAATTTACTTCTTTAACTGTTTGGGCTTGTGCAGCCCACTGGCCTGTGGTGTCAGGTCATTGAGTCTCCTCTGCATCCTGGTCCCCAGGCAAGCAGAGGGAGATTTGTCTCTCACTGACCTTCTGCAGGGCAGACTACCGCTCGTGGGTTGTGTGGAGAAAAGCAGCGTGGTCTCAGGAGGCTCGCCTGCGCCTGGGTGTGCTTATCAGCAAGCGTTAGAGAGAAGCTATTTTCTCCTATCCTTCAATGAAGGGCACCTGGAGAGGCTTCAGCAAACGTAGGACTAACTAACTGGCTACGGAAAGAGAGGAGACATTGGAATACATGATTATGCAAAATGATCGAGAAACAAAAACATATAATTCAATTTTATTTATAGTGTCAAATCATAACAGAAGTTATCTCAGGACACTTTACAGATAGAGTAGGTCTAAACCACACTATAATTTACAAAGAGCCAACCGTTCCACCACAAGAGCAAGCATTTGGTGCGACAGTGGCGAGGAAAAACCTCCCAGGCAGAAACCTCGGACTGACCCAGGCTCTTGGTGGGCGGCCATCTGTGGGACGCAGAGACACAGATACAGGTATACATAAATATGATTCAGACTAATTATAGCAGTTGGTATGATGAAGAGTGACAACTGTTGTAACAATTACGATAATACAGACAAAACAGAATCAATCATGTTTTTTTACATGCCTAATAATGAAAACTCAACACTGAACCATAGCCAAGGTATATTGAGGAAATCTTTGTTTTTAATTATATGTTAAAAAAAAAAAAAAAAAAAGCCAGATAAAGTGACAGCTCGTCACCATCCTCAAGGGCTGGTACAAACAGGAGTCTTGGTATATGTGTAAAATGGACTTACAGCTGAGAAACGTCAGCACATGACGGTTACGATGTCAAACGAGTCTACTGTTCTCGTCCGTAGCTGTCCACGAAGGCTGGCTATTAGACTCTAATCGGGCCTTAAAAGACAGAATTTGGCCCGAGCCCGACAAGTACATTTTGATTGACAGCTTTTTAAAAGCTCAAACCCGTTTACAGTCCGACATTATTCAAATGTGCGCACGCACACAGCTCTTTTGCCTTTTGTCAAGAGTCATTCTATTTATACATTTTTAAACATAATTTATTCATGACTAACGTAGGCTATAGGCCACTTGGAAGTTGGAACAAAGAAATAAAATAAGTCCTCCAGAGGCCAGCCTCCATTTGATCTCCTCAGCATCCATTTTCACGCTAACTGAAACGTATCACCTGACCGCTCATTTACCGCGCAACCCGGAGCAAAGGGTTGCGGGCAAAGATCTTCAGCTCTACTGGCTATCACCCGGCCCTGACCTCTGACCTCTGACCTCTGACCCCTGACCCCTGACCTCTGTGCTTCCTATTACCTGGGCTGCCGACACACCTACTGTAGAAAGATCCTTCTGCTTGAGTAAACGCCGGACCACGTTGTGAGATAAATGCCATGTCTCTGAGCCCAGTGGTCTCTAGTGTTCTTTTTAGAATCCATTTTCCATCATCAAGGAGATTATGTTTTTAATTGTTCTGGATTGAGGTACCCGAATCCTGCCATGAAAGTGATTTCACTGCAGCTTTCTAAAAGTTGTCAGAAATGAACCACCCAGTACACTTTTATGGTAATATATAAAACAATATTTGAAATATTAATATAATTTGTTCCACCAAAAACAAGTTTCTTCCTGAGGCTATTTTACAGCGACACCGTGGCTCTGTCCGGCGCTTGTTATTGGTTTAAAGAAATGCCAATAAATGGATGGATGTTGGGACCTTCAGGTTCAGTCTTCTGGGACAAAATGACCACCATAGTGGTGATGGTGGGGGGAGGTGGTGGGTCGCTGACTGATTGATTCAAAGAGCTCGGGAAGAATGTTAATTGGCCAGATATGGTGACATATGAGGAGCTTTAACAGCGTGAAAAAATGGAATTGATTGAGAGGCTGCAATGTATGAAAGAGGATCAGAGTGGGAAGAGAACAATAAAAAAAAAAATTGAGAAACAATCTAAACATTTGCAAAAACTTCATTTAGTTTACTAATATAGAACCATCAAAGGGAATCAAGTAAGTGTGTTATTCATTACTGTCTTTAGTAATTCCATTAATTATATTGCTTGTCTTCTTTGCATAGTTTTTTTACACCAGCTAAGCATTGTGTTCACACACTAAAAAATCAGACTTATACAGTACATGTGTATAATTATGCCTGACTCTTAATATCATGTTTCTGATTCTCCCTATGCAATGAAGCGCATGGGAACATATGGGAAGCATGCACTTTACAGTGAAGGTTTATATGCATTTATTAAATAACTTCAAATATTTGCAAAATCTCTAAATGAAGGAAGGACATTATACTGCATTTATTTTTGGGGAATTTTATTTTATAATTTTAAAATGTTAAACTTACAAAATACATTTTTAGAATAACAGTATAATAGTGGAACTCAGATGTATTTTTTAACAATTAGAAATGCCTCAATGATAGAAAAATTACATTATAAACTAATGTTCAAGTGTTTACATGTGTACAGGTACATACACATACTATCCATAATATATTAGCTTATTATGTTTTTTAGTTAGTTTAAAAGTTAAAAGTTGTGTTTTAGACACATTTTATATATATAGAAATGAGAGGTAGTCTGTTTGGGGGACTTATTGGCTTAGACATTGCTCTTAAATGGATAAAAAATGCTTACTGTAGCTTTCTCCAGTGTCTTTCTGCTCACTGCAGGCCTTGCCCTCTACCTCATCTCACAGTGCTGGTGGTCTCAACAGAGCAGAAGTGGAGCGAGTGGTTATTAAGTTGGAAGGTCAGGTGGAATTGATTATTTTCCCCGCAGTACCTCCTTGCAGCATTTAGACTGGAGACGAGTGTCAATTTGTTTTGGGAGCATAGGATTATTTTTGGAGACGCTGATTCTCCTTCTTTCCTTCATTTCCCTCCTCTCTCTCCTGGGGTTTTCATCTGCTCTAACTGGCTCTCTGGTGTTGCCCCAATGGGACAGACAGTGGTCAGACATAGGGAGAACAAGGCAAGCCCTATAGAGATACGCTTAATTGAGCTCAATTACTTCATGAGATGGCATGCTCTAACCCGGAATGATCTCTTCTAATGATTCATTAGTGCATTAATCACCCATTTAGCTAATGGGAATAACCCTCTCTGTTTTAATAGCTGCTACAAACTAAAATCATTTGCCCTTGGTGTGTAAGGCTTTTCTCGCATTGCCAGACCTTCCTCCACAATGCTGCGGAGGAAGGTCTGGCCAGTCCACACAGCATTCCTGGATTGGAGAACAACGTGCTCTGGTTTATTGGCATTTCTTTAAACCAATCACAATCGTCATGGGTGGCTCTGAGGGCCGGAGGAGCAACGGTGCCGCTGCAAAATAGCCTCAGGAAGGAACTTGTTTGGGTGGAACATGTGTACATTCAAATGTTGTTTTAGTCGTGCAACAGAAAACTCAGACTGGACAGATAGTCTAACTAGCTGTCTGGATTTACCCTGCAGAGATCTGTGGAGCAGTTAACCATAGTCCTCATAAATCCACCGGAGTTTAGAATGCCAACACAAAGAAAGAGGAAGGTGACGGACATTCAGCCGAAATGAGGGACATCTGGCAGAATTTCCGGCGGCACCTGAACAATCTCGGAAATGAAACGTCGTCGATATAGGCTAGGCTTTTCCAGTCTGTGTTGGGCGTCAGCAGGGCAATCCAGTGATGAGACCACCTCACAACGTTTCAATAGCTGGATCAAGTAGTACAGCACCAGCTTCTGTTTACGATGGAGCAACATCATTTTTGATTAAGTTGTCACACAATGTTCTCGCGTCTTTTATTTAAATTTATTTTTTACATTAAGATGTGTGGTCTGCCTGGTGCATTACGGGGGAAGCAAAGGCAGCCGTCATGCGTTTCATGTCATGTACACAATATCTGAGCAGCGCGAGCTTCAATCTGACAACTTGTTCTGTTGTCTTAATGCCTCATCAAGCAGTGACATGCACGCTGTAATTGTGGACCGAGCTTCTTGTTTTGATAGAGCTGACTGACACAGGGCTGACAGCTCATACAGCTTCCATCAGTTACGAAGCCACCGACATTGTCTACATGTTTATTGGATTGAGCTGATTCAAAGACACCTGAAGTGTATCAGACAAAAGCACAGAAAAATAGGCATCTTTAGCCATGGTTGCTTAAAAGATTTTGTTAAAGTCACATGAAACCACGGGCATAAATAATATGTAAACTGGAATACATACGTACAGTAACCCTCCACTAAAAAATGGGTTTTTCTTATGTTTATGTCCCCTAGAATGTCAGACCGACTATACTGACTTATATTCGTGCACAGTTTGTCACTAAAGAGGTGTTTTCACATTCCTCTACTAAAAGCAGAGATGTCTGTCACTTACCGGAACTTTGAGATTGAAAACTATCCCGGGCAAGCTTACTTAGGTATGTCAGTGACATTACTAATGCATAAACCAATTGCTGTCTAATATGGGAAACATTATTTGACAGGGACAATGACTATGACAACAACACCGGCAAAGAAACCGTAAACCTCCAGCGCAGAGCGGACTGTCGGTACAGAGAGGGAAAACACGCCATCGCCGTCAGCCACTGCAAGTTACAAGCTAGCAAGCTAACAAACAACATAAACAAATTAAAGATGCTAACTACACTTACCATTCTGATATGTCTGCTAAATGCTGATTGTAGTGCATAACAAACTCCTGCACGTGTGTGTGTGTGTGTGTGTGTGTGTGTGTGTGTGTGTGTGTGTGTGTGCGTGTGCGTGTGTGTGTGCGTGTGTGTGTGTGTGTGTGTGTGTGTGTGTGTGTGTGTGTGTGTGTGTGTGTGTGTGTAAGAGAGAGAAAGCGGTCCACTGGGACTGTATGTTTTTCTTTTTACAATTCATCCCTTCCCCTACAGATTGCTGCGCCATAGCTGCAAGTCAGCCAGCTGTTCCACCCCCTGTAGTGGGTGGTGGATGGAGGCACTCTGACAGTGTAGAAGGGGTGTAAAACGTGCTACTGCTAAACGCCTCTCCACGTATCCCAAAGGAAATGCGCACACACTGCACTCTCCCTCACCTTGCTTGGTTACATCGGTGGGTGGGTGGGTGGGTTGGTTGGTTGAACGGAGGGTTGGCAGAGCAACAAATGCAATCATGACACAGGTAGTTGCTGCTTGGAATGGTAATGCTATTATAATAATTCTGAGGGAATGTCTTCATAAATGTCTGCTCTCTGGGGAGGCAGCGGGGAGACGCGGGGCCCTTTTTGCGCGGATGGGCTCTTTTCACCATGAATAAATTCATGTCCACTCCTGCTGCCTCTGTTTGCTCATCTCGTATGCAGCTGGCTGTGCGGCCCATCCCTAGAGATGGAAGTTTGTAAACATGAATAATAATTAGGAACAGGTCGACGGGCAGGTAATCTGCATGTGGGTTCCACAGGCGTACTTGCCCAGTATGCATCAATATGGGTGGCCTTCTATTAGCATTTTGTTTGCACAGAGACGCAGGTAAACGTTTGATCTCTTATCAAGGCAAACAGAATACATGTAATTTCTAATTGCTTTTAAAGGAGATTAGACCTTAAATAAAGAGGGGAATGACAAATAGATTCTATGACTTCTGGGCATCCTTGGTTTTTGACTATAGACTTTGTTAAACATTTATGTAAGTTAGTCACTACACACACACACACACACACACACACACACACACACACACACACACACATACATACAGGTTTTAATAGTTTAAATAGGAAACAAACAGTGAGTCTGTCTTATCAGTGGGGTGCATACACTGTAATTTTATGCAGCATCGTTTGTGCACTAACGCTTTGTTTACCAAACGACATAGCTGTCCCATTTGGTTATGATTTGCAAATGTTCTCTGACCTCAGTGTTGAAAATCTGTGAATTGCCGAAATAGCAGACTGGCACACGGAGCAGGCTGGCGAGCATCTAAATTAGAACTCATGGGTTTTATAGATTTGATAGAGAGCCTCTGGTGGCACCAGGTTCCTGACTTGTTAATATAATGACAGGATGCTAATGATTAATTAAGAGCCTGATTTTCATTATTACTGTGGCAAGAGAGAAGTTTGATCTTGGAGTGACTTTGGAGCAGGCAGGGAGAAAAATCAAGGCTTTGCTATTCTGCAGCCATACCTTCTCCTGGCACTAACAAGCCTCTGACAGCAAACAAATCTCTGACAAGTCCCCCTTATTGCCCGAGCCCCTTTTATAGATAGTCTTAAGACTTTAATCCAGATCCAGTGACAGGCTCATCCTCAGTCAATAGGGTAAGGAGAAGCTCGTACGAGGCTTTTTTTGCACTTGTCCAAAGGCCGGTTCAAGCACACATGCTCCGAATGTTAAACTGGAGCTCACCTCATCAAGGGTATTGAAAGAAAGATTGACATAATGTTTTGTCGCTTAGATTTTGTTTTTCAATTCACTGCAATTTCATTCAACTTATTGGAACAGAAACATGTGTCTCCAGAAGTTTCTGCTTAGGGTAAACTTGGTTGATTATGATTATTAAGTTCTGAATTGAAATTTACTAGCTGTCTTTAACATGCTTTTGTAGATTTTCAAATGTGTGTTTGTTTAAATGTGTCTTTAATGAGCCTTGTTGAAGGAAAATTTCTGTTACTGCTTGGGACAGACAGTAAAGCTATCTATCTATCTATATATCCATCTATCCATCCATCCATCCATCCATCCATCCATCCATCCATCTATCCATCTATCCATCTATCTATCTATCTATCTATCTATCTATCTATGTATCCATCCATCCATCATCCATCTATCCATCTATCCATCTATCCATATATCTATCTATCTATCTATCTATCTAATCATCAACCTTTTAACTCCTTGCTATGTAATCCTTCTGACCTTTTAAAAACATATATTTCCTTGGGTATGTCCCCTGTGTATTATGTGCGTGGTATCTCTGTCCTGTCAGCAGTGATCCATACACAGTCACATTTGAGAGCTTTAAACTGGAGTGTGTGAGAGGATCTGCTGGTTATTGCTACGTGCTCTGCAGGTCCCAATCTGTCTTTGTTAGGCTTGCTGCGCGGCCTATCGCACCTGCCTAGGCTAAGACTGATCACCACCATCTCCACCGGCCTGTGCACCTGCACCTAAAATAACAATTCGCATGCACTTTGTAATTGTCACAAGTGGCACTTTAACTCTGCCCTTGTATATAGTGACAAGCCCTACCTTCATAAAACAAGTGCAATTGAAACAATAAAGCAGATTTATACTGTTTGAGGTGTTTGAGTAACATTTACTCAGGAACGGTTGCCTTACATTAAGTACCGGTGATTCATTTCAATTCTATGTGACTTCATATTTTACTCCACTAGCCTTTTTCACAGCAGACATTTTGACATTTAGCAACTGTAGCTACACTGCTACTTTGCAGAATAACATTTTATATGCAAAATACCCACACCCACAGATAGTTATCAACTGACTGCCAAGCACCAAATGCCAGACAAAGTAAATGGTGAACATTGTGGAGCATTTAGCAGTTAAAGAGCCAAATATTTCCCAGGAGTTAATGCAGAGCAAAAACAACTAAAAGGAGAGTGATTTTTGGACTTCCGTTCTTCAGGTGGACAGAAATGTGACTCTAAATAAATATTGATGTTGCTCTGTGTCTGCTGGATGCATATACAGGCAACTGTTCAACTTTAAAGCTGATAATATGTCAGCATTGTGCTTACAGCTGCTGTCCCCAAGTGGCTAAAAATAATCTGGTATTGACATTTTTAATCATAAAGGGTTTATATACAACAATCAGAACCACCAGTTGTCACACCAGAGTGATTTTAGTATAATAAATTAGTAATGTATATTCAGCTTGGTAAGGAGCTATTTCTTCGATCTCCCGAGTGATCTAACTCTTTGGAACGGGAATTATAAGCTTGCTAGCTATCCTGCTAATGCTAGCTACCTTAAACCTTTTTAGGTTTTCCTCGGTGGATGAAAACCTGGAAGGTCGCCTTCAGCTGAACGCTTCGAACTGCACTGTGCCATCTCGCTTTTACAATTCTGTGTGGGAGGTCATTCTCATTCTCTTAGTGTCTTTATAAATGCAGGGAGGGGCAACAGTTTTAAAGGGAGGAACTGACGCAGCCGACTAGGCTACCAAAACAAAGAACAGAGAACCTCATATCACAACACACACAGAGGGAGTGTAACTTCATTCTCTGCAGGACGCCATTACTCCACTACAACTTTACATGGCAAATAGTTGTTCTTAGCTGCAACGTTAATGTTCAAAATCTCAGAACCTTTAATGAATGGTTTGCATTGACTTATTTGTAATATTTGTATTTGCAGTAATTTTCCACTGTTGTACTGAAATACTTTTTTCCCACCACTAGTCAAATCATGAATCATTTAAAAAAAAATTAAAAAAAATAAAGTAGACTACATCTTCAAAATACCAACTTACTTTTAGCTTAAACAAGGCATTAATACTATGTTTCTTTTAAACCAGGGGTCTTCAACCTTTTTTAAGCCAAGGACCCTTTAACTGAAAGAGAGATGGAGCAGGGACCCCCTATTACATATATTGTATAAAATGAAATAGAAGGCCAGAAGCTGATCCCCCGATGGAGTCTAGACACTGATGGCGGTGTGAGGAACCCAAATATTGAACAGAGGAGCCGACGCAGTCTGGTTGGAGGAGGAACCAGGAGCCGTGCAGGATGAAGGCCGGAGGATCAAGGGGAGGAGGAGGGTTGTGTTCTTAGCCTGAAATGACAACTGAGCAGCAGAGAGAGACAGGTTTAAAACAGGGGTGTCGTGCTGTGATTGGCTTGAGAAATTCAAGGCCTCTTCTGATTGGTTAGATACAAGTGAGCGCCTCTAACAGCTGTTCAGAAGAGAAGAGAGAGAAATGTGTTTAAGTTGCTGAGCTCCATGTAGGCAACCTAAAGCCTTTATATATATTTATATATATTTTATATATATTTTTGCATAGAATACCAAGCTATTAAAATAATAATTGTTAGCATGATTTGATAAATCTAAAATAATTGACAATAATTTGGTGGCCCCCCTGCAGTGACTCTGAGGACCTCCTAGGGGTCCCGGACCCCCTGTTGAAGATCTATGTCTTAACACCAAAAATATTTAAAACATAAAATAATTATTTTTTTTAATTCAAACTAAACTGGAGTTATAGTACGTTTTCACATAGCAGCAGTGATATGTCTTGGGCTCTGTTTTTTTTTTTATTGTAAAAGGCTGTGCATTAAATTAAACAATTGCATCTGGATGAATCATACGCCAGCTGCCCCTCATTGTTTAAACATAAAGCACCTCTATATTGACTGGTTGTTAACTTTATCACGATGTCAATAGTCATTATTGTTTATCTTGTCTTGATTATCCTCTAGGCTGTAAAATCAATTAAGCATAATCCAATCCCATTCTGCAGACCAAAGGTTCATACTGTATGATGATTCACAATGTCAACCCTCTTTAAAATGCATTTCTCTCATACATTTCTTCTGAAGAGCAGCCGATTTTCTGAGCACTTCAAGAATGAATCTCATTTACTAACTAATGGCATCGCTTCACCTGCTTCTCAGTGGGAGAGCGCAGGTCACACAATGCTGATCACAAGGATTATAATGTTGGATACAGTTATAAGAAGGAGCTATGCAGAATGGCAATGATCAATACAGATGAGCCGGTGTGAGCAGAGCGACGCAAAATATTCGGTGCAGAGCGCACAGGTTAGAGGTGGACAACATGACCTAGCCTGGTTTAGCAGCTCACATGGGATATTTGTGAATTTCCATATCCAAGGACAGGCTTCCCCGCTGATCCACACACTCCACACTCACCACCCCAACAGAACCATCTTCAGCTTGTTACTCTGTAAGCTCTGTGAACGACTCCATCTTTCCTTGCCTGATTACATGATCAAACACACGAGTGACGCACTGTACAGAAACAGAACACTGAAGTAGTAATAATCCCTTTATTTCCCCCCAGCAAATCCAATTTTAACAGCATATTGTGTCCGGATAGGTGTTCATCCTTGACTGAATTTGATGGAAACCTGCAATAACGTGGGCATGCCTGAGCTAATGCAAAGTGACATTGCCATGAGTGGCTTTGTTTTCCCACTTATTTCCTGATGTAATTTAATGACCCATTGCGGAGTTAGAAATCACTGTGATTAAGAAAAAACACAGAGTCTAACAGGACACGATAATTATGCGGCTAAATCTGTGAATCAATAACAAACTGAGTACTCGTGAGATTAAAAAAACAAAAGTAAAAACAAGTGAATGTCGCCTATTTTAATAACCTACAGACAGTGGCGTTCATGGGGTGCAGAAAAGCTGCAGGTTATTGAAGAATTGTCCCTGCTGCCGCCCTGGCCTATAAGCCCTCCACGTCTCTGGATCAGAGTACACTAATTTGATTTCACGGCATGCCGTTGAAGATGCATTCATCTTTCCCAGACCATCGCATGCCCCTGAGCAGCTGGAGAAAGAGGGAGAGTGAGACACAGAGAGGGAAGTGGGGTCGGAGCGACGTGCCCCCCATGCTAACAATGTTCTCCTGCCGACAGAAGCGCATCCCTCCAGGCAGGCCATGTAAACAGTGCACACCATCTCTAAATCACATTCACACCCTCGGAGACTTGCTCGGCTCTCTGTCCCTCCCTCCCTCGGTCTGAGGACTGAGGCAGTGTGGTCAGTTGGCTATTGTCTTTTTCATTTGGAGATTTTGTCAATTACTTTGTTTATTTCTTTGTTTTGGTTTTTTGGCATTCAGTGCTGTTTCACACTAGTATGCGCATAACAGTATTCACGTTTAATCCCTTGAAAATGAATAGGAAAAATGTCACACCTTAACAAATTTACAACACATCCCTCCATCTAGTTGATGTTTAAAAAGTGTGAGTTTTATTATTTCAACAAACAGTGACTACAGTGCAGATAACATTAGTATTCCATGCAATGCATCTTCCCATTATGCATAGTCTGGACCCTATAGTTGGCCCCCGAGACAGCTGTGTGACACTGATAACTTCTGTCACATAATCAAAGCTAATCCATAGCTGTGAGGCAACTCCTCATATCTTACTTTAGAGCAAAGTGGAAATAAAAAGATCCATCAATGAGCAAATGTCCCCAAGTCGATTCTGGTCAACAGAAACCAAAGAGAGAGAGAGAAGAAGAAGAGAGGGAGGAGATAAAGGGGACCACCACCGAATCTTTTTTGTTGTTAACCCCCACCCACCTCCTGTCCCATTGGCCTACCCAACTGTCATCTCACCCTGGGGTACAGCATGGCTCCGCCAACAGCTTTCTTGTCTTGTTCCATTGATCCATTTTAACACACAGTGGTGAACGCATCAAACGCTGCGTGCCATGCAGGATCCATACCCCACCCCCCCTCCCTTCACGCTTTTCAAAAGAAATGATGAATGCATGAAAATATGAAAATGCTCTTCACAGGGGTCTGTGAAGGAGGCAATTTTCATCGTGCCCATGTCTATTTCCTATGTAGAGGCAAAAAACACATTTCTCTGATGTTCCTCCACACAGAGCAACAGTGACTCTACTTCTGCTGAAGCTTACAGAGAGCGTAGAACAGATTGGGGCTGTATTAAATTACTGTGGAGGCTGACTTTTTTCTTTTTTTTTAAACTCTTTATTTGGTTTACACCCCTGGGGTATGTAATCATAGCCACAGCAAATCCTTGGATTGGCATATTAGCATATTCATATATCCCGAGTTATTTGTTCAAATAAAACTTTGTGGTTGTCCTTGATAAGCATTTTAACTGGTTGTTTGATTACAACACAGTGGTGGTATATACTGTACACAGCAGAGAGGCAACACACTATGTAGTAAA
The DNA here is from genome assembly GCF_008315115.2 of Sander lucioperca. NCBI lineage: Eukaryota > Metazoa > Chordata > Actinopteri > Perciformes > Percidae > Sander > Sander lucioperca. The sequence goes on from NC_050184.1 coordinate 32,874,340, forward strand.
TGTGTTTACATATAAAATGTTACCCTCACATTACACATAATGTTTACATAATAGGGCTAGATTTGTGTGTGTGTGTGTGTGTGTGTGTGTGTGTGTGTGTGTGTGTGTGTTTTTATTGAGTTAAAGCACAGGATGTATCCTGGATAATCACTTCAATAAAATGTGTTTACTCCACCAACTTTTTTCCATTCCTGCTCTGCTAATGTAGTTTTAGGTTGCCAGGCTTGAAACAATGGCAAATCCCTTCTGCATTCATCCAGGTTGATTAGTCCTTTTAAACAAACATAGGGCCAAAGAGGGATCATGGTATCACGCAGTGAAGTGAGGTTCCAGTAAGGAGCCATTTGCATGGAGGAGATGTGCTCATCTCAGAATGTGATGAGCTGCACTTGCTTGGTAAATAAATGAATTAATCCTGTCTATTGTGCTTGAGATTTATTCTGCTGGTGTTCTCACAGGAGAGGAGAAGTTAATTAAGATCATCGTGAGGGATGCGGTTCTGTGTAGCTACTCATAAAGAGATTGTGCTTGAGTGGAGTAGCAGTCCTTGGGCTGACTGCAGTGTACACAATTCACTTTTTATCAAAAGGATTTTATTCCGTTTTTTAGGATGTAGCAAAACAATTTTTCAATTATCACTTTTTTACTTCAAACTACTTTTTATAGAAAAACAAGTTCTTGGAAATGTTCTCTGATGATTGTTCTGGTCAAATTTAAAGCCAGGATTTTTAGAAGATTGAGCTTTGTATAGATCATAAGCAAACCTTTGGTGTAATTGAAGATATATAGAAAATACCTCCTGGGATTGGAGTCTATCTGTTTGCTGATATTCCTATTCAGTTCTGTGTCAATATTTGTTCTGCTTTATAAGAATAAGTCCACAGTTTGAGACACTAAAAATGACTCAATTTCAAACATTATTTAATGATTATTTTATTTATTGCCTAATACTGTGCAATTTAATTTGCATGGAACAGAAAATGCATTGGCATTTAGGTGCAGGTGCAAGGACTTGTGGTAGGAGTTAAACTATGATGTGATAATATTGCTCCCCCCGTGACCCGACAAGACCCGATAAGCGGACGAAGATGGATGGATGAATGGATGATAATATGTTTTCTTGACTGTAAAAATTAACATATAGTCCCTCTCAGTCACGTTTTCAGAATATAATTATCGCCATTTTTACATGTTTTTGCCTATGTACAGATTCCAGTCTTCGGCAACCTTTTTATTCCTTAAAATGACCACATTTAATTTTGTTTTACATTTTTCATGTTTTCTTATTGTCTTTCAAGAGTTTTTATGACAGACTGTGAACGCAACACACTATGCAACAAAGGGTCAAATGGAGGGGGTTCCCATAAGCACTTGAATGCACCAACAGGAGACGTCTGTCAAAGTAGTCCTGCTGTCAACTCCATTACAATGCAATGTTATTTACAGTAAATATGACATCCAGAAGGCAACATGATGTTCACTGTGATTGCCCCTCTGAAGCAGGTTTGTCATACTGTACTAACATGAACCAACAGCAAGTCGGAAAATATACATTTGGCATTCTAAAAACGCATGCTGCTTTGAAGCACGTTGGCAGTAATGTCGACATGATTTGTTGTAAATGGACTGAACATGCAAAGCATCAGTATGGCCCTTCAAATTACTTTCTGGCTTTAGACCTGCTCTGTCCCCCTCGGTGCCAAGTCAGTAATTGAAAATAAAAGACTCAAACCTGCTGAACAGTAAAACAGCTGCTCCAGGGAGCTGACACCTGAATATGTCACCAGCATTATCACACCCTGCAGCACATTCACTCAGTTTATGCCAATCCCACTAGCAGATACTGGACTTTAACTCAGCAGTTAGGGGTCACATTTGTTCCCTTTAAACATTTGGACGTGCTGTTTTATAACCAAGTGCACTGCAATTAATATTGATTAACACCGATAACTCCTTACAAAGGTGACATATGGATGCTTAATCTTCAGTTTGCAATGTTAATAAGATGTACAGTTTGTTTTAGGACTCTGTATATGAACTACTGCAGAGCCCATTTAAAATGGGCCTGTTTGTGTCTAACGTTTTTCCAACTTACTTTAGATGACACCACGCCCACTTCCGTAGGACGAAAGCCTCGATGGCTGCGTCCCACGAAATATGACAGCTACAGTAGCTTGGAAAAGGCAGAAAATAGGCTGTAGCAATTCATCTAATTAAGTCAGCACAAACTCCAGCATCGGGGGTCTGATCCCGGACCGCCTTGACTCCCTGCTGGATCAGCAAACTTTCTGTTTTTGCCGTTCCAAAGGTTTAGACCCACCCCTGGTCACCACCCCGCTGTGACCCCCGGCGCTGGGTTTGCGCAGGCTAAATTTCAGTTGTTACAGCTGCTAATTGAAGCTCCATCTCCGGAGCTGCCGCCCACTCTCCTCCCATCAATGACTCCTAGCATCAAGGAGGGAGGCGGACAGACCACTGGATGTGCTAGCTTGTTAATTCTTGTCTCATTTGTGGTCTGATAAACATGTACCCTGCTAAATTTGTTTATTTCTTTGATATGTTTTTCTGTTCAAAAATACAGTAGGCCTATATCTTGAAATAGCCTATGGGCTGGGTTAATTATCCCTGTGTGTAATAATATTTGCATTAATATAGAGAATACTCAATGCTGTATAGAGTTTGGTAAGATGTTGAAATGTCCTCTGTTGTAAGTAGCTCTTGAACATGTCTGGTCCTTTCCTTCTGTGGCCAGGTGTCATATTTTTTTTATTTAGCCAATCAGTGAGGAGTCTTACCTACCTGGTTCTTTTGGGGGGGGCGCGGCGGGACTGAAAAGAACGGAGAAAGAGCGAGTAAAGTGTATTACAAAAATAGAGAGAGCTGGTTGGTAAGTTAAGCATGACTGGTTAAATTACTGTTAACCTTATTAAAGATTACCATCAAAGTTAGGAGTTAGGGTTTTATGTCAGTGTCTTACCCTGTTGAAACTTCAGAGTGAGCTGTGTTTTGGTGCAGTTTCAATCAGTAATTCTGAAGGGGAGCTAACACCATAGCCAAGTGTGGACTGTTGCCAATTAGCTAACTAAGCTAGTTAACCATCGCCTTTGCTAGCTGGGAGAAGAGACTGAGTGAGAGTGCCTGCGGAAACCCACTTTGCCAACGACTTTCTATGTGAGTAACTGTTATGGACGTTGAGGACTGTAATGTCTTGGACATTTATAGTTAAGGTAGCTATAGTAAGCTCGTAGTGTTTGTGAATTTCTGGGTAGTGTAGGTCGGATGCTGCCACCCATGCTGCGCAGTAGAGGTGCTCAGGACTTGCCGCTGCACGACAGAGGATCAGGACAGGTTTCTTCATCGTACAGCTCCCTGCTGGACAGAGGCTTCGAAAAGACTGTTACAGCTTGCAGCTTTCTAAGTTACCAAGGAGTTGTGAGTACAGATAGTATTTTCCCTTAAGAAATTTTAATGAGCTCCAACAAGCGCGCCAATATTTGTTTTTATTTCTTTTGGATCATCAGGGAATTTTTAAGGGGTGAATCACCTGGTTCTGGAATAAATATTTTCCCTGTATAGCATTCAGTCATTTTTTTTATTCATGTCTGATAGTAAGTTGATTTATGTGTTAGAATATGGGTTATAGTGGCTAAGAATGATTGCATGGGGGTTTTAGCTCATAATAACAGTAGGCCTATAGCTATATAGTAAGCTAACTAGGCCTCTCTTCACCGGTATACGTGCAGTTTAGTGTCCCAAATTATTTTCCAAAAACTGAGTGTCTCAAATGATGAGGGTCTTATTTGAGACAGGTTAGTTTATTATTTTCCAAAAAAATGAGTGTCCCAAAGCTACCATAAAGCTACCATCTGCTGGATTATGACTGAACGCCTCTAAGGCAGAATCTCTCCCAGACGTAGCGATACCCATGCGCCTAAGTGCTTCGGTTGGTCTGGAGTAGCCGGGGCCCTCGGGTCCAGGTGAGCAGAGCCGTTCGTGACTGGGTCAGGGTGCGGCCGGAAAAGAGCCACAGTGTTTTTAAAACGGGTTTTGAGGGGTGGGGGTTAAGCAAGTCATGATTTCTTTAGGCTACACTGTAAATTGTGACAACTGTGTGCGCATTAGTGCCGGGAAAACATTTGGCCTCATTTGCCATTGTCATTTGCCGTTTTCCGAAGAACGGGGTCGCCGTGCCATTTTTTTCGCTTGTAAATAATGCACATTTGCAACAAAATGACTTAATAAATGACTTTTTGAGCGGCAAACTTGTCATGCGCACATTCATTACTATAAAACACCTGTTAAACAGCACAGGTGGTTTAGCAGGTTCATAATTAAGGACATTGTATGGGGGAATTTGGGACACTAAACTGCACCCTACTCAGTCATATGCCCAAATTTGTTAGTTACTGTAATTCAACCTAATTTTACATTGTATTAACCGTCACCAATTAATTTGTCACCAATTAATTTCTCATGCAAAGGATCTCTTGGTTTAATCCTAACAAATTTAGAATTGAGTGGGTGTGCTACCTTCAAACAGTGAATCCATTATATTAAGTGTTCCCCATATCGTTTTTTTTCAAGCTACTGTAGCTGGCATATTCCGCAGTTTCCTGAAGTAGGCGTGGTTTCATCTCAAGTAGGTTGGAAAAACGATAAGCGCTGCCTGTTCGGAAGGGTTCGATTGCTTGGTCTCAGGTATATTCACCCGCCAAGTGTGAAGTAGATTGGACGAACAGTTGTTGAGATATGCCAAGGACACGCATACATAAAGACAGACAGACAAGAATCCTTGCTTTATATACTGTATACTAACATGGACATCAATTGAACAAAAAGTATGAATCTTGAGTTTTTACAACTAAATCAATTTTAGGCTACTGCATGTTTGCTGACATGCAATTAATTCACTGTTAGCAGTATAATTATGCTAACCTGACTCCCCAGATGGATTGCTTCGCATTTGCTCGGCATATCCATCTGGGAACTTTCCGTTGGAGAACTTTTGGGAAGGGGCGAAAATACTGGTTAGCTGATTGGATAAACCATCTATCACCACCTATGTTGGTGATAGACGGGCCAAATCAACCAATCAGATCAACGATATATCAAACTCTTGCCGAAACCAGTCGGGAGAAGAGCAAAAACATCTTTCCTCCGAGAAAAGTCTCCAGTGCCGTTTTTTTGCTCTTCTTTCAATGAAGGAATACTTTCTAATTCAGATAAAACTTGCGCAATAGCTACGTTCATCTCATCCGTGGAAGCCGCCATGTTGTTTAGACTGAACAGTCGCTTCTCGTTGCGTCACACCTAAACCCGCCTCAAAACCAACGCTGATTGGTCGGACGTATGGCGAATGGCTCCAAATTTTCTCTGTCTCAAGATGCCAGACTGATCTGCGAGTGGAAAACTGGAGCTCGCGAGATCAGGACGGTCTCACGAGGCTATAATTATGCAGCCATCGCAACACTGTGGATGGATGTGATAATGCTGACTTGAAATATAACCAATGTGACACAATTATCTGGTAAAATAATGGACTGAAATCAGTGCTTTTCATTAGCTTGATTATATGTAACTGCACTGCACAAGCTCTCATTTTTCTTCAAGTGTATTCCAGTGTACAACACGTTCAAACGTGTGTATATATATATATATATATATATATATATATAGTTTTAAACACATTTCAATTTTTCACCTACTGATATGTGACTACTGTCACATGTGGCCTATACTGCTTTGAGATTTTCACCAAGTGTATACCTTCTTTTTGTTTTTAAATTGATGCCACTTACTGATACTTGCATCTGTACTTTTTTTCCTTTTTCTTTCTTTATTCCCATAAAAGATTTAGGGTTATAAATTCCCAATATCTAAAACCTAATGCTGCGTAGTCCCGTTAGTCCTCATTACTGCTGGAAATTTGTAGCAGTCTTGTTTTTTGTTTTGCAGAAAATACCAGGCCCAATATATGTGCCCCAGGGTGTTTCAGAACATTACAGTACATTTAAATCATTTTTATTTTTTTCCATTACCAATATCTGTTGGGGCCACTGTTGGCTATGTGCCCCCCCCCCCCCAGCAGCTATTTATGTGGCTTAATAGCCAGGCACTGCAGCTATACCTAACATATATTTATTTTCTGTGCACTTATAGAGACCTGCAGTGGAGGCACAGCAGTGATTGAAGTGAAGCCCTTAGCGGTGACAGTTCCGGCCTTGATATTAATGGAGGCCCACATAATTGTGCATGCCATTAAGGAAGTACAGATGCTATCAGGGAGTGCACACATCGTTATTTCTCAGTGTAACACCTCATTAATATTTGTTTTTAATTTTTCTCACCGCCTCCCTCCCACTTTGTGAGGAGGAGGGCTGGATTGGATGCTGTGCAGGATAGAAAATGACAGAGAGATGAATCTTCCTGACTCCAGGCAGATGTTTCCTGTTCAGCATTCAAATTAGAGGCGCACCCTCACAAGAGCCTCAACAGCACGCCCACAGGAAAAAAAGTGAAACATTTCCGAAGAGCATAAAGTAGATTTAGGCACCTCTGTCGCATGCCTGAAACTTCCCCGACTATTTAAAGGTCAGATGGCTGAGAGCGTGGTGTGATCTATTCAGAGAAGTGGACAGGAACTGCAGCATCCCTCTGTAACCTTTTACTGCTCGGGCCCTTGTTGGGTTTGTTGTGGCCTGAGGTTGTCACAGTCTGTGGAACATCTTTAGACCTGAAGTGTTGGAGTGGTAAACATTGTAACACTATCATTTCACCAGCTAAGCAACAACTGCCTGAACGTTTTTACTAGGCAGTGCGTCGCTCAGTTTGGCTGATGGATGAACTCATTGCTCATATTCATCATATCTCATATCCATAAGCAATTACAGGGATGCATAGATGATCTTCATTCCCTCTGTGGGGGAATCCATTTTTCACTCATTGAAAGGCTGCACCGTGCTGTTAAACACATTTAAGCACACAGTGAGTCATGTTGTGCTTATATGTTGGTCGCCAAACAAGCTAGAGGTCTGTGCCCAACACATGTCCGGTGAAGTATATCTTTTCATTTCAAGTATGCAGAATGTGAACATTTTCATGCAGCTCTGCACAAGGACATTTGCAATTTCTCTTTTTCTAGGGCTGATTCTTTTGTTTTCTTTGATTCTTGTCCCTGCCTTGCACCCGATACACTGTCTAAGATTTGGAGCTGGATCTTTCTTAATTCAAGCAATGCTCGGCTGGGTGTTTTCATCTTGGATTTTCTTTACTGCCGATTTGAGTAAAAAGCTACTAGCACCTTTGCTGCTCGTGAGCTGACCATGGTACTGAAGCAACAATGGCTGTCATGAATGCGTGTTGCATTTGCGATTTCTGTCTGTTGTATGCTATGTCATGTCTGTTTTTATTTTTAGTTGCCACTTTGTGCAGTAAAATGGTTAATTAACAAAAACCTGTTTTTTGTCTATACTGTTGTGTACAGCCTTTACAGACTGAGTTCTGTTGGTTGAGCATGTTGTATACACAGTGTTTTGCTGTTATTGCCTTTGTCATGCTGAATGTTGCAAAGTAAAATTGTCTGGGTTTTTTTCCTTCTTTTTTAAAAGTAGTGTTGTTTTTTTTTCCTGGGGAAAGACTCCCTTTCGTACTGGCCCACCCAAAATACAATTTCTGCCAATGCTGCTTTTAACCATCCAGCTAAATCTGAATGACTAAAAAAAATGGCAAATTAGTTTTCAAAATCGTCAAAAAATAAGCAGTTCTCTCTGCTCTGTGACGCTGGGGTCCGCTGAAGGCACTGAGCCGCTACCATGTGCCGCTGCGCATTGACCTCCCCTTGCAGCTTTGTTAATTTGCTAGCACATATACTAAAAATGTAGCACACAGAGTCTATAGCACAGTACACACCCCTGAGCCGAAGAACAGTGCCGCTTCACGGTGACAGACAGCACAAAGCACACACCCACAGCAGTGAGCAGGTTAGCCGATTCACGCTGAAAAGCTACTTTGATCTCTGCAGGGTAAATCCAGACAGCTAGCTAGACTATCTGTCCAATTCGAGTTTTCTGTTGTTCTAAAACAACTTTTGAACGTACACACATTCCACCAAAACAAGGTCCATCCCGAGGCTATTTTACAGAGGCACCGTGGCTCCGCTCGGCACTTAGCGCCGCCCAAGACGATTGTGATTGGTTTAAAGAAATGGCAATAAACCAGAGCATGTTTTTCTCCCATCCCGCATTGCTATTTGGACTAGCCAGACCTTCCTCCGCAGCGCTGTGGAGGTATGTCTGGTAATGCGAGACTAGTTTAGAATTAAATAGGCAGTCCCTCCAGGATTTCGCGATGTCGCGATCGCGCCAATTCACGCAAATTCAACCAATCACCGCGAATTTGGTGCAACTCTCAATTTTGACCAATCAGTGCAAGTTTTCCGCAAATTTGACAAATAACCTGAAGTTTCCCGCAACTTCAACCAATCCCAGCAGTCCCACGTGCCATCAGTATGTGACTCTGAGAGCCAATGACCAAGCGGGAGTGAGAACGGCCACGGGTTGATCATTTCCTTGTTTCTGATGAAGACAAGACGTGTGTGACTGACTCGAACATCTCACATTTACCAACAAAACGTACAGCGAAAGACCGTGCAAAGCATTTCAGACCGTCCTGCCAACCTGTATACATTTTAACATCAATGTACGCTGTAACATTTTTTCACTCTAAAGTCGCTGAAAGCTGTTGCTGTTTCAATCCTGTCAGCTCTCTGCACCGGGCGGGGCTGCTGCTCCGTTCCCCCCGCGACTGACGCACACACACACACAAACGCACACGGTGGATGCAGGAAAAAACGGAGATGAGACAGGATTACCTAAATTGAGTACAGCTACGCTCGTTATTGTAAGTGCAATGATAAGTTAAAGTCCATTAAGTAACGTTACTTTATCAAACCATATGAATGTGTGTCCCAGGCCAGGATAGGAAATTAAATAATGTAAAGATCAACAAGCCACTGACAGTGACAGATATGTTCAGATTTGATTCATTCAATAAATTATTATTTTTTGTCTTAAAGGTCCCATGACATGGTGCTCTTTGGATGCTTTTATATAGACCTTAGTGGTCCCCTTAGTGTGGCCTTGACCAACTGCCACTTTGCTCATTTGAAAGCCATGATGTCTCTCTCTCTCATGGGTGGGCCAAATTCTCTGGGCGGGCAAAGCAGAGAAAGGGGAGGTAACCTTGCTCCTTATGACCTCATAAGGAGCAGATTCCAGATCGGCCCATCTGAGCTTTCATTTTCTCAAAGACAGAGCAGGATACCCAGTGCTCGGTTTACACCTATCGCCATTTCTAGCCACTGGGCAGGCAGGGGGGATGCATATTAATGTTAAAAAACCTCATGAAGTGAAATTTTCATGCCATGGGACCTTTAAATCCACCAGCCATTTTCACTATATATATATAAAAAAAAAAAAAAAATCGCAACTTTCACTGTCTCCCGCAACTTCATTGCAACAGACAAAAGACATTGCAACTTTTATCGCAACTTTTTACAAAAGCTGCCGCGAAATCAGGCATTTTGGGCTGCAACAATCTAAAAAAAAGGCCGAAATCCTGGAGGGACTGAATAGGGCTGCACGATATGAGGAAAACATCTAATTGCGATTTATTGACTGATTTTCCAATATAATTTACCATATTGGAGGGAATGATCATTTTTGTGTCATGTATAATATTAAAATAAAAAAATAAGTGATTTTTGCAAGGATCTGTACCAGATTTTTTTAAGTCTGTAGTAGAGGTGTGACGAGATCTAGTCCCCACGAGATCTCGCGAGATTAAACGTGACGACATTTCTTGTTGAGGTAAAAAGTGTCTTGCGCAATATCAGTACACAAGTGCAGAGCAGCAGCCTTGAAATTAGCATAGAAAATCCCCCGGCCGTTCTTCAAAGTTGACTGAGTTTACTTTTGCAGAGGGATAGCAGAAGAAAAAAGCTGCCTGTAAAACCCAGCGTAAGAACGTTAGAGGTCTCTCTCTCTCTCTCTCTCTCTCTCTCTCTCTCTCTCTCTCTCTCTCTCTCTCTCTCTCTCTCTCTCTCTCGGCCGAGACACACGTCCGCAGTGTGCAGTTCACGGTCGCGCAGACCCCTCTCTTTCTCTGTTAAAAATGAGTTGGGAAGCAGACTAGCAACCTAACTTTACTTTTAATGATAACAAAGAGAAATGTTCTCCCTTCGTCCTATAATGGTCATAAATCGATACTAGAGTAGCCTACTTCCTTGTTTAATGCTGCAATTAATAAAATGCAGAGGAGAAATAGCACCTGTCTTCACAAACATTTTATTTTTATTAACTTTATATTTCTCTCTGTCTACTGTACTGACAAATTCAAGTACAAAACAACTGATCTCAACTACTGCCAGAAAACGCTTGGTTATGTTCTCTGAGTGAAGAGACTCTCCACCGTATGTATGGAATAAGTAACGGTGTAACTGTTAGTTATACAGGAGAGAAGCCAGTCATTTGAGTTTATGGCAAAAACCTTTCAGTGCTCGGTTTTCATTTAGTGACTTTTGATTGAATAAAGGACTATTTTTCTATTTTTTTTGTCTTATTTCATCATTGAAGTTGTCTGTAAAATAGTTTTAAAATGTTGTCTCGACCTCGTGAACCCAATCTCGTGTCTCGTCTTGTTAGCTGGATTTCTCATCACACCTAGTCGGTAGGATATGATTTGTAGGCTGGGGCGTCTCTGCAGCACCACAGTACTTTATTCACACAGATCTTGCAGATCTTTAGCACCCCGCGATTTGGATGAAATTGCGATTAATTGTGCAGCCCCAGAAATACCTGTTTTACCTGTCCATTAAACTTGTATTTAAAGACAGGATTTCTGGTAATATAATGCACGCCTTGATGTTGTCATTGACATGGAGGAGAGGATGTTCATTACAGCTAATAATAATAGCGCTGCTTGGTCGTTTTTGGTTGCAGGGTTCACTGCATCAGCAGTTCCTATAGGTGACAAAAGAGTTAAGCAGCACATTAAATGAGCTGCAGTCTGACCCTGTGGAGCTAGTTATGTTCATTGCACCTCCTCAGTTCCCACCGGCACTTGAGACGTATGTGGCAGTTGAAGCAAAAGTGACTGTAAAAGTCAGTGAAAGCCTGAATTCAGCAAATTGACCATGCAGCTCTCTGTGTCAAGATTATAGCCTCCTTGACAGCACAGTTAACTGTTTCACAGGAATAAAGAGCGAGGCTGCATGCTGTAGTTACTTTTATGGTACAGATATGTTTGTGACATCTCTCATCTTTACAGTGCATTTTCTAAACACCGTTTATCATCAGATAATAAATTCTTCCACAGACATTAACAAATGTAGTCAATTAACTAAGGGTGGGGGGAAAAAATCGATTCAAGTATCGTGTTTACCAATTATTGACCTAAATATTTTCTGTTTGTACGGTACCGGCGACTACATCATATCGGTTTCCAGCAAAAGCAGAAAATCCATGTTATGTACAGTCATGTGAAAAAATTAGGACACCCATGCTAAAGTTGACTAAAAAGAGGAATAAAAAAAATCTTTTGGAAAGTGATCTTAATGCCTTAATTAAAAAAAAATGAGGAAAAATCCAATCTTTAAGGACACCAATTTTCTTTGTGAATGAATAATGTAGCGTAAATAAATAAATGTTCGTCCTTAAAATACAGGGGGCATAAGTAAGTACACCCCTATGTTAAATTCCCATAGAGGAAGGCAGATTTTTATTTTTAAAGGCCAGTTATTTCATGGATCCAGGATACTATGCATCCTGATAAAGTTCCCTTGGCCTTTGGAATTAAAATAGCCCCACATTATCACATGCCCTTCACCATACCTAGAGATTGGCACGGGGTACTTTCCATAAAATCATCTCTCAATGCAAATCAACTAACTGAAATAAAACCATGCCAATCTCTAGGTATGGTGAAGGGTATGTGATGATGTGGGGCTATTTTAAAGCAGCCATATTATGCTCATTTTCAGGTTCATAATTGTATTTTAAGGTTGTACCAGAATAGGTTTACATGGTTTAATTCTCAAAAAACACCATATTTGTGTTGTACTGCACCGCTCTCTCTCACTGCTGCAGATGCTCTTTTCAGCTGGTCTCTGTTTTAGCTACAGAGTGAGACCTCTTTTCTTCTTCTTCTTCTGTACTATCTTTGATTGCACTGCACATGCCCAGTAGCTCAGATGTAGATCATGTCAGCTAGCTAGCTCCATAGACAGTAAAAGAAAGGCTGTTTCTACAACTTTGGTCAGTTACAAGGCAGGATTAGCTGGGAGACTTCTAAATGAAGGCGCACATGTAAGTAGTTCTTTTGTAGATTATGGTGAACTTGTGTGTGTTGTAGCAGTGCTTTGCTATTGAGAACGAGGTAGCATGCTAGTGTTAGCATGCTAGCGTTAGCCATAGCGTTAGCATGCTAACGCTACGAGCTAATGGTTGCGGTTAGCCTGCTCGTTTCGGCTTGTGACGTCACAAGCCGTGCCGATTTTGAACAGCTCACCCAGAGACTGAAGGCAGGACACAATCAGAAACCGTATCTCACTCTAAACAGCATGGGTGGATTTTTTTCAAAGTTTGTATGTGTGTGGAAGCACCAGAGACACAACATAACACCCCAAATCCCAGAAAAAGTGATTTTTTCATAATATGGGCACTTTAATAAAAGAATGCGAAATAATGCAAATGTGATGTGCATTATTTTTAGAAAACAATTAGTTTTTAGAAATGTCTCATGATATATTGTCTCTAGACTTGTCTTCTACTGTCTCTAGAAGTGTATCATTCAACTTTGACTTTTGTTAAAGAAGGAAAAGAAAGCAATTCTCAATACTATCGAATCACCGTACTTCTTCTAATCTCAATAAATGAAAACCGCAATACAAATCTAATCAGCACCCATGTGTCATGAAAGAATCAAATCGCGACAAAAGCATATCGTCCCAGCCCTACAATTACCATGAGGATTCTCGTGTTTTTTCAGCCAGGTGTTCATTATCAAGTCTCTTGTCTTTTCCCAGCACAAGAACCCAATGGTTAAATTGCATGTATTCACTTAAACAGAGACATCACCAATGACAAACAAACTATTAAATGTAATATACAACATGTAGACCACATGCTGCAAATAATTGTTTCCCCACTAATAACCAAGCTACAGAGGCAGAGACAAAACATTCACCCTTTAATAACCTCCGTTTGGGCATTCTCAGCTTGTGTGGCAATCCCACATGGTAACATTACTGTAATATATGGCTTTGTTTACAGTTGGAACCCTTAGTGCCACTACAGTTATTCATCTCCACCACCTTATTACTGTTATTTGCAATGAGGTAACATTTTCAAGGCAATTTTCCTGCATCTAACTAGACCAACTGGGAATATGTTTGTTGAAAATGATATGACTGGGACACATCACCATCACTCCTCCCCATATTACTGTCATGTTATGGCGCTCCAATATAATTACTGTATATGAATAATGCTATGCAATATCTCTCTCTAAACGAAGCAGGCCCTAAATTGGCCCCAGAAGGAAATCTAAGTCCTTCAAATTGAGAAAGTATTTGATGAACTGGTCTCTGTTTTATATTATTGCTACTTGGAAATTCATTTTCTTTGTGTATATGCTCCTTGACAGTAGTTCAACCCAGTACACAGTATTGTATGTGCACTTGACTGTAAACACTGTGAACCACCAAAATCGGATTAGAGTGAATCAATGCCTTGATGCCTAATCCTTTAATATAAAGTTCATCACTTTAGAAGAGTCTCTTTATACTGCATTTTTCATTCAAGTCATGCACACCCATTACTTTCAGTGATAGCAGGTGCATCTTATTTCATTTCTCATATTTCTCTCCTCGCTTACGTCTCTTACTTGCTCCTCTGAACAGCATTAAGAGAATTGAGATGTCTGTAGTAATGGAGGACCAGATCGATTTCCAGGTCAAGTGCAGGACGGAGGACAAAGAAGAAATGAAATGAGAGAAAATTAGATGCACCGATGGCGTGACTGAAGCTAAAAAGAAAGTGGGAAGCCAAGAGTTTGCGAAAGTTAGTGTATATTCAAGGGCCATTCTTATATCACATTTTTGTTCCATATCTCCTGGTTATTAGCTCGGTACATGAAGGTAACTCGGATTATCATCACAATATGATGTGGAAGTCTCACTTTGAAAATGTAGAGGCCTAGAGAGAGAGCGAGAGAGAGAAAACTGCCTTTAAGTATTGTGAGCATAAGCATAATGTCCCCAAGGATTTGCTAGACTGGCCTAATGGTGACTTTGGGATAATTATTGGCATTGCTATTCCAGCCCAAATATTTAAATAGTGTTATCTTATAACTTGCTTTTCCCTGAGGAGATCACACCACCTGTGTCTGCTCCTCACGCCTCAGTCCCCTGTGGGCTGAAGCCTTCCTCCAAACAGCCCGGCCAAATGCAAACAGACTAATGAGGGATTTATCTACTTCCCTCCTTTTGACTCGTACACCCCAGCTCCACTTCTGCCCCGTATTAGCATAGTTTTTTTTAGTCTACAGTGAGATCATAATCCATTTGTACGTCCTTGAATGTAGCACAAGGAAATGGCAAAGTCTGTAATTTTCTTGTCAACAGCACTGAAATCACCCCAGTGTTCAGTAATCCAATTAAAATGATTCTTCTGCCCGATTTAAATGAGGGTCCTTCCCTTAGCGCTACCACCACCACCAGATCAACGATGTGGGGGGGTTGTGCACTGTGTGTGGTTCGCCACAAAGAGACGACGAGACCCCCATCTGATGACATGTTATACTGTGGCTTCATTACCCTCTGTGGACCCGTAACATTTCCCACAGCTAATAAGAGAAAATACTTTTGGTTTGACACCAAAATGTTTTTGCTGGGACCCAGACATGAAATTTCTGGTGGTGACATGTTCTCCCTGTAGTTTACATTATTCCTTTTTTTTGTCACCATTACCAACAAAAAAAAAAAATTGCTGTTAGCGCTACTGTGGACCAAGTTAATCTTACAAGAAAACATCAATTACAATCTATAATGAACATCCTGAGAGGGGATGGAGAATTCTCTCCACAATCATCCTAAATATCACTGCACTCTTATCCACTCCCATTTCCTCTGTTTCTCTTCCCCTCCCTCTTCATGTTTCCCTTTTTTCAGAGATCCATTCTTTCTAATTGAAGTTGATGAGGATGGGGATTTCATTACTGGCTTGCTATGAGTTATTACGTGGTGTAATTGGCCCTCCAGTCCCATAGGAGGTGCCCTGCTCCAGCTGGTCTAACTGGAGGAGGCTTTTCTGGCCCAGGCGGAGGCCTTTACACAGCTGAGGTCTAACTTTAATTCAGCAGCAATCTCATTTATCTAGATGTTGGAAAGTAAAACAGGATTCGTACTGGAATCCTTGGATTATATGCATTATAAATTATGAAGTGTTTCCAACAGATGGCTCTAGAATTGCCCACATTTATAGTCCTACTATCAAAGCTGGTGTTGATTGAAATCTCTGTTCCATAATCATGAGTTAATTAACATGTGTTAATGACTTCTGAGATGCTAAATAAGAGCCAGTGTTTACACCACAATAAGCAATGCATTGAGGCAGCGGAGGCGAGGCCATGACTGATGTCTGGCTGGCGAATGCTGCAAGGCCCATCGCGCTCTAAGACGTCTATTTAATAAATCATGTCGTCTGATAATTACCCCAAAGATCACACACTGAAACATTTCTAAAGGATTCCCGAATGTTTTCCTCTTTCACTCATTACACTTAGCGCTGTCTCCTCTCTCATTCACGCAGATTAGCAAGTCTGAATGCGACGTTGGTCTCAGAAAAAAAAAGAAAGTTGATTGCTAATTGAAAAATTAGAAAGTCAATTAGAGGCTAGAGATCTAATTAAACTGGAATTGAATGGAAATCTTGCTCCAGACTCAATTTCTCTCTCCCAATTTATAATCTCCTCAAGGCTCTGATTTGCCTGGTGAGTGAATGCAGCGCTCCTCTGTGTGTTGCTAAAATGCAATTGGCTCTTCTACCGTAGCCATCGGACAGATTGATTCGGATTCAATCACAGTCCCATTCCTGGCAGTGAGAAAGATGAAAATAATAATGTAAAGTCATTACGTGGATGGGAAGTCTCTAAACAAAGTATCTGCCCCCCTCCCCTGAGAGGCACACGTGGAGTCGTTTTCTAATTCAGGCCTGAAGCTTACAGGATAGTGGAACCTGCTATGAGCTGGCATGCTTGAGCAGCGCCTCAAATGTCTCAGTTAAGGACATCACCGTTATTCTTTAAGGAATTGATGGCAAAATGAAGATGTCACTCATGACAAACTGGTCTGTGTGCCGCTCATCAGTTATGTTGTCACACTCGGAGGCTAGCTGTGTCTGTCTTAGATCTATTGCATCCCTCTGTAACACTGTAGCCTCCACTTACATCATTGTTTACCTCTCTGTTAGTCGAACTCATGGAAAGGTGCGGGCAAGATTAGTTAATTATAAGTAACAACAGCCTGGAGCATTGCCAGATAATGAATTGACATGCCCAGGTTCTGATGCATGGGAGCCCAACAACAGTTTGTGGCTTCCCAGTGGGAGATCTTTGACAATCTATGAGATCTATAGTTTTCTTCTGCTTCATTGTGTATTTTAACGTAATATATTATTACTTTTTATGGGGTTTTATGGGTACTGCTGACTGCTGCAGTTTTTTTCCCTCTGCCCTAAACATTTTTCCTGCCTCTTGGCAATGACTGTAGAGATCCATGAAAGTGATTGATTGAGCGTTGGGTTGGATATCTGAATAGATGGAAAACAAGACACTCATCAAACCCAGACATGCCATACCAAGGCTACAATGTCTTAGGGTTAATGCCGATTCTTATAAATATTGGACTAATATACATATTGCTGTTGTTGGTTGGAAACCTTGTATCTGCAAAATTTCAAACAGCCTTGTGTTGAGCTTGACAATATTACATTTTTGACAAAATCAAAAAAATGTTTTAGGAATGTTTGTGGCATGGCTCTATAAATGTCAGTGTCTATACAAAAAGGTTTTGGGGTATTCTGAAAATATAGGCTATCACAAGTAGAGTAATATTATTTAGACACTATCTAATCCCCAAATGGAGCACACAACTCTGTTCTTTATTATGTAAAAAGCAAACTCAATAGTCATTTGTTCAGTTTGGGGTTGGCTCCACTGAGCCATTTATCCCCTCTCATTATCTAAGGCAGCCTCTCTCACTAACAGGGAAGGCAAGGACAAACGTTCACCTTCTCTTCTCTGCTTGATCTAGTTTTTCTCTTAGGTTGACAGAGATTGCTTAAGCAGGACAGACTGGATTTTGTCTGCAGCATTTCTTTAAAATTCCACTTTGAAACATCCAGGATGATGAATCAGACTCTCTCTTTTTGAAAACAAGACTGCAGGTTCTTGCTGTAATAATTAAAAAATAAATCACATTTTGATTTGAGTGACTTCTCGGCTGCACATTCAACCTGAAGATACTTGAGTTTTATAGTCTAGATATTATTATATAGATAAATGATGGTTTTCCTTTTAGCAATTGTTATACGTTACAAGAACAGGTCTTGTAACTGGCTGTATACAGACACTTGTGATTGTGTTACTATACTAATAATACAAATTAGTTCTACTGCAGCATTAACAGAGTACTACAGAATAGGTGTAATATATGGGGGCATCTTTAAAACCCATTAATGTGGGGGTGGGGTCGCGTGCGCGATAACGGAAGGCTGTATCATGTAGACGCGCCGACAGTGTTGTTGTCATTACTTTGAATTTCTCATGGGGGTGACAGAAACTACGCACTATAGCTTTAAGTTACCAGCTAACGCTAGCGCTACCTAGCTTGGTGGACAGAACGCAGAAAAAGACATTTCTAGGCGACCAAAGTGTTCCAATTAGCTTTGACAAAGTGAAAACACAGTGAGAGGGCCAAGGTTTAAGATGAAAACATGGACAATACCCCAAAGAAAAAGTTCAGGTCTATTTTAATGTACACAGTGCCATGGTTAGCATTGCTAAGCCTCTGTCTAGCCACGCCCCTAAAACATCCCCTACTTGATTGTCTATTTTAAAATAAATGGGACCATAATTTACAAAAAATGAACATCATGCTGTATTTAAGAAGACTTGAAAGTAGCGTTTGAGACCATCAACTTGTTTTTGAAAATGTTTATTGAGGTAATTTATCAAGTGAGAAGAAGGGTCATTTCCCTTCCATCTTCTTTTTAGAGTCAATGGAGTCGCCCCCTGCTGGAAATTGGATAGAATGTAGGTTTAAAGCAGCCATATTATGCTCATTTTCAGGTTCATAATTGTATTTTAAGGTTGTACCAGAATAGGTTTACATGGTTTAATTTTCAAAAAACACCATATTTTTGTTGTACTGCACCGCTCTCTCTCACTGCTGCAGATCCTCTTTTCACCTGGTCTCTGTTTTAGCTACAGAGTGAGACCTCTTTTCTTCTTCTTCTTCTGTACTATCTTTGATTGCACTGCACATGCCCAGTAGCTCAGATGTAGATCATGTCAGCTAGCTAGCTCCATAGACCGTAAAAGAAAGGCTGTTTCTACAACTTGGGTCAGTTACAAGGCAGGATTAGCTGGGAGACTTCTAAATGAAGGCGCACATGTAAGTAGTTCTTTTGTAGATTATGGTGAACTTGTGTGTGTTGTAGCAGTGCTTTGCTACTGAGAACGAGGTAGCATGCTAGCGTTAGCATGCTAGCGTTAGCATTAGCGTTAGCATGCTAACGCTACGAGCTAATGGTTGTGGTTAGCCTGCTCGTTTCGGCTTGTGACGTCACAAGCCGTGCCGATTTTGAACAGCTCACCCAGAGACTGAAGGCAGGACACAATCAGAAACCGTATCTCACTCTAAACAGCATGGATGGATTTATTTCAAAGTTTGTATGTGTGTGGAAGCACCAGAGACACAAGATAACACCCCAAATCCCAGAAAAAGTGATTTTTTCATAATATGGGCACTTTAAGGCACTTCGCACACCCTTGGTCCAGCTATTGTGATTTTAGTGGTATTTTTCTCTTTTCCTGACAGGAACTGAGTCTGAAATGGACTTCTAAGAATATCTTATATTTGGCACTCCAGCCTCTTAAGTAGACTGACTTGTGGCTATTACAGAAAAAAAATAGCAAGGGCTTTCTGTAATAGTCCGTTAAGAAGCCATAAGGGAGTCAACAGTAATAAATTATGAACAATACTGTAATGAGCTTGCAAGAGAAGAGCCCCATAGAACTTATTAATAATGACTGGCCACCGACACTTAATTTGAAGCATTAACTCTGAGTCATTTGTTAATATTTATCAGAATAGGGGGAGCGTATGAAAAATTACTTGGAGGAGCCAAAATGTTATTAATCTTGGAGCTGAAATTACTTCTGCTGCCATTTTCATGGCACAGGCAAGTCCACAAATGAACTCCCCTGCTCGAGTGCCATTAGGAGTTTGACCTTATCCACAGCCTGGTACTGCACATGTGCTACTGTTAGCCTTAGAAATCAAATGAGAGCAAAAGAGAGTGAAATAGAACGAAAAATATCTCCAAGGTTGTGTGTGAGCGTGACTTCCACAACCTTGGCGAGGGGTAAAAGGCCACATAGACGACCTATGGACTGCCTGAGGCGAGGCATACAGCCCCGGCACCTCCAGCAGAGTTCCAGCACCTAGACATTCAAATCATTTATGGAGCATTGAGTAAGAGACAGCTGACAGGAGATAAACAGCAAGGGTCACACAGTCTTACTCCACTCTCCGGTGGCTCATCTCCCTGCATCTGTGTATCCTGTGGGTTGACCAGCCTGCCCCGCCCCCCCACACTCTCCCTGCTGCTTTGTCCCTGCAGCTGTCGGTGACAGGGCCTGGAGAGAAGGGTGGGGGAAAAGTCACTCCCATCTGGTACAGTCGGATCAGCGTGGTCTGAGATGGGGGCGTTGGGGGTCATGTGTCCCTCTGTATCAGTGACAAGACCGTTCTGCCAATGATGACACTCTATCCACTGGGGATAGCCTGTTTTCTTTCCTTTTTGGGGTATTTATTTTTTCACATAACAATGCAGTTCCTTAGCTGGTTCACTGGGGAGATGAACCCTTGATTGCAATAATAATTGCCTACTGGTTGTAGCAAATTGCTAGTTTCCGCCCGTAGTCCCTGGGCAGGTAGATGGCGCAATAAAATACAAAGTATTTACAGTATACAATACAGATACATAAAGTCATAAAAATCCACAGACATTATTGTCCCCCTATCTCCCCCCCCCATAAACACACAGTAATTTAGCACATCAATTCACTGGTGGGAGCAAGTCTGCTTTGTTAACAACCAATGCTTTGCTAAGCGTGAGAATGAGTGCAAGTTAGTGCATGAAATTAGCTCTGTAGGAAGAGTATTCCACTGATTTATAGCCACAAAGGAGAATGATGTCCTCCCAAATGCAGTTTTGCATTGTGGAAGACTACATTCACTTAAAATAATATTTTTTCTATAACTATTGGTATCCTGTCACTGCAAAATTCCTTGGTTTTTACCCTTTTAGACTATCAATTTCAAAATAAGGACTGGATATGTATTCATTTTTTTTTTTATTAGATCTTTAAATCCACAGATCGGCCATTAGGGGGCGCTATTATCAAGGTAGATACGTTTGGGCCTTTAACTCAATCAGTGTAAATGGAAAAATCTGCATTTGCAATTTACTACAGACCTTGCAGCTCACACATTGCGATATTTTGTTTGCCTTGCCGCCATTGTTTGCCTCGCGCTTTGGTTTCCGCTTTAGCGGACTCAGCGGGTCGTCGGGGGCAACTTGTGCCGGTGAGGCTTGGACCCCGTCATTACTGCTTGCAGTTCTTGTTTTTTATTAGATCGGTAAATCCACAGTGTCAACGTTTTCTCTACAATAAGTCAACATGAATTTGAAACATTGAATATTTTTTTAATCGTGTTAAAGTTCCAAGTAGGGCAGATTCCACACACTTTAAAGTACCAAATATCAACATTCCTTGCAGGCATTTGTATGAATTGCTCTCATCTGATACTCAGGCCCTAACCAGACCAGCGGACACACTAAATTAAAGACTGTTTTCTTGTTAAACCTGTCACAAACACAGGCAAGCATTTCTAGCCAATATTTCTGATAACCATAGCTAGCTGTGATTGCGGTGGTCATTTTACATCAACTGTTCATCCATCTGAATCTGAATGCGTCTTTCGTCCTACAAGCTTTTTTTTTCACCCACACAGAAATAATGTTCTGCAAGCGATGCATTCTGCCAGGAAAATTCTGCCACCCACTTTTGAAGATAATGGATGGGATGTGTTTGTTTCCTGTAAAAGTACAAAAATCCAACCATAAATAAAACTCTTTTAAAACCACTTTAGATGAAAGCACAGAGAAGAAAAATTAATGAAGCAGCATCAGTACATGTTAGTTATAATATACTGTATATAATGGTCCTTGAGCACAAACTCCTCTCTTTCATATAACAAAATCAATACATTTTCAGTCATATTTCAGACTTAACCTCTCACTAAATACACTCAAGTCAAAAAAGTTACTATTTTCTGAAAGCAAAATGTATCATTACTGGGTATGTTTGCAATCACAGCTTTCACTTTTTTGTTGATGATTGTTCTTGCAGTATTTGAGTTTTTTTATATAACAGGCCCGGTATATTGATGTATGTTTAGGGTCCATGTCCAGTTGGAAATTACATTAATTTCCAAGCACATTTAACAAGAGTTTTTTGATAGTTACCATCTCCAGAATTAGTTAAATATTTCCACATTTTAGCAGCAACCATTCCAGTTTTTAAGCTAACTGGATTTATGTGGCTATCATAATTATTGCTGGGATTTATAATTGTTAAATGAAATCTCTCTCAGGATTAATTTGGAAGATAAAATGTCAATGAGAGCTATATCAATGAGAGCTATATATTGTATCTTCTCAAAATTAGAGACACTGATATTCAGTCCTTTTTTTTCACCCAGCTCCTATTTGCCCTTCTCTTTTGGTTCACTTTACCTCTGTGTCTAATCCCCTTTCTTTTTGGTGATGAGCCAGTCAGTAATTGCTTGATGAGCAGTCAGGGAATGTGAGCTACAATTCCACCTTGTTTTCAGAGGGATCTCAGTGTGAAGGGTGCAGACAGAACCTATAAGGTGACTTAAATGACTAATTATGCCCTGTGCTTGTAAGCTGGAGGGTCAGTGGACCATGCCAACTGCCCTGCCCTTTGCCCCCCCCAACTACCTCAGCTGTTAATCACAATGTCACAGAGACTGATTACTTGGCAGCACTCAACTTCCAATTTCCATTTGAAAAGAAATGGAATAACAGCAGAATGTTCAATTTAATTAAAACGGATTTGTAAGATATAATACAAAAATGCCAATTCGTATGATATCCTATGAAACTAGGCGACCGCCAGCTGGTCACGTGACAGCGGCTACAGAGCTCCGTGACCGGCTACAGAACTAGCCGCTACAGAGCTCCGCACGCCGGTTACAGAGCTCCGTCGTGTCAGCGGCAGTTGGTAGTTGTGTTTAGCCGCTACAGAGCTCCGTCGTATCAGTGGCAGTTGCTAGTTGTGTTTAGCCGCTACAGAGCTCCGTCGTATCAGTGGCAGTTGCTAGTTGTGTTTAGCCGCTACAAATCTCCGCACGCTGGTTACAGAGTTCTGTTGTGTCAGCGGCAGTTGCTATAACTGTTGTGTTTAGCTGCTACAGTGCTCCATCGTATCAGCGGCAGTTGGTAGTTGTGTTCGGTTTATTGTGGGGCTTACAGAAAAGAATACGTGGAATGCTCACGAATTATAGTGCTTCGCATTTCAGTTATATGTATGAATGGTTCATGAGAACTTTGTATAGATATGCTGCACAAATTCTGCAAATAGATAGAGAACCTTTTTTAAGCAGTTATCCAGCATCTATCCAATAATATGCATACTGAAAATGTTCCTGAATCTTTATTTCCGAGAGTTTAAAAAAGTAACTACATAAGTACTTGATGACAGTGGTTTCTCGGTGCCATTTCAAATAGATGTCTAACTTCCATGCATGGCCATTCCAGGAAATCAAAGTGAATAACAGTGATGAAAATGAACAAATGAAATCAAATAAAACAGGGTCACACATCACTGGAAGGGCAACAAATGGGCACTGAAATGGAAGTAATTTTTTCCCCTTGTATCTCAACAAAAACAGGAAAAAAAGCCATCAGCTCTGGTCAAAAAGCAAGTCGTCATTTTGCCTAAAGCACCGCTAACCGCATCAACAAAAATATAGGTCTGTGTAGAACTTTATGACAGAGGAGGGTCACTCATTTTAATGTAAAAGGACAGTTCTTTTGTGAAAAAGCGCTGAGCGATCCAAAACCCAGGCGAGGTAAAAGCGGTTTAAATAACCTGAATCTTATTCAATTTGATTCCTTTTCTGTTCTGCTGTGGCAGAGGTATTTTAGCGGACCGGGTTTTTCTCAAATTTGATCTGCTGCATATGGAAGAATATCTTCTACAATGTTTGCATATATACATTTTAATCCACTGTTTATTCTATTAGAGATTACGCTGGTAGAATTCCATGAAAGTGAATGCTGTAATAACAAAGAGGAAAAATATTGTACCAGTAAACTTCTGCATGCTTAATAGTTTCTTGAAGTCGTAAAAATGAATTATTAAATGAATCTTTCTATGATAATACTATGTTTTTACTACCACTTCTACCAAATAATGATAAACAAAATGAGCTTTAGCATTAAAACACATTATAATTATACATTTATTGTTATTTTTCTACAGATAACTTTAATAGTTCAAAACTTTAGGGTAGGAGAAATAGGCCCTCCACTGCTGTAAATAACTACTTCTGACAGTTGGGATGGAGCAGCATTTTAAAATGGAACAAATCATAGATATTGAATCCAGGGAAACCACTGAGGGAATGACTTGTCCAAACAGAGCTGTTCTCTCTTAGCGTGCTGATGACATTGCAGTGTTCTGCCTGCAGCTGTGTGTGCACAATTTTTTTTTTTTTTATGGCCTATGTTATAAAATCTTTTCGCCATAATTAGTATGTCGTTTTAGAATTCAGATACTGCCAGTGTTGTTAATGTAAATCTGAGAGTGCAAAAATCCACGTCTTGCCAATGTTTGTGTACACTTTGTCCCATCTGAGTTTATTTAACACTTATGACAGTTTTGAACAGCTGGCCCAGAACCACATCTGCTCTGAGCGGACAAACAACTCCCCAGTCAACTCAAAATAAATGACTGAAAAATAATTCCCATCCCAACTGAAAAATAAACAGTGAAAAGTTCTATATGCTATCATAAGGAATAAGACTCATCTGACATAATATCCTTCGTGAAAATAAGTAGGAAGCATTTTTTTTTCTTCATTGTTAGTGGGGACACATGTTCCTCGCTCATATTTTTTCCCATGTTTTTTTGATTTAAAGAAGGAACCCTTGCCCTGAAGAAAGCACAGGGATGTACAGTTTGTCTGCCCTGGCAGGCAGCTTTCTCTCGGGGGGGGTATGCAACATGCTGGAGCCCATTAAGAGTCAATGGCCACCATGTTAAGCACGGGGAATGTGGCCTCACTTCCTCTCTAATGATGTAAATGCTTGCTGACAGCATCCCCGCACACAGCTTGCATGATGAATCACACGGACCGGTTAAACAGTAAGTATTACCTGTCTCACTGTTGACGTACAATTACATGTATGTGAGCGCCCGCGGACATGTGGTAACAGCCCATATTATTTTCATACTGCAGCTAGTAAAAAGTCATACCATAATATTGTTTGCTGTATTTGTGTGGCAACTTTTCCTCTGCCTTCACTTATCACCAAACTGAGTGACAGTGCAATAGTGAAAATGAGGTTTAGTGCATGCTGTTATATGTTAAAATGTCACTCTTTTCACTTTTTCCCCACTCTCCTTTCCCATTTTTTATTATTCCCACTTGTTTTCTAAGGTTTCTTTTGTTTTATCTGTATACTGACTGGCATGCAGTCCTGACAGTTTCTATATGAGTCATCTGTGTGAGAGAAACTGGAGCAATGGCAGCGGCTGAGGGCCATGGCCCTTTGGGGGAGCTGAAACCCTCAGCATTAACAGACTCTGCGTTCCTCTCTCCTCCCCGCTGCACACCTCCCCTTCTGCCCCTGCAGGCCTGGCACATGTGTGACATATAATTGATTCATTAATAATGTGAACAGATGTTTCTAGTCCAGTCTGGCATCATGCCAGCAAACTATTTTACTGCCAGACTGCATCCATTAAATGCACATTGACACAGAATGGAAAAAGGTGATGCATTTTTGAGATTACATAGATTTACCGTACCTTTTATGCATGAGCATGCCAGGGGGATGTGTGAACCACCAACAAAAAAACACTTTGTCTTGGCACTCATGGAAATTGTCAATTTCACTGCGAATGTAGAGCGTAGCAAGGTGATTCAATACCAAATTACTGACTAAGTGGGCTTTTCTTTATGTGATGCACACGCTCTAATAATACTCCAGTTTGTATTGTAGACAAACTCAGGTGTGGTGCATTTACCCATTTCATGAAAGAGCCATTTATACTTGCATGACTGCACAACTATAACGGCCCTTTGATTACTTACACTGTAGTCTGAATCGACGACTGCTCATTTCCAGGATAATCGCCTGAACATCCGGTGGCCGGCGATGTGTGTTGCCGTTGTCTAACTCTGTTCTCTTTGGGAAACAACAACAAACTTCGAGCTAGCAGGCTAACTGCTGAAAATGGCAAGTTTTGAAGAAAATTTGGATCGTGCAACAAGGCAGGCCTGCTTGGTTCTTTCTGGAAATGATTGTAAAGATTTACAAAGATTTACAAAGAATTTGTTTATGGCATTTACTCTCTAACTAGGACCGAATGGCGGGGATTTGCTGTGGACAAAATACACACTGCGATACACTGGTAGGAGCAAATTACGTTTAACGATGTATCCAGCTAATTTAAATAGCTCACATTACTATATTGTGCGAACACTTCATTTAATATTGTATGTGGCGTTTTCTTTTGTGGGGAGCAAATGTTCCACCAAAACACCGTTGCTGCGTCCGGAGCTTAGCGCCGCCAAGATGATTGTGATTGGTTTAAAGAAATGCAAACAACCCAGAGCGTTTTTTCCTTACTATCCCAGAATGTATGTGTGGTGTAGTCAGACCTTACTCCACAGCGCTGTGGAGATAGGTCTGGCAATGCGACACAACTTACACCGTAACAATAATGGGACTGATGGGACTAATGGGAATGATTTTTATAAAGTTAAATATTGCACAGTAGAGTTATTCTCTGATATTAGTGTATGTGAGTGAATTTGTGTTGTTTGGGCATTTCCATTTGTGTGTAGTGACCATCATCATTATCACTTACTGCTGTTGCGAACCGCTGGACTGTTAGCAGTGGCGGATCTAGAAAATTTTACATGGGGTGGCAAAGGGGTAGAGATCTTGGCAGGTTGGCAGGGGAAGACGGAATTGTTGGGTCTTTTAAATTCTAGAGTGTGGTCTAAGACCTACTCTATCTGTAAAGTGTCTTGAGAAGAGTGAACTCTTGTTACGATTTGATACTATAAATAAAATTGAATTTAGCTAAAATTTAATTAAATGGCTCGATCATATTTACTGATACAGACAAATAGAACAGAAAATAGAACAGAATGTGTCTTATTTGATCAGTAATTATGATCAAACAAAAGTTCAACAAATGCTATGATAGAGAAACTGTAAAACATCATTAGATAATCTGTACATATGTAAATCTTTACATATCTGACCCTATAACCTATACAACCGAATGGAAATAGACAAAAACTGAAAACATGATTTCACTGAGTGACATGACATGTTATGCTACTGTACTGTAATTTATATGGAAGGAAAATATAAACAAACCATATGGTCCAGGGGTAATTGCAGGCCTCTTCCTCCCTGTCATCTTCATCTGCCTCCTGCTGATCACGCTCTGCCTCTGTTCCCTCTCTCTGAATCTGCAGCCTCCTCCATCCCTCACAGTCAATTCTTCCTTTCCCTCTTCTCTTTCACTTATTTCTGCATCTCCTTCTGTGGTCTTCTCCTGCTCTTACCCGCCTGGTCTCTCCAGTTTACTGCCTTCTCCATTTCCCTCCTTCTCTTCCTCCTGTGCACTTCTCAGAATTTTCTTGGCTGGCAATATCCCCACTTTTACGCTTCAGCTAATATCTGGCCTGCAAAAGTCAAGATGTGAAAAGCTCTGGTAAACCTTGTATTACATTACACTGTAGGACCGTGTAGCTAATAAGTAGCCTAACGAACATAAAATCTGAAGAGATTTATTACATAGTACACACAACGGTTATGTTTAGACTAGCCTTCTTAATCCCATTGTATTTGTTGTTTTCCCAGTTTGGACAGTAAAGGATGTCACCTGGTTTAATTTGTGCAGCCTTATTGCCGTGATATGTGAGAGGAAGTGGATTTTGTAGTACTCCTTAACTAATCACATACAAATAATCGGTCTCAGCGAGCACTGCGTAGTGTGTTGTAACACGACTCCACCGAAACGGCGACCCTCTGTAAATGTTATGAATTCAAACATGCCAGTTTGTAATATTTTATATTATGCTGTTCTTGTCTTTACTGAAATCAAAACTAATCAAAGGGCAGAATGCTCTTACAAATCACGAGGGAGCAATTTGACTTTTGTCTAACGTAATAGACGCTGTTGTTGATGCTCGCCTTTAGCATACATTACATTCATTACAAATTTGACTTTAAATTAAACGTGTGTTTAAACTTCACCTGGGGAAACTGACAGGTCAGCTACTCCCCCTTGCCCCCCTATAGATCCGCCCCTGGCTGTCAGACATACTGTCCTTGCTCTCACTGGTAGAATATCAGCTCACTATTAATCAGAGGGGGCTGAGATTGAGAGAAAACACAGTGGTAGGATGTGCAGCGGGAAGTAAAACAAAATGTCATCTCTATCCATGGTGGCAACACAGTGCACTCACATCTTATCATCAGGCAATTGTGCATGCAGAGAATATCAGTTTCCACTACTCCGAAAGGATAATAAGTATTGTAGCCAAGATGTGGGGGCTTTTGTTGTAATGAGATGGAAAGGAGAGGCTTTGGAGCTCATGGTGAAGGTCTAATTAATCAGTCTCTGTGGCACACACAGCTATCCATTAGGGTTTCATTCAACAAGACACCGGAGCTTCAATCTCACTTTCATTGTAGGAAATGGCTCCGTAATAATAACATGATTGTGGATTGATCACTGGAAGGCTCTGAGGGGAAATGCATGTGGTGAAGAATAATGATGCCCCACATATATCTGTGTGGATAGCACTCAACAAAAGGATATTATACAAATTCAGGAGTCATAACTAATTTGAAATTGTTCCAAATCAATTATGTTTTTCCATCAACTTGAAACAGCTTGACAGCAGCCACAAAGCATTTTCACAAGGCGTACTGTCACACTGTGCCTATGAAGCACTAGGAGAGCATAAATTTTTGTATGAGGTGAGAACTACTGCTGAGAGCTTTCTGGGCCTTCAACATAAAGTCTGAGCTCCCTGTGGCCAATATAGCACTCTCGGCATGGGAAGAGTCTGCTATATATTAAAGACGAGTAATACAGTCTGTTAACATCGGCTGTCCTGCAGGGTCTCGCCAAGATGTGTGGGTATGGGGCCAAAGACCTGGTTTAAAGGAAGGCTATATGTGGACATGTTTAAGAACTCTGATGTTATATTCAAGAAGGCTAGGTCTAAACTATTCTTCTTGAGGAAGCTTAGATCCTTTCATATCAGCAAGAAGCTTGTTCATATTTTTTTAATCAGTGAATCTTCACTAGTGTCCTCTTTTATGTTGTGCTCTGCTGGGGGGGGGGGGGGTAATAAAAACAGGATCAATAAGGCTACGTTTAGACTGCAGACAAATCCGATTTGAGAAACAAATCCGATTTCTTTAAAACAGACTTTTAAATCAGATTTGTGTGTCCAGACATCACCATCCTATCTGTATAGATTGCTGTGGTAACGACGTAGGCGTCAGTGTAGCTACGCTGGTGATGCGGCTTCCCAACGAGGAAGCTTGAGAAATGGTCCATCATTTTGCATCATTTGATCATCACTTACATCACTCTGGGTTTGACATTGTACTTGTGTGTTGCGTTGCGAGTAATGTTTTTTTTTTTTTTTTTCCAAAAGTATTTCTATTGTTTTAGAGAAGATACAATATACAGTGAAACATTACACTGTCAATTATAACGAGACATCTTTCTATTAACCCCATCCCACCCACAACAAACCCTTGTGCCGAGGAAAGGAGGACAGATAAAGAAAGAAAGAAACAAAAAAAAAAAAAAGAAGAAAAGAAACAAAAAAAAAATAACCCCTTTCTTCTATTACTCATGATAGCAAAATAGTGTAATCAGTGTGCTTTACAATTCTTAGCAGTTATTAAGAGGGAAGTGTAGTAAGTCTTTCAAAGTAAGCCAGTAAAGGGTCCCAATTTTTATAAAATTTTTGGGTTGATCCTATAAGAAAGTATTTGATTTTTTTCTATTTTTAGAAACATCATAATATCAGAAAGCCATGTGGAGGGTTTTAGTGGTGTAGATTTACATTCCATAAGTATTCTCCGTCGTGCTATTATTATTATACACTTTCCTTACTATTGGGCATTACAAAATCACCCCCTTGTACATCAGACACAGCCATTGTAGGGCTAGGTTGTAGATCCAAATCAAAGGCTTCATTTAAGACCTTAGATATTGATGCCCAGAACTCTCAACCTGGAACATGACCAAAACGTGAAGTAAATCTGCTCTGTCCATTCTACATCTGTCACAGATGTCATCCATGTCAGAGTATATTTTGGCCAGCTTAACCTTACTATAGTGCATATGGTGAAGAACTTTAAACTGAATCAAATTCAAACGTGCACAAGAAGAGGTCCCCTTCATCAAGCTTAGAGCTCTGTCCCATACAGCATCTGATATATTTGTTTGAAAGTGTCATTCATTTTAGCAGCCGGAAAAAGATGATTATTACAGACAGGACTGAGTATGGAAAGATCAGAGAGATGGAACGTTTGCCTAAATTGTATCCAAAAGTGTTGAACTTACTACTGGGCTGGAGGAGAAGCGTGATGGGGAGAGAGCGAGTTTTGACGTAATCAGTGCAGCAAGTGACGCCAGTTTACAAAACTTGGCCTCTGCACTACACCAGTCTGCTTCAGGAGATTGAAACCAGTAAACAATTTTTTTGTAAATTTGCAGCCCAATAATAAATCATTACATTTGGGAGGGCAAGCCCACCCCTCTGTTTTGGTCTTTCAAGGCATTTTTTACGTAGCCTTGAAGTTTTACCTCCCCATAAAAAACTTGAAAGTAACTTATCTGTTGCTCAGAAGATAGACTTTGGAAGGAAAACTGGAAAACTTTGAAATAAGTATAAAAATCGAGGCAACACATTCATTTTAACGCAGTTAACTCTTCCGGCTAAAGATAAATAAATGGTGCTCCATCGCTGGAGGTCAGATTTTAGTTTCTCAAGTATTGGAGTGAAGTTCGCATTAAACAAACCAGAAAAAGAGGGTGTGATGCATTCCTAGATACCCTGACTTTGATATATACGAAAGGGCAAGTCTGTATCTTGTATTTGATGCGCCTTCTCATTGATAGGGAAACACATGCTTTTTGAATAATTAATTTTATACCCTGAAAAGCTACTAAAGTCTCCTAGAATCTTTACAGGTGTAGAAGACAATGGGTCTGTTATATAAATTAAGAGATCATCAGCATACAAACATTTTCCATTCCCATCCTGCTAATACCGTGTATGGACTGTGCTAGAACGAACAGCAATGGACAGAGGGCAAAACTGACGCGTTCCTCTGGATAAAGAAAAATATTGTGAACATAATTTATTAGTGACTACTGCAGCCTTAGGAGAAGAATACAATAGTCGAACCCAAGAAACAAATTTTGGACCAAACCCGAACCTACCCAGCACGGAAAAGAGATGGCCCCATTCAAACCTGTCGAAAGCCTTCTCCGCGTCAAGGGACACCACCATTTCTGGTGCGACCCCAGACACTGGAGAATGCACCACATTTAAAAGTCTGCGGATGTTGATGAATGAATGACGCCCTCTCATAAAACCTGTCTGATCAATTGAAATTATATTGGCCTATAAGAGCTTCAGTCCATCGCATCTTTACCTTGCTTCAGTAAAACTGTGATAAGAGCCTCTGTGAGGCTCCGTGGGAGGGATGACTGTTCAAAAGAGTGGTTAAACATGTTAAGAAGCAGAGGTGTCAGCTGTGAAGAAAACTTTTTGAAAAACTCAATTGGATAGCCGTCCGGTCCAGGGGTCTTTCCGCTGTGAATATCTTTAATTAAGCTCTCTACTGCCTGTTTATCTAGAGGTCTTTCCAGGCTTTCACTTTGGTCTTGTGTAATTGTTGGAATATTCAAGTTTTCTAAAAATTCTGTCATATGAGAGGTATCATGAGGAAATTCTGATGAGTATAATTCTGAGTAATATTTTTTGAAAGTGCTGTTGATTTCTTGGTGTATTGTCACTTCTTGAGGTGCTTTCCTAATAATAGATATACGTCTGGGTGCAGATTTTTATCTTATGGAGTTTTGCTATATTACATATTACATGATTTTTGTCTGCTCCTAAAAACATCTAAAATGTGCTCCACGTGCTTTTCCCCTCACACTTAGTCAAGAACATTTACTAATAATACTAGACCGTCATCAAGACACTCTCCTTCAAACGTCCTCTTCCTCAGATCCTCCTGTGCTCAGTCTGGCTAAATGCTTGTGTCAGTAAAAGTTTGTGGCTTATTTTTGCAGGAGCTGGTGATTCGACCAAAAGCCACCCCTCAGGCTTAACACTGCAGGCCTCATTAATGCAAATCTAGCTTTAACAGACTGATGGGAAATTGGCTCCCTCCACTCCATAGCGAGGTCGTTGAAAAGGCAGGAACAAGGTGAGAACACCGAGAGGTTAAGTAGCCTGGGCACAGGCTTTCAAAGCAAAGGTTTGCATCAATCAACTGCTGCGCACATGGAAACCCAAACCTGTGAAAGCCTGAAATAATAAATATGGCGTATAAGTCCATTTTCAAGCAAGTTACTTGTAGGCTAAATTTGGAGACTAAATCTATTCCAGCATGTGAGACTGAAGCAGAGTGAACCAAACAATTAAAGTGACTCTGCTCACAAGATGCCTGTGCTGTTGTCTTGAGTGGAAGAAGAATGAAGAGAATAATCGTTTTAACAAAGGCAATGTTTCTATGTTACTAAAATTAGAAAATGTTAGTCAGTACGGTTGTTGTTTTTTTGGTTCTTGTCACTTCAAGGCACTAGGATGTTGTCCTGTCATGCTATTCAGATAAAGCTCACACGTACCAATTAAATTGACATGGCCCAAGAGTTTTGCCATCAGTTGGAGTATTTTATAATGAGAAGAACACGCTGTGCGCTGCCTGTTCAGTTTGGCTATTCACAACATCATTGAGCAGATACTATTCTAACAATATGTGCGGTAACATGTTTTTTTGAATGCATTGCACATATTAAAAGTTATATTTTTCTAAGCAAAGGACAGTAAAACCTAAATTTCAAGGATTCAGGGGAAGAGAGGTTTAGCACACTGCAATATTTTCCAACACAAAATTGTTCTATTTCTAAGGTTTAATTGCATCATGAGTTATCTGATTCTAACTACAACAACTAAGACATTACACCATGCAATATCTTGTTTTCAAACCATTTAAATATGTGTTAATAGTTGGTTTTATTGGTTACGCCCACCTTCAATAATTATTGCCATGTGATAGGCTAAAACCAGGTGAAGTTAGATATTGGCAGAAAATTAGATTGAGGACATGTTCACGGTTACAGCAGCATTACACTGGATAACAAAGATGAGCACAGAAAGCAGTAAATTACCTTTTACACTTACTATGTCAAAAGCTCACACTTTCAATGCATTATATTATCATAAAACACTGCAGATATAAACTGAATATTACAGAAAAGGGCGTTTTTGTTTGTCACCTAATGTTATAATATTGAAGCAATCACACAACAGCATAATATGGCCAGGAAAGTGAAGCCTCATCACTCATACAAATGAGTCATGATGTCACTTCAGGCACTTCAGTGTGGAATGCACTCTTTGTGTTTTTAACACATGGATAAACTAGTTCCTTTGGCGTGCTTAGACAGTGACATAAAGTAAAGACGAGCAGTCACATGATTTGTTTTCGGCGGGACGGGGGAGGCACTCACTTGGCCAGCCTGTGTCGATCGGTCACTGCCACTGTGTAATGAGGGGACACAGCAGCACTGCAGGTTAACATTCTGCCCATCTCCTGGAGACGCCATGTCAATATGGATTAGGGAACCGAAGTAGCCCTGGAGGCAAAAAAAAACCTCTCCCATCTTCTCTTCAATTACAATAAGCAAACGGCTCGTAGAAATGAAAGGGGGAGAGAGGGAGGAGATGCACTTCAGCAGCACTGGGTCCAACCCACACAAGACAAAGTAAACATTATTAGCGTAATAACATTTTCAATTAGCTGTAACCCGCATAACCGCAAGCTAATGGAACACGAAGCCCAAAATTAATTAGAAAAAAATCATTTGTAATTACAATGTGGTTTAAAGGCCTTCACAGGTCCCAGTTTGAATGATGGTACGGAGAATTTGGCCTAACTCTCTGCAGTCATCCACGCATGAATACTGTGAGTAACTATCCCTGTGCCATGCAGGACACTGCAACACCGCGCTCTTTCTTAGATAATAGTCCCATTACCAGTTCTTCTTTTACTTTCTTACCAATATGTCATGGGCTGTTACCACTGCCATATTGAAAACTGTGCCCCTATGATGTGTTTATAGCACATTACAGTGCAGATACACTTGTTTGAACAATAACTGTCTCCCCTCCAGTGTTCTAAATGACAAAAGGAGATTGAAGCCGTTTTATGATGAAGTGGAGTCCAGGTGCTGTATCTGCTGCATCACTTACCATCTGCTTCTACGAGCCTCATCTGCGTCTTTGTTGTTTTTTTTTCCTGTTCAGTTATAAAACGCTGAACATTTTCAACAAATGTTAATGCAAAAGAAAAGGTAATATCTTTGATTATCAGGACAAGATGTTTCGTGGTGTTTTCTTTCTCCCTGAATGAGCTTTCCATAGCTCATCTCCCACAGACTCGATCATTTCATGTTTCTCCCTTTTGAGTAATTCTCATTCTCAAGTCTAGTATTTGTTCAGTCGGCCGGCTGGCTGTTTTTTTTTCACAAGATGGAGGAGTTCCACGAAGCCGGCGAATGTGCTAATGGATTGGCTGCTGCTGTGCCGTGATGTATAATGAGCGCTAGTGGAAAGACATCACACTCATTTCCTTTTGTGTGTTTAAGGGCGGGGAGGATCTCACCACCTCAATGTCTGAGCTGTAGCCCAAGCTTAGCGTCCAGCACCAGCCACAGAATAGCTGTCCGGATTCTCTCAGCTGCTCATGCTGAGCGCCCGTCACAGCTGGCTGGAGCACGCCAAAACTCAATAGAACAATGTGGAAGCCCATTCATTCCCAAATGATGCAATTTAGTCCTCCAATTGAAAGCACGCTTCCATTCAGCAGTTTGGCATTACAATGCCTTATACAATGACATTTCCTAAACTTCTTTAGGCTTCATCTTCTTAAAAGTCTGTTCTCAGTGGCTTAGCTTTTATTTAGTCAATACCTGTATTTTTAGGAATCGCAAAGGCACACTTAGCAAGGTCGGTTTTTAAAGCAGGAGACAGCTGAGCTGTCTGGTGTGCTCAGCAGGGGGGGGAAGATGTTTGGGCTCCCATCTCTTCTGGGACTTGTTTTAAATGTTTTTAACTGAAGAGTCATTAATATTTTACAGAGCGTAATAGGCCCCAAGCCTTGGGACTGGCTTTGCACCACGATTACAGCACACATACCTATTAAAACTGATTAGCTCTCATGTGGGGGGGGAAAGCCTGTGTCCACAAAGTGCTTTGATTATAATTTAGTTCTAAGTATTAAATGTTGGGGCCTTTTGAGTCAAGTGTACAAACACAGCCTCATCATAGTCTGTGGAAGTGAAAACCCCATCCCCCGGTTACTAAACAACTTCCATCAAAGCTTGACAAATTATTTCACCACCTCTTTATTATGCATGCCATAACAGTAGGGAAAGAGAAGTGACTGCGTTTAAATTTGCCTGAGCACCGTGAAATGATAATACTGATACACAACGAGCCAGTTGTTCTGCTTCACAAATGTTCTGTTCAAGCATGTTGCATGGTTTGTTTCTCCGTATCACCTATCTTTAAATGTGTATAATCGGGCAGAAATGTTGTGGAGCAATAACCCCGTTGACTCATATTTCTGTATTGATGATTGAATTTTTGACTCTTGTTTTTGGTTGGTAAATTTAAAAGTAAAAATGACCTGAGTAAAACGGTGGTTACAAATAGATCTCAAACGCACAGGCGCAGTATTAACGGGAACCAGAGACTGCTACACAACAAATTTTAGATTTTATAAACATCACAGTATCAGTGAATGAATCTTGTGAATACAGACCATAAAGAGTGATGGCATCAAATATATAGCCACTACAATAAACAAGAGGGACAAGTTGATTTTGTTACCAAATATGAAGGCAATATATAGATTAACACGAGACACAAACCAATTCAAACCGTTCTACACAATCAAATTGCCTATTTATGGCACACTAAGGTGGCTTAAAGGGCAACTATTATATAGCATTTTCAGTTTAATCTATCAAGGTATTTGGTCAAAAATATCGTGGTATTTGATTTTCTCCATATTAGCCAGCTCTATAATGTAGCACCAGTCAACATGAGAGATGTGGTTCTATCCGCAGTATGTGCAAGTGCTTTGTTAATTCTGGTGAGTTGCTGTTTTTGCTTTGCACGACGAATGTGTGTTGTTTCCCGCAGCTGTATGGAGACCATGCTGCACTGCAAGCTGCGGGGCGGATTCCTGAGAGCTGGACACCATGTGGCAAAGACATGGCCATTACTGTCAGCAATCCCTCCAGTGCTGGAACAGGCCACATCAGTGTTTGGGCTCTGGGTCCTTGTTAACATTATTGGCAGGTGGTGCGTGAAGCCGGCTGTCCTTGTTGGGACCCTGAAGGCAACTTCTCACACTTAACTGGAACCCCTGTCAACTTCTTTTCAACCATAAGCAGGAGTGCCACGATGGATCAGGGGAGGTGATATTTAAAAAAAAAAAAAAAAAAAACACAAAAATATAAAATAGTATCTATTTAGGGCAGGGGTCTTCAACCTTTTTTAAGCCAAGGACCCCTTAACTGAATGAGAGATGGAGCAGGGACCCCCTACTACATATATTGTATAAAATGAAGTTGCATATTAAATTGGGCCTACAATAACGTGTAGGGTGGCCTAAAGCCTTTATACATAACTTTTTTGCATAGAATAATAAGCTATTAAAATCGTCTAGTAATTGTTGGCATGGTTTTATAAATCATGTTTAAATGTTAAACATACAGTCAATCCTTAGGATGAACTGTATCTGTGGATGGCCTTAGAGACTACCTTATCTATAGGCCAGTAATGTTGGATTCATTTTAGGACTTTTTAATTTCATGAAAAATTTTACAATAATTTGGAGGCCCCCCTGCATTGACTCTGAGAACCCCCTAGGGGTCCCGGACCCCCTGTTGAAGATCCATGATTTAGGGGAAACTAAACTTTATGCTCTGAAACTTGTCAAAACTCTATGATTCAGATGGTATTGAAATATGTGTGCAGCTAGTGTTATATCTCCTCATAAAGTACAGTGACTACTATGCTGTAACACGAGCAGGTGGTCTACAAACTTTCTATGAAATAGATTTAAAAACATTTCACATAAGGATGTTTCCCAGGACAGTGTATTACAGTATAACATCACTCAACTGACACAACAGTTTTGTGCTACTGTCATAACACTGCATACTTAACAATTCAAAATACACTACTGCAGCAAAATATGTAAGAATTAAGGTTTTAAAATCTTAGGATTGCATTCCCCATGAATGATGGTTGTGATAAGAAGGCTGTGAGAAGGGCTAAAGGGACATATAGTTCTGTCTGTTTCTCTGTCTTGCACACACACACACACACACATTAGCACACGCACAAGCTCTCACACACGGCTCGGTTTCTTTGTTCCTCAATCAGCCCTTACCTACACAAGGTTAAACTGTGCAAACATTTGCAGCTTCTAATTTAATGGCTGTTCAAACACGTGCCGATGTTCTTGCCACATCAGACAGATCACAGGAACGGGCTGTGATGGAGGTCAGTGTTGACAAAGCTGTGGGTGTGTGTGTGTTTGTGCGCGCGCTGTCTGCAAAAATCCATGTTATTCGACCTAGAGCCTTTAGTTGTTTTTTTTTTTTTTTTTTTTTTTTTTTAAATAATTGAAAGAGATTGTTTCAATATAGGGAGTCTTGTTTCTGGAAAATTCTGAGACGACTGAAAAAAGTGCAATAATTTATTTCCATGGTCACTTTTCACATTTTCTTGGTAGTAACAGAAAATAAATGCTCTTTAGGCAGTCTTTGGCAGAACAAAGAGAAACGTTTTATTTAAAAAAGAAAAGAAAAAAGCCCTTTAATAATAATCTGACACACTGATTGAAATGCCCACTAGTTTAGACCTTACAGCATCTTCATCAGTGCAAAGATAGTCTCGCTTTATTTGCCAGACCCTCCTCCAAAGCATGCTGAAGGAGGGTCTGGCTAGTCCACACAGCATTCGGGGATGGGAGGAAAACGTGCTCTGGTTTAGTGGCATTTCTTTAAACCAATCACAATCGTCTTGGGCGGTGCTAAATTCCGCAAAGAGCCGCAGCAAAATAGTCATGCGAGAGAAAACTCAGATTGGACAGATAGTCTAGCCAGCTGTCTGGATTTACCCTGCAGAGATCTGAGGAGCAGTTAACCATAGTCCTCATAAATCCACCGAATTTAAAATTCCAACACAAAGAAAGCGGAAGATAGCAGAAACTTAAAGTATGGAGTATGTTCGCATCTTTTTTCAATTTCATTTTTTTTTTTTCCTACTTTTTATTGATCCCCAGTGGGGAAATTGCACACACGCACATGCTCTTTGTTTGTGTGGGTGTGAGCTTGGTGGGAGATTGTGAATATGTCTCATCAGTTTTGTTTAATTAATAAATTGAATTAATTAATACAATAAAAAAAAAAAAAAAAATACAATAATGCATAAATCTATATCTTCAGCGGTTCAATGACACACCTACTTACTAAGTATGCTATATGTAATTATTTCTGTAGTGGAGGGACATTTTCCTGCCAGGATTTGGACAGAAAAGATTCTTTGTCAAAAGCCGTCATATATTTCATCAAATGTGCATCAAATGTTCACTTGAATTGAAAGTGCAAATAATTATTTGCCTCCCACTTACACCATGATGATTTGGCTTATTTGTCAAAAACAGTCCCTTCAGCCAACCTTCAGAAAAGAAAAAAAAAACCATCCCCACCAACTGTTGGACAAAATAAAAAAATCTCCAACAAGAGTTTGTCTCTCCCATTCTACTGACAGCCCATATGTTTGCTCCTAGATCTTCACTCCAGGGGCTTCTGAAGCTGTCAACGTGTCTTGGAGTCCAGGTGAAACCGAGAAAAAGACAGACGAACTGAGAACATCTCAGCAGATGACGTGCTTTAATGCTGGCTCAGAATCAAATCCAGATCCTCAGCCAGTGCGCCTCACACTCATTAGGGCGGAGGCTTGGATATACTGTATAAATATACATGCAGATGTTTATTTGCTCTCTTCCTCTGGCAGCTTATCTTGAACAGATTGTGTCTCCTTAGCGCTGACATAGGTGCTGACACAGACGGATGTGTTGCCGGTTGCTCCCTTGGTCTCCTGATGGCGTCTACGAGGATGGATGGGCTTATTTTTTAAGGTACAATTGGTCATCTCACATCCTGCTGTGTATTTAATCAGACATGTACTTGCATTGATCTTGTTTGCT
The DNA here is from genome assembly GCF_008315115.2 of Sander lucioperca. Lineage (NCBI taxonomy): Eukaryota > Metazoa > Chordata > Actinopteri > Perciformes > Percidae > Sander > Sander lucioperca. Next base: position 32,913,579 of record NC_050184.1, read on the forward strand.
CTTGGTAAATAACTTCTAATCATGAGCACATGCCGTGCTTACGGCAGAAGCCAAATAAATCCTGTTTGTGCATAGATGCACACGTATTGGAAGAAAAAAAAAAAAGGACGTGGCAGTGCACATAAAGACATTGTTTGGCCATTTGAGTGCTGTATTTTTACAACATGCTGGGATGCTTAACGTCTCTGCCACATGACACAGCTGTTCACACTTGATGCCAGTTAGAAACGACAATACAGAAAGTAGAAGCAAGCAGCTTTCTAAAGATGCTACTTTGCATTTCTGAGCTGCAGTATGGTGAGGCCAGTGTGTGTGTGTGTGCATGCGTCTGTCTGGCTGTCTGGCTGCTGTGCCAGGCTAGAGAGGGAGTCAGGAACAGTTCCACAGATCTAGGCATTAAACTAATGTGCTGGGATCAGGGGCCAGCGCCTCGCAAGCTGTCTCTTTGGCTGAAGGCTATAATACGAATGGGCGGTGGGTGAGCACTGGCGCCAGCGATGGCACAGAAACCAAACACCTGCCAAAGTCCTGTCCCAGGCCCCATAAACACATATATTTCCATCTATCCAATGTCTCCTCCGGTTGTGATTAGTGTGATCAACAATGGACCCAGGTGATGAGATTAATGCCCCCGCTTTGATGACCAGAGGGGCTGTTGAGAACCCACGACTGGTGGCAGCCATGGGTTGAATCATACAGCAACAATGGGCAACTCTGTTATACTTAAGCAAGCACATGGTGCCACTTATTAAATGTACATCTGTCACTATTTAGCTCTGATTTAGCTCTCACTGACCACAGCTGGGGAAATGTATAGTGTTCAATGACAACCAATCCATCGTTCTTTGTTACAAATCATTAATGTACTACTTACGAATGTATGAGAGAATTCTACCGGTAAACTGAAGAGTTTCTATCACATAAAAAACAGATTCATCTTAGAAAGAGCTCTGGACCTTTATTTTTTTTAAGATATAATATGAACTAGATGCTGTATTTTATCAGCAAGAATAACCGCTGCAGGAAGACTGAGCCTTTTATAACTCAATATAAAAAGGAGCTTTATTTTTTACTCCCAGTGATGAATTCCTTTTGACACGCTCACTGGCAAAGGAAGTTTCCTAACTGTGCTCCGGAGTGAAGCCATTTTCTTCAGTTCAAGTGTTTTTTTTTGTTTTTTTTTTCCAACATTTGAGTCACCTTTATGTCTCTCTAATTTCATCTCTGATCCGCCTCTGCCACAGCATTGGGCAGAAGCATTGCAGGAATGAAACAGGAGGAATGGATTTGTTGTCACATCGCCATCAACTTTTCAGCCCCTTGACACCAAGAGTAAGGTAAAGAAAATGAAACCCGGATCCCTCTGAGACCGAAAGTATTGTGTCTTTTCAAAAGGCTATGATGCAGAGTTTAGTTTCATTATATCAGCTGAGGTATGTTGCTCTTGCAGCATGGTGAAGTCTGCGGATAGATTCTTTTTCACTTCAAATTGTGACTTGCTGTGTATTTCTTTCCTAAGCTCGCTCCCAACGTCACAGGGTCCGTTCTCAGCGTTGCGTCTCGTAAGAGACTAACATTCTCTTCTCGTCTGGCATTAGCAATTACCGCCGCCGTGGAAAAAGGTCAGGACGTGTTTTTAAAATGCGACCCAGGCCTTTTCCTGACTGCTCCGCTGAATCGTCATGCATTTATTGGGTATCAAATGAGGCCTTTGCACATAGGGCCAAGTAGAAAGCCTTGACATTCTGACATTTTATAACCAAGGTGAAGGCCTGTCAGAAGATTCTCCCTCTCTCTCCGTCCTTTGTCTCTTATAGTGTAAACCTCAAAAATTAATTTGCAAGTGAACTGTGAGCATTTTAGAATATTTTACTATGAGAACTTAACGCGATGACTAGAATACAGACATAAAAAAAGAAGTTTTGATGTAGATTCAGCTTCTGTTTATATTCTTAATGTACTTTTTAATTTCTGCCATTGGTGACGGATTTATTAGATATGAATCTAATTGACTGCGCTCTATTTTAGAGATAATTATACAGACCTGGAGAGACAACACCATGTTCGGCAAGCTTGAAAAACATGTTTCATTTACTTTGAGGTTGATAACATAATTGTCAAATATGTGAAGTCAGCACATTACATTATCATAATTAGTCATTTCCACATTTCATACCAGATTACACACTCGTATTGTACAGAATATTACACACGTGCGTACAAATGCACACACATATATTTCAGGTAACCTATATTTTAGATAACCCTTCGCATTCTTATCTAAGTTTTTAATTGCTCTTAGTTTCATTCAAAGTTTTAATGTTATTTCAGCTGAGTCTGTGCTGCATTGCGTGGGCTTGCTCTGCAAAGGGATAATGCTCGCCCGCTTTCCTCCATTTTGATTGTAATGGTAAAGTGTAAACCCTAATGTGGGCCTAATTCACTTCACCCCTCAGCAGTTTAGGCTTTGCCTCATCCATCTCACTTAGAAACTGCACAGCTAGCCAGATCCCCGCTGTATAAAGACATCAGCTTTATTACACTCCCTAACACAAGGATGCTAAATTATTTATCATATTTAGCTATATGGCATTGCAAATAACTGCTAGAGTAGTGGGATTCCAGTTATAGTCTGTCCTGTCCACTATTCGGCTTTTCTGCTGGATTGTGAGGGAGGTGCTTGAATAATAAAGATAAAGAGAGAACCTTTTTCAAAGGTCACATCTGTATATATCACACATTTTGTTCATTTTGCATTGTGCTTGTCCATAAACACCGTGCTAACTGTAATTTAGCTGTCATGTTTTGGCAACCTGTTCTTTGTTTTTTTTTGTAAGTGAAATAATTCAGAAATGTATTCATGTATTAAAAAATCTAAAGAGATGTGACAGCAAAACAGGTGCTCTATTCACATCAGCAACTTGATAGGAATATTTAAAAGCAAGGATAAAGAGCACACACACACACACACACACACACACACACACACACACCACATAGGCTTACAAATGAGACGAGCCAGTCTTTGTAGCAAGAAAAGATGAATACAGCCCCATGTATAATGCCAAATGCATGCAGGGATCCAGATTAGCTCCAAGCTAAATAGAACACAAGATGGATCATGGCCTTTTGATGAATATGTTTTCCATGTCAAAACCATGAGAAAGCAGTTGATGCATCACATAGCAAAACTCTGTAGCTACAGCGTGTGGTTGCAGTTTTACATGCAATATGCATATGCATCACGTGTTGCTACTCATTAGGTAACCTTTTTGCGGCTTCACTGCAATATTTGAAATATTCAGATTATATTGTGAATGAATGCCTTTTAATAGAGCTTTTTTTCTGTAATAAATGAACTAATTGTAAGAAAGTAATTAGGTTAGATAGGTGTGTGGCTGAGAATGCAGAAATCCATAATTGTATGGATTGTCTGGATCATTATCATCTGGTCTGCTTAGGCTTCTCTCTGCTGGCTTTGTTTTCAGACTCTCTTGTTCCACCTCCTTGCAGCCAGGAAAAGATAAGGGCACAAGAACAATGGGAGAGCCAAGGTGCATCATTTGTTTAGTTGATAAATTATGGATAGCATTTCTGATAGGAGACCATGGCCTTTACTTGAGCGTGACACCCACCCTATGCCTTTATACTGCCATATTCGTCCTCTAGCATAACCACAATACTAATAAATAATGATAAGAGGGCCAACTCTAGTGGGTGGGGGGGTCCAAGGTTTGAAGAAGGAAACTAAATTCAAATGCCTTTATGATTTCTCTGTATACAGTGCTGATGTGCTGTAAGAATGCCGCAATGGACAGAGAGAGAATTCAGCTGTGTTTTTTTTTAAAATTATAATTCAGTGTCTGTCTTGTTTGAGTGCAGCCAGATTTTCAATTTGGTTGTGGATCTTTTGTTCCTTCCAATTCTCAGTTCAATCTTGGCTACTACTGCACCAGTTTCCCTTCCATACCGTTCTCATCTTGCAACACCTCATCCTGCTGTAATTGGCTTGGTTTTTTTCTATTTTGCTTTTTTACACCTCCTTAAGAGCCAATCTGAGCACTTGCAGCCACACACAGAGCTTCACCAAAGATAAATACACAAACTCTGTCCTCTACCAAGCTTGTTTGAGAGCTTTCGAACAATTAAGTTATGATAGTAACAGTAATAATTTGGGAAACGGGGGCTATGTGGGGTTTCTGTGAAAGAGTTATGAATCAAATGCCATTAAAAGGGTTGCTCTTTGAGAATGATAAAGAATGGTGCCCTAGCAGCAAGGACGTATGTATTAAAAAAAAAACAACAGCAAACACACTCCGAGGCATTTAGTACAATATTACCTTGAGTTTGTATGTGTTCACAATTTGGGGAGATGTGGGAAATCTACTTTTTAACAAGCATATCAACAAAACCCTGTGTGTGTGAAATAATATTAATAATATTACCCTGTGTGATACTAATATTTAAAGAAGTAGATAACATGATAAGTTCGTAAGACGAAAGACAAACAAAACCAAGTTAAATTTCACTTCATGATATTATACTTGCTACTTGATATTATGTCTTATTTGTATATTTGTATATTAAGTTGATATGTGCCTATATGTATATTGTTGTCTCTATTGTACAGTATGTGTCTATGTTCTATTTGTCTACTGAATGTTTACTACCTCATGTCTATTGGTTGAATGAATAGAGAGTTAACACCTACCAAAGTCAAATTCCTTGTGTATGTAAGTATACTTGGCCAATAAAACAGATTCTGATTCTGATACATGTCATGCAAACAAACAAACAACAAGAACTGGCCTCAAACAAGAGGCACATATCACTGGGGAAAAGTAATCAAAGCTCCCACACAGAAAATGGCAAAATAACACCTTAATTTACCGTGTGAGCAACAGCTACACCCCGTGAAAGCCATCCCTCTGAAAAGTATTTTTGGGAGTAACATGGACAAATGTGCAATTTCAGAGACTCAGTCAGAAGACAGACAGAGGGAGAAGAGGAAGCTTTTTTTCACTGTCACCCTGTTCCTTGTATTTTTATCTGCCTCTCAGTGTGATTAATGCCAGCTAAAAGCCCCTCTGACCTTTCTGATAGATTTATGGACTTCACGGTACAATAACTTAGTGTTTCTGTGTGCATTCATTTTCCCTACATTGATATTTGTCATTTACAGGGTTCAGAGATTGGCCTTTTGCCTCCTACACACAGTGTTTGCTTCCTAAGTTGATTGGCTCACAATCCCTCAGGCTTGTCACTGGAAGGTATGAGTGGCCTGGTGTCAGTATCCACAGATACAGCACAATTCACTGAAAAGGTTGTTAAGATTATGTGAACCACTGATCTTTAATGCAGCCAGTGTTGTAATGTACTTAAGTAGAATTTCCACGTATCTGTACTTGACTTCGTTATTTTTAGTTCCTTTTACTCCACTACATTTCCCCTAAGCATCTTCGTTACTCATTACTTGCAAGTAATGTTTCCGCACGTTGGAGTGAAAGATTCTTTTTCGCAAAAAATTAAAATTCTGTTCAAGAAGGATATGGAAACCTAGCCCTGCTTCGCCCTCCTACGTACTTCCGCTCAATTTTCATTTTCCTTCAGCACTACGTCTGGGTTTGCGGTATATTCTTGGGTTTTCTCCGGCCAAATTTTTTATTTATTTTATTTTATTTATTTATTTAATTGTTTATTTAGATAGGGACAGTGCATATTAATGGACATTAGTACAAGTACACAATGTAAATATGCTAGAGTTAGCACCATAGCTAATTTTCATCTATTGTCCCTAGGCAGATACATAAAAAGTAAAACATAAAAACAATAACAAGCATGCAACACCCTCATAGTTTGAGAGGCAAGACAAACACTAACAACAACAGACAAGACAACGGAACATGTCCAATCAGCGAACAGAGGGAGTGGCTGAGAACGATGACGTTGAGGTCGTGACCTGCGCTAGCTTGAGTTATAGTTCCGTAATGGCGGCGGAGAAAGATGCGGTCCGTTGTGGCAACGCTGCCGAATATCCAGAAGTTAAAGCCCGAGCCCTGAGCAACAATCTTTGCTGAGTTTTGTTGGTGGCCATGATGTTGTGGCCCTCCTCCCACGGGGTTCGGGAAAAGTTTGATTTTCCAGCTCGCTCCGTTAGTGGTGAAGGAGTTGGCTAAGGCTAACGCTAGCGATGCTAAGCCGATAGTTGTTGTTGTCTCCCCTCTTGTTAGCCTGATCCTACCCAAGGGGGTAAGCTTTGCTTCAGAGCTCGAACCTCCTATGGCGCCATTTTGATGCTACAAAGCGATCACCCGACGTTAGCATTCCCTTGACTGCCATTCATTTTGACGTCACTTTGACAGCGAATGACTTTACATCTGAAGCGTTTAAAGACTTTATTTGTCCATTGTTTATTTCTAAAGAAACACGACAATGTATAAAAGGCTCCATTACTTTGTACCTCACGTTATGACTCCGTAGCAGACGTTTTTGTAAAAATAGGCTAACGATTGTGTCATAACCACGCGACTTACTGTCGCATAGTAGAGGAATTACCGTATAGTACAGGAGAAGCTCGCAGGCAGTTTCGACTTACATTAGCTGTTTAAGTTTAATTACTAATGTTAACTAGCATTTTAGTTAGCAATAATTAGCCTGTGTCCATGTTATCTCCTTACATATACCTACGCTCTCCGTCTCTGCAAGATTGGGAATGATTGAGATTTCTCTTGGCACAGCTACCAGAAGACTTACAACTTTCAGACAGGTTGCTCACGTCACATCTACGTTGTCTCTCTCAGTTGGAGGCTGCGCAGTAACGCTCAGCGCTCACCAGAAAAGTGCTTCTAATATCCTTCACTGGTCTCCGTCCAGAGCAACGGGATCTGTTGGTCCATTCTTATATACTGTCTATGGTCCTACCAGACAGTACGTAGGAGGGCGGAGCCAGGCTACCAGAGTGGCTCTGGTACTTTTGATACTTAAGTACAGTAAATATCAGATACTTTAAGGGCTTCTGCACACTGCCTGCGTGGCGTGAGCGTGTCAGCTGCGTGGCGTGTCCGTTTTTATTTCGGCTCCCATGTTAACAGGTTAGAGCTTGCACACTGCCTGCCTGACACGCACGTCTCAGGCACGGCTCGAGCTAGAAATAGGACCGAACGACGCCTATTTTTCACACGACACGCAAGCGTGTTGGAAGTGTTTCCATTCAAAATAGAATAGGAAAAGATGTTTATGTCATTTTGACACAAATACATATTAATAAATGACATGTTGATGTTTGAAAGTCTCTAGGTTTCGACATAAATGCAGATATAAATGTAATTTAAAAAAATAATAATAAATAATTATCGATTTTCAAATATTGCACCTGTCAATACAGAACGAAATATTCTGTAGCCTATTTTGCCGTCAATACTGCCAACGTTGTCTTTGCTGTAATCAAATCAGTATATATTTATGTTTAACATGAAGTATACTACTGCTTGAGTGCAGTAAATTTCCACAACTCTCTCCCCATATGTCGAACAAGGGTGATCCAAATCACGTGACATAGAGTACATGTGTATAGACAAGGCTAGCAGCAGCAGCGCCGCGTCAGACACGTTTCTGGTGTGCAAAGACATAGAAAAATTCACGCACCCAACTGACACGCAACAGAAACGCCACGCAGCCAGTGTGCAGGGGCCCTAAGACTTTTACTCAAGTAATATTCAAAAAGGTGACTTTAACTTCTGCCAAAGTCATTTTCTGGTAATATACTTTTATTGTAGTAGGCTACTGCTTTCAAATACTTTATACTGAATACTTTAGACTGAATGCAGCTTGGTTCATATGTTCGTATTCTGAATCAGTGACTTGATTGTTTTGAGTATTGTTGTAAAGAATGTGCCATTTATAATGCATCTGTGTAGCTTTTTGCAGACTACAAACACATGCCATGTCATTTTTAGGCCCTAACATAATGTCAGTGGAATACTTGGATTGTGACATCACAGTTCTCACACATTACACTCAATCATATCCTGTACAGCATATTGGTATTCATGTATTTTGTGCTGAAAAGACTGAGGATCAAACAATACTGGATTTTGGAATGTTAATGTAAACTTTGTTTAAATGCATTAAGCAATTATTGAACAAATTAGAAACTTTCAACATAATACAGAGTAAAAGATAGTCAGATAGTGTTGTGAGCGGGACATTAAGTCAGACTCAGTGGAGAGTGAAACCAAAGCAGAGGGACAGACACAGAGCTGTAGCGGAGCCAAAGTAGCGCACTTTGTAATTAATTAACTTTATCGGTTATCAGGCAAATAAAATCGCCGATTCAGATCATCTGCAAACGGCCCGATAATAGGCCAGGGCCGATAATCGGTCTATCCCTAAAAAGACATATACTGTATCATCCCAAAGATCACACACGACATGTGTTAACGTTACATCATGTTTAAGAGTGTATGTACAGTATAGAAAGGGTCACATTTTTGATGGCCTTTAAGTATCCCTGTGATTGTCATCTCTTTGAGCATCATGGGTTTTCACCCCTCAGAACACTGTTGACCTGTGTAATGATTGATATCATATCTGAGTACTTCTCTTTCTCTCCTTAAAGCAAGATACGCTTCACTAAAGAAGTCCTGTGATTGGGAATTATTAGCATGACCAGCGTATATTCTTATAAATTCAAAAAAATATTCAAAGTTTGTGAAGAGAAAGAAGAAAAAAAACAAACAACTAAACACATGAATTGCCTGCATCACGGCACTGGGTAAGTACTGTATGTGGTCCTTACTGTACATGGCAGTAGTAGTCATTTACACATATTCATAAACTATTAATATTGAACTAAAATAAAATACAAATCAATTTGTGCTAATAAGTCAATATCCTTGGTGTTAGCTTATTTTTTGGTCCATGGCCAATGTAGACAGAAATAAATGACTTAATAAATACATCTAAATAAATAATCGTTTTGAAAATGTCATATTAAATTGTAAAATAAAACCATTAGGCGTAAGATGTTCACTGTTTTAATAAAGTTATTTGAAATACAAATATTTTTTCGCTCTGCATATAAAAGCATGTGCCTATTTCACATTCTAACCTCACTGATTCTAACCAATATGATAGAAAACAACCTACTGTTGTCTGTCTTTACATTTCTTTAATTGTATTGGTTGTCATAGGGAGCTTTCAGCCCAATGACCTGTCATTGCACAGGTGCACGTGAAGCAAGTAGGCCCTACGTGAGCCTCTTACTGTAATACGTCCATGCGTAAGAGGCGGGTTGTAGCAGCTAGCTAGTCAGGTTACGGCGCAGAGCAAAGCCACAGGTCAGTCAGACACATTGTTGATATCAGCTGAGAGTGAATACGCCACTTATTTCGGTTAACGCAGAATGATACCAACTGGTTGAGGATTTAATGCAATTCACGTAAGGTAAACACACAGTATACCAATTCTCTGCGGTTTGTAAAAATGGATGCTAATCGCGATTAGCGCGTGGGCATGCTAGCGACGTTAGCAGAGCTGCCAACTTTAGTTTGGAGTGAGATTTGGTATCGGTGAACTCGGTGCATATTATGTATGACTTTGAGCCTTCTGTGGCATTACCCACCGCAGAGGTTATCAGATAAGATAAGAATCTTTATTGTCATTGCAAATCAGGTTTACAATGAAATTGCTGTGCTTCTTCGGGCCAGTGCATAATAAATATAAAATATAAAAGACATAATAAATATAAAAGCGTAAGCAATATATACATCATCATTTACACATCATAGCACACACACACTTTATGAATTCAGGGACCTGATGGCCCAGGGAAAGAAACTAAAAACGAAAGTTTTTGAGTATGTTATAGTCCTGCTCTTGACGCACCTGCACTCCAGAGGGCAGGAGGTACAGGTGCTGTCCTGGGTGACTGCAGGGTGCGAACTACGGGGGAGCTAGGGGGAGCTCGGCTCCCCTTAACCCTTGTGTTGACTTTGGGTCAAATTGACCCGTTTTAAATTTTTGTTTTATATCAGAAAATATGGGACGTAGAAATAAGCGCTGAAAATGTGTAGAAGAAAAATTTTTAAATTTAAAATGTTGGAAAAAGCAAAAACAAACTGAAAAAGGCATCAAAAACGTTGAAAGGAAGACAACACAAGGGTAAGACATGGGCTCCCCTGAAAACGTGATTTGTGAAATTTTGGGGGGGTCTCAATATACTGACAATGTGTCATTTTGACGTGCAATTTCAGTTTTGTGTAATGTGATCATTGTGGATTATTGTGTGAAATTGCAAAAATATTCATTCATGCATGTCGGCGATTTAAACCTAATTCACTTCAATAAAGACATGCTAATCTTGTCATGAGCATCAAGGCGTGGCGGCACTGCCGTGCAAATTAGGCCTGGCAAACTCGATTCCTTTTAAGGATTCGGGTTATTCTGAGTCACTCACTAAACTGATCCGGGTTGTGCGAGTCACTTGAGTCAGTATTGTATGCTACATCCAAGGCGAGCTTTTGATTTGGATAAAATGCCATGTTTTCATTTAGAATCTTTTAATTTTATTTGGAAAACGTTATATCCATAAATCTAAATGGTCTGAAAGAAAACCAAATATTCATTTAAAAATGACATGAAATTATATTTTGAAACTTTAATAGGACTGACAAATAAGAAAGCCATCTGGACTCTGAACATTCACAATGACTTACAACCTCTTTAATGTAAATTCCACGTGCCCCTTTTTCATGTAGGTATGTATGTATGCATTTAATGTTTTCAATGTGTATATCTGTACTTGAATAATAAAGTTTTTTGAAGACAAAAAAAAAAACATGAGTTGTCGGCAAGGTGAGCTTAGTCTGCTCGCCCTAATTACATTTTAATATACTACATTTATACACCAAACCTACAGTAGGCCTAGCTAGGCTACGTGCAGAACATTGTATGTTATTTCAGAAGTGAAAGAATGGCTTTTGTTGTTGATTTGCTTTACCCTGAGCTCGAGGAGAGACTTCACTCACTTGCTATGCTCACTCGTCTGAATCAGATTCACTCATAACAACGTAGCCGGCTGATTCGGCTGCATCGGGGGAGTCAGTCAATCCCGCTTATCAGCCGAACAGACAACTCACGAGTCAACAACTCATGAGTCATCGAGGACTTGTGAGTTGTCGGCAACTCATGAGTTGTCTGCGAGCCGAGCAGAGACGAGCTTGTAATGTTTCGGACTGTCTGCTCAACCTAATTGCATTTAACGTACTACATTTATACACCGAAACCTACAGTAGGCCTAGCTAGGCTATGTGCAGAACATTGTATGTTATTTCAGAAGTGAAAGAATGGCTGTTGTGGATTTGCTTTACTCTGAGCTCAAGGAGAGACTTCACTCGCTCGTCTGAATCAGATCCACTCATATAGCCGGCTGATTCGCGCGACAACTCATGAATCACCGAGAACTCATGAGCCCTCGTTGACTCGTGAGTTCTCGAGTGAATCCCATGGTCTGCGAGCTTCCGGCTCTGATTCTGCAAGTCAGGACTGTCTCTCTGCTCACTCAGGCGCTTGAGTTGACTTGTGGAGTTGCTGTTGCCTACGAAATTGTAAGTTATAAAGCTTTTTGCAGCTAAGATGGCTAGCATAGCAGAAGCTAATGTTGCAAGAGGTTTGTGTGTGGCGCTGTTATCATTTTAGATTGAATTGTAGTAGGACTCAACTGAACCGGGTTAATGATACTAGAGACAAACGATTCGTGAGTCAGTTTAAAGACTCGGGTTAAAGATCCGAGTGAATCACGACTCGAACAGGTCTAGTGCAAATTGAACTCATGTTTAGTACATGTTAACTCAAAGATTCGTAGAAAAAATATAAACATTGGAGGCCATTAATTGGCACGCGAAGTCCTTGAAATCCATTCTGCAGTAAGCATCATATAGCCATGGCAAAAAGAAAACAAGGCAGTTTAATTTAATTTTTTTTTTTTAAAGAAATCGTGTAGCGATGACGTTAACAGCACGACCGATTCACCTGCTGCAAGCCCTGTTAGCACACCTCCTGCTGGAGTGACAACGCAAGAAGAAGCTGAAGAAATAACGTCCTCTCTGGCTGAAGATGGTGGTGGTAACAGCTCGTCACTTTCGTTTTTCACTTTCGTTTAAAAGCAGAATTAGGACGGAAACGCCACTTTTGAGATTTACCGTATTTTCGTTTTTCGGTCAAATGGCCTTTTGAATGGGAGAGCTCCAAGTATCACAGGGGCTCTACACATGAACTCCAGCATTGAGAACATTGTTTGTGTACACAGAGTTTACTAAAAAGAAAGGTTTTTGAACAACTCACTGTAGCTGTTGTTGTTTCCGGCCGCCACCATTTTGTCAGTCAAAAATAGTTGATCTCCGATGAATGGATGATGCAAAGGTATATACCTACCTGGAGTGGATAAGGCGCATGAGATCTCGCTGCGTAACTCCACAGCGCACCTTGTGCCACAGGTGTATGGTGCAATAGATGTGATTCACGTCCCGAGTAGACCCCTTGCCGAAGGCTGCAGGGATTTTGTCAATAGAAAGGGCTGGCCATCAATCGTATTACTACAGGCTGTAGTAGACGATCGTTGCATGATAAGGGATATTTGCGTTGGCACTCCCGGCAGTGCACATTGGGCACGCGGTCTTCACCACTTCTGACCCGAACAGGTGCGTCTGTTAAACCATAAAATGACCTAAAACTTAATCGCAATTCATGATTTATTCAGCAAATAACGTTTCCATCAGTGTTTATCGCGTAAGCCGGAAATCGATCAAGAGAAAATCCGATGAGCGTATAAACTTTGAGTCGATATCCATGAAATTCAATCGAATTTTACTGTTTCCATAAGCCATTTTTTTTAATTTGATATCACTTAATTTGCATAAAAACGTGTGGATGGAAACATAGCTATTTATTGGTAATCAGCCCATACTTATCTGTATGTTTGTCTGATATTTTTTGTTCGTTTAAGTATCCCTGATAATATGGATCATATTGTTTATCCTGCTGCTTTCAACACAAATTTCAGCTTTGTCAGCTGTTTAATTCTAAACATTAACATGCACACACACACACGCACAAGACGTCGCACACATGTAGTTATACAGGGGGCCGCCCAAGTAATCAGCTGTACTGTTTTTTTGTTTTTCTCTGCGTGAGAAAATGGACGTGTGGCATGAGAACGTGTGAAAAGTGTCACAAAAATGTGTGTGATACTTAGGGTCAATTCGTGAGAGTTGGCAGCCCCGGCAAAGGGCTCAATGCGGTAGCAGCCCATGTAACTTCTATTGTTACTGTGTGTTACTAATGTCAGCTAAGCTAAAACTAACTCAGTGTGAAATAGCACATTGTTGATTATGGTGACTAAGGAGACGGATATTTGTACTTATTAGACAGAGAGGACCAGGAGCCTTTCCTTGGACCCTGTGAGGAGAGGATGTGTCCCGCGTCCGCCTGCTGCTGCTCTGGACTCTCCCTGTTTCAGAGGTCAGCCTGGAATCCACCCACAGCCTCTTCCTCGCCATTCCCTCCTCCACTGTGCACCTTGCCCATGCTGCAGGTAGTACTTTATGGATTTGTGAGTACCAGCCAGTATTACACCTGTGTTTTATTTTGGACTTGCACTAGCAAGTAATTAGGTTCACAATGCTCCCAAGCCTCGACTCAGGCCTGCAATGTTTTATTTTATCTTAATGCAGGGGTTTTCAAAATTATTGTGTGTGTGTGTGGACCACTATTTGTAAACAAGAATTTACGTACCACCTCATAGTACACATAATAAAATATGTCTACACACAGTCCTACCTGAATTAATCCGCACCTCTTAATAGGCCTACTAGCACTAAAACTATAACTGGTCATCGCATGAGTACAACAAGCTTGTTAAAAGAAAGTTTACTGCACACAACGGCTGCCACATATTTTATTTATTTATTTATTTACTCAAGTGCCCGAGGGCATAATCAGGTTCTTTTGAACAACAGGCTTATTTCCATAGCAATGGATTATTACATCTATACAGTAATAAGAACACTTGGATATAGTCAAAATTTCAAAACCTTTGGCGATTTTAGGTTTAGGGTTAGGGGAGTGCCACTAGCCTATTTTAGTAATCACACAATAACTTGACAGTTTAATTTCAATATACATATTCTTAATTTCTATGGGAATTTCCTGATAAAATGAAGGTTAAAAAACTATTATTTTATATTTTATTTTGCTTTTCCACGGACCACCTGCAGTACCCTCACGGACCACTCTTGGTCCACGGACCACAGTTTGGGAATGACAGTCTTAATGGACAGTTAAGTAAGTTAGTTAGTTAGTTAGTTAGTTAGTTAGTTGAGTGTTTGGATGTGACAGTGCGGGCCCATTAGATGAGTGGGCTATTGGAAATTTGGTAAATAATTAGGGCTGTGCAATTAATTGAATTTCAGTTTCGATTTTGATTTTGGCTCCCAACGATCACCAAAATAGTACAATCGAGAAAAAACGATTATTTTTGCCATGTTCTGTTTTTGCAAGAACACTCTTATTTTGTCTTGTGTTCTGAATGACACATCCGCACGTGCACAGCCGCCCCTCCCGAAGCCATAAAGTCTCTCAGCCTATACAGCCCATACAGTCAGGGAGTCAAGATGGCAGAAGGAGGGCAGCCACAGCAGTGTTTGGTGAGCAAAAAAAGTTAACGTTAGCTAACCCTGCGGTCCCTCTAACTTTGCCTCCCCACTGTAGTAGTCGTCGTATTCCCCCGACACGCTGTATTCACTTACTGTTTAAAACTTTTTCCAGCTTAGTGACATGAAAATACATAGTGATGTTCCCTCAGCATTTTGTTTTGTTGTTAAACTGTATGTAAAATGAGCAGGGACGTTAAATCCCCTGTTTCACGTAACGTTATTCTAAGGTACCGTCTATGTGCTGGATTTTTCCTTAGGTTAGCTAGCAAATAAGCCCACTGACGGCGACATCATTGTTCATATTTTGGCACAATGTTTAGTAATGACAGTAGTAGTGGTCATAGTGAGTGAAAATGTGATGTGAGATGCACATTGTGTTATGTATCTGGAATTGTTCATTAGCTGTGTAACGTTATGTGTGATATCTGTAAAGCTGAACAGATTTTATTCCGATCCAAAGACTCTTTCTGTGAGATAAAGGACACTAACATTATACCCTGGACACTATCCATTATATCCAAAGGTTAATGAGTAATCATGTTAAATAATCGTGATTTCAATATTGACCAAAAATAATCTGGATTATTATTTTTTCCATAATCGAGCAGCCCTATAAATAATTTAATTTAGCGGATCATTCCTAAGACACGGTATATTGAAACTTTTGGGGGTACACATAGAACTACAACACCCTTTAGCCAGCAAACTAGGACTAATCTAGCACCATGGGTTGGGTGCTACACCAAACAGAAGAGAAAAGTTTTTAAAAAATATTTTTGCAGTGACAGCACCCCCCTACAGTGTTAGCAACTGACGGTGTTTGTAATAGCACTTAATTTCCAACACACTTATACACAGGCAGTTAATGAGGATTGCTCCCTGCATTACTCTGCGACTCTGTACATTAGTTATTCTGTGTTGTGATTTGAAATTAGAGTAGTGTGCAGTGTTTTACTGAAGCATAAAGTGAAGATCAGATGGCAAGACTTCAGACTTTTCCCAATGAGAGCAGTTAAGAGTAATTGACTAATCTGCTTACCATACTGGCAGAAAGCTGCTCTCATCATCAAAGATGGGGCGTAATGCATATTAACACACATTAGGAAGAGTATTCACACAATATGTGGTTTTGTTATTCAAAAATGTCCAATAGCACATCAGAAGAGATCATTGTACTGTGAGTCATTTACTTAATAATAAAGTGTTTTATCGCCCCATGGTAGAGAAGAGACAGTTTATATTAACATTATACATTTATGTTGGAGTGACATTAACACAAGGATATCATTAATGAGGGATTCTGTCCTGCTGTGTTATTACATAAAGGATGATGAAGCTTTTTCCTCAGGATGCCAAAGGGCTCTACTAGTCCTAGTAATCTTGTCTTGACTCCATATTGTTGGGGGGGAGGGGGGGACTTTTCCAAAGCGGAAAACGAGGGTTGACAACTAAATGTGCAACCAGTGTTTTCCCTAGGTTTGTAGAAGACTTACATGTAGGTGCACGTATTTGGCAGGGGGCTTAGGGGTCCTCCTTTAAACGTTTTTCACACAAAAAAAACAAAAAACAAAAAAAAATTGCAATTTCACATCATTTTGGACTATTATTATTTCCATATCTGTGTCTAAAACATTGGAAAAGCTAGAGCAGATAATGCATAAATAAAACTCAAAAAGCTTAAAGACAAAAAGTCCACTGGGGACCGACTACAATCATTAGATCTGAGAAAAGTAATTTAGTTACTTTTGATGCTCACATTGAATTTACATTTGGCTTAAGCCTGGTTCACACGGGACGATTTTAAAATTGTCGGCCGATTTTCCAATCCTGAGAGACCCCACACACGGCGATAAAAAATCACGGGTCTAACAGTTTTGGTCGTACAGTGTGTGGTGCGCGGCACACGGCAAAATCAACACATCACACACGAACCGATTTAACTCCCGAGCATTCCCAGGTCAGACGGGAAATCTCGCAAAATCCCTCGAGATCAAACGTGACTTCAGAGTAAACAATCATGGCGGACGAAGAGGATGCAGTGCCGATAGTTTGTAGTTTGTTTTTAACCGAAAAAAAACGTTGTCAAAAGAAAAGGCGATGGTCAAAGAAGTGGAGACAACGCGAGCATGGACTATAGTAGAGTTGGTCCTCCATCTCCGACGTCCACCGGACGTTCTGGTGCGCCATGCCGCCGGCTGTTTTGATTTTGGTTCCCGGTGCTTTCCTCGCCGCCTCGTCAACTCGCTTTCTGATTGGCTGCATGCCACAGTCCACAGGCTGCGTGCTCGTTTGTCCCCGACATCCGACATGTTGGATATTCCCGATTTGAGATCGGAGTGGTCCCGACGTCCTTCCGAGCAGACGAGAGCAGTCTTAACACACCACACACGGCAGGAATATCTGATCAGATTATTTTACGATAATCGGAGCATCCTTAAGATTAGGGCTGCAACAACGAATCGATAAAATCGATAAAATTCGATTATTAAAAAAGTTGGCAACGAATTTCATTATCGATTCGTTGTGTCACGCGACACGCCACTCAGTCGCGGAGATAAAAGCAATTGAGTTGAGGCAGAGAAATCAGTACGACCTAAGTCATCCAAGGTGTGGGAGCATTCACACTACATAAATCGAAAACGTGTTAATTGCAAGATAAGCAAAAGCGACACGGCATGGCACAGGCGCACCACGGTGACGATTCAGCACCTAAAACGTAAACATGTTGGAGTCCTTGATGAGGAGGAAGGGAGTTCAACAGCAGGGTAAAGTCACTACAGAATCCTACTTTTGTTCCGTTTTGAAGTGAGGAACGTAACGTCCCTCCAGTGGTGCTGGTGTGGTATTTACTCGTTATCCAGCTGACTAGCATGACAAGCTAGCGTAAGCTCGTTAATAACAGTAGTAAAGCAGGACTAAAGACACGTTTTTATTCACTCGCCTTTTTTGGCCCATTAATTTTTCAATCTGTTGTCATGTATATATTATGTGCTTTGTCCCATATCAGTTATTGTTGACAAATATATTTGTGTGTGTTGTACTTTTTAATTTCATTTTAAAGTTCTTTTATAGCACTTGGTCATCTTAAGCTGTGTTTAAATGTGGTGTACAAATGAACTTAACTTGCACTTACTACAATGATGGTAATAATTTAATGAATAAGCTTCAAGTGAGCGTGTGTGTGTGTGTGTGTGTGTGTGTGTGTGTGTGTGTGTGTGTGTGTGTGTGTGTGTGTGTGTGTGTGTGTCTGCTCTTTGGGTTACTTACCTTTACACAACTATTAACTAAAACAACAAGTATGTATGTAAGTATGTATTGAGTTGATGTAAATTTATGTTTTTTTGTTGATTGTTTTTTATCCGATTCATCGATAATAATAAATAATCGACAGATTAATCAATTATTAAAATAATCGTTAGTTGCAGCCCTACTTAAGATTGTCGGAAGGGGTGAATCGGGGCCAAAATCGGCCTAATTATCCTGCCGTATGAACCAGGCTTTAGGTGCTGCCCAAACAGCTTGGGTGCTGCGCCTAAGGTCTCCTGCACACTGGCTGCATGGCGTGAGTGTTGCGGCTGCGTGGATTTTTCTGTCTTTGCACACCAGAAACGTGTCTGACACGGCTTTGCTGCTGCTAGCCTTGTCTGTACACATGTATGTTTCCCATATGGGAAGAGAGTTGTGGAAATTTACTGCACTCAAGCAGTAGTATACTTCATGTTAAACATAAATATATACTGATTTGATTACAGCAAAGACAACGTCGGCAGTATTGACGGCAAAATAGGCTACAAAATATTTCGTTCTTTATTGACAGGTGCAATATTTAAAAAATCTATAATTATTTATTATTGTTTTTTTTAAATTGCATTTATGTCAAAACCTAGAGACTTTCAAACATCATGTCATTTATCATGTCGCGTGAAAAATAGGCGTCTGTTAACATGGGAGCCGAAATATAAACGGACACACCACGCAGCTGACACGCTCATGCCACGCAGACAGTGTGCAGGAGCCCTAAGCCTTATAAAAGTAGGGAAAAACCAGGCAACATTGTGTTCTAATGTGAGGCCTCACACACAACACGATCAAGTTGACTGCCACTGACGTCTGACCTCTCCCTCCTTCAGCTGAATCTTTCTATCGGCCATTAACAGTAGAAGAAGGCTTGCTCAGCTTTCTGCACTCGTCAGCTGTCGTCAGTGTCATCGTGAGTTTGTTAGGATCAGAGGCACTGCTTCAGGCGTCAATGAGACATTGCTTGATTTACACCCATTATTTTCTTGTATTTTCAAGTGGGATATGAAAGAAGAAAAAACAACTCTTGCTGCACAGAATATCTAACTGATGGAAGAGCAACACAGTTTACACAGCATTGTATTTGTTACACTTATAGGAGAAACTGTAAAAACAAACTATTTGATTGAAAACAATGTTGATAGTCATACTTAAAAATACATACTTATAAAAATTGTGTCAGTTAAATTATTAATTGAGAGAAAATAAATCAAGGACAATTGGGTTATTCAGATTATAATGTATGCCTTGGAACACTTGCTGATGACAGTGTTTTTTTCTTTTCCTGATTTATATCTCTGGCACATTAAATCATTTATTTAGACAAAATTAATGATAAGACTTTATTTTGGTTTTGTTTTGGAATTTGTCATTAAGTTTGTCATATCACAGGCCTAATGATTAATTGACTAAGATAAAATCATACACAGTGGAGCTGCAAAGATGGGTTTATTCTATTAGTTGTCAACTATCAAAGAATCGGCAATTATTTTGATTATCGATTAATTCAATTTTATTTATAGTATCAAATCATAACAAGAGTTATCTCGAGACACTTTACAGATAGAGTAGGTCTAGACCACACTCTATAATTTACAAAGCCCCAACAATTCCAATAGTTCCCCCAAGAGCAAGCATTAGCAGTGGCTATTGCGACAGTGGCGAGGAAAAACTCCCTTTTAGGAAGAAACCTCGGCAGACCCAGACTCTTGGTGGGCGGTGTCTGACGGTTGGGGTTACGACGGTACAGGATGTAGCGTGGCACAGCAGAGCATGGGTGGACGCGGTGGACGCAGCAGGACGTAGCCGGGCGTTGCAGGGAATCGCAGAGCGTAGCAGGGTGTAGCAGGTCCATAGCCACAGCTGCACCCAAGACCCAGGTCTTGGTGTCGCCCTAATCCGAGGCGATGTTCTGGGCGAAGAAGAAACATAAGGACTCCGGGGAGTAAACTCCCCAGAGCTAGGGGAGTAACAAGCACTTCTGAGACAGGATGTGCATAAAAGGAAACAAAAGAAAAGAGCGTGTCATAAGAAGGAACTTCCTCGGCAGTCTAGAATTATAACAGCATAACTAGGAGAGGCACTATATTATTGATTATACGATAGGTAAATCTGATGACTGTAAAGAGAAGCAAAGAAAAGCAGGGGTGCTGTGTCTGCAGCTATACACCCTGCCCCGCCGGTCTAGGCGTTCACTGCAACTCCTCACTCCCTAACTATAAGCTTTATCAAAGAGGAGAGTTTTCAGTTTAGTCTTAAATGTAGCGACGGTGTCTGCCCCCCGAACCCAGATTGATTAAAGGGGCGCTATGCAGTTTGGGCCATTTCTGTGCTGTTTTCTCGCTTTTTGTTCGCAGTTTCTCTATAGAGCTCCCCTTACAGTTTCGGAATAGATATTTGGCAGCTCCTATGTTTACTCGTGTCTGACCCCTCGCTCGGTCAGTCTGCTGTTTCCTCTTTCTTTGTTCCTCCGACAATGCTTTCCTGGCTTTCTGCTTCTTTTTTGCTGGCCGAAAGTTGCAACGGTGGTTTGTCCGCTCACAGGCGCTAGGGGGAAGAGAGACGACCACCATTCAACTCGAAAAAAGTCATATAACCATTCCATTGACTCCGAAGCTGTTCAGTTAAGGTAAATTAAGCAAAAAAAAAACCCCGGCGTAGTTCACCTTTAATTGGTTTTAGTAATTTTTTTATGAAGGAAAAGTATAAATGATCTGATTCCAGCTTCTTAAATGTGAATAGTTTCTAGTTTCTTCTCTCCTCTGTGACAGTAAACGGAATATCTTTGAGTTGTGGACAAAACAAGACCTTTCAGAACGTGATTTTCTGACATTTTATAGACAAAACAAATAATCGATCAATCAAGAAAATAATCGACAATGAAAATAATCGCTAGTTGCAGCCCTAATTAACAGATTTTAATTGTTTTTTATTATTATCAACAAATTGAATAAAAAAGACCCAAACCAACAATGAATTTGTCCTGCTAACAAGTACAGTGTTGTCTGACTACCCACAGTCTGATGTAGTTTATCCCTCTGTGAACCTCGTTATTGTCCAAAAACAATTAAAAACCCATGAACTACATTAATATATGAATACTGTATATAAATGACTATGTATAAATATGCATTTAATTAATCTTTTGTACATTTGTTATAATCAAATTTGGCGAATAAAGGGTGAAATGGGTGGTGGCCACCAAGCTATCAATAGCCCCAGCTGTCTGGGCGTGTGAGCAGAAGACGGTGAGATGGGCCAAAGTGTTCGAGGCTCAGTGAAGACAGATATCCCTTTTGCAAAGCTGTGTCAGTCGTCTCATAACTTAACAGGTACAAACAGCTTCCTTCTTTTGTCTCCCAATGATTGTCGCGGCACCTCAGACAAACCCTTCTTGAAATTTGGGCTCCTGCACGAAGCTCTCCATCTCAGTGAGGAAGTGCCGCGAGGTCCCAGGCAGACACCGTGAAATGGGCACGGCTCTGGATCACAGAGCAGGCCAAGTCAGCCTATTCTACCATTTACCATGGCCCATTAGTAGCATCATGCTTTCTGGCTCCACAACCCTGCCATTCATTCATCCTGCTGTGCTGAGGGTGTTTGACCACACTAATGTTCAGGGTACTCTGCTCAGCTCACTAGGTAGCTCTGGCGCTAATAGCCTCGGGCTCTGCAGGCAGGTAATGACTACAGACCAGGCTAGACATGCAGGATTGATAGTTTTGATTAGATGGGGTATCTTAGGGAATGCAATGCTTAGGCTTATTGATTTGTTTTGTGTGCAATATCAATCATGACACCGATCACATATTGCAACATTAGTCAATATTGGCGTGTTAAAATTCTTATCAACTACCAGACTTTTGTCTTTTAATTGACAAAACAGATGAAACTGTATCATACACAATAACAAATGAAGATGATGAATGATGGGGACTCGTCATTATGATGATATTAATAAAGGAACCTCTGTGTCCAATGGTACATCAATTGTTACAGTGCAAAGTGAAATTGTGTGTTAGTGTAATGTAGTGTATGACACTAGTGCACTATATGTGTTGTGCGACTGTCCTAATGTAAAGGCCACTATTCCTGTCATCGCAGTGATTTATCACCCAGCTAGGAGCCCTTTGGCCTGGCCGTGCCAATCTCCCCAGGCCACAGGAGTCACATCACATCGACAAAATTGCCCTGCTACGCTTCACTGATGCCAGCTGACACATGGATCTGTCTGTTGACACCGTGGTGTTATGTTGGAAACCTTGCAGGTCAAGTTTCTGAGCAACGGGTTAATGCGAAAATAGATTAAAACCCATGAGAGTAAAGTGGGATTGTGTTTCACACCTCGTTCCAAGTATGAAGCCGTGCCTTATATGAGGTGCAGGCTCAGGATAGCTGTCCACCATAAGTTACACCGTCACTGCGCACATACTCAACTCCCAGCAACACTCAGACTCGGATCAGCATCTTGGAAATGTAGCAAATTTAGCTTGGAAAAGTTTAGTGTTTTTTCTAGGTTTGTGGAAGACGTAAGGCCCTGACACACCAACCAGACGGGCCGACCGTCGGCAGAAAAGTCTGACTGATCAGTCGGGTCCCCGAGGTCCAAAAAATGCCTCAGAACACACTGAGGCGACGCCGACTTGAGCGTACGCGAAACGTAATACGACGTGGTGTCAGGTTACAGCTTATTGATACAAACGCGTTACTATGGAAAGAACCTCGGCAAATCGTTTTTTTTTTTGTGGAAAAAATAAATTTTGGAATATTGGATTGTATGAGATCGGCATTCGACTAGTGTGGGCTTCACCATACACCAGGAAATAAACAGGTATGGATTAACACAACTTTTATGGCTTTCTGTCACATCTACTGCAGTCAAATTCGCTGTGTTCCCTTGGAAGGAATAACTGCACATGGCTAAGCACTTGTAATGGCATTTCGAGCATGTTTAGAGGCTAAAAACACGTTTAAAACTTGCCCTGTTTAAGGCCTTTTTAGGCCTTTTGGGTGCTAACGCTAGCAGGAGGATAACTCGGTGTAGGCAGCACCGATTGGTTTCGTTTTTCTCGCTACTGACAGTACTCCTAATTTACAAACAACTGAGCTACGGGTTGGAATCGACCGGAATTCTCCTTTAATTCGCCCCATGTCTGCAAATAGCTGTGTCTGGAATGCACAAGTTAGAGGTCTCATTAAGCCAGAGCTCTCTCTGCTATTCAGTGTTGCATGAAGTGGACAAGGCGTGATCTCCGTTACATCTCTTGACTCTCTCTGACGTAAAAATATCACAGTTCTGTCATGGCATTTGCGTGGTACATGCACAGCAGTGCTGAAAATCAATCTGTCACTTCCAGTGGCCAGAGTTACAGAGACAAACAAGGTGGAAAGCTACATAGATCAGTTTTAAGGGTGGCTCTTGAGCTGTTAGTAAAGCTGTGTGATAAACCAGAAATATAGTGACATTAGAAGTTACTCACCGCCTATTTTGTCATGTTGGTACGTTCAGATAAATGTTTAGCACTGTGGTTTTGAGTGCTGTCTCTGGAAACTACAACACATTTATGTACGTCTGCCTGTCTGGCCTTTGCTTCACATCTTCTGTCAAAACAGATACGAGATGAACACTAATGCTTTATTATTACAGCATATTTGAAACATTTTCAGCATTTATACTCCAGGCATGTAGTCAGGGAGTCCAATAATCAGGCTTCAAAAGGCTTCAACACAATTGCTACTGAAATAAAGTGTCAGACTAGATAACCCTTACACTTGCCAGTGGCCCAAACATTTTCTCTTTAAATTGACACTTGGATATTAAAGCTATTGATTTGGTTCTCCCCCCATTTTTTTATTTCAGTGAGCAATAAATTCCTGAAATAGCAAAAGGAATATTCATGGCATG
Organism: Sander lucioperca; assembly: GCF_008315115.2. Taxonomy (NCBI): domain Eukaryota; kingdom Metazoa; phylum Chordata; class Actinopteri; order Perciformes; family Percidae; genus Sander; species Sander lucioperca. Next base: position 32,937,492 of record NC_050184.1, read on the forward strand.
CTTGCAGCATGGTCTGTCAGTCAGTCAGTCCACCTTTTTTTTTCTCCAGACGGCAAAACTGCCATGATATTTTGTATAAGTTTACTACAAGGTGAACATAATGGGCAAAATGTGTCTCTCCAGTCGCCCACAATGAATGACCCCTCATGTTGAGCCAGCCATTTTAGGTTGATACGTTAAAACGACTATTCAGTATTTTAGGAATTTGTATCTCGTCCTGTGTATGTTATTTGTATTGGATCATGAATCTTGCTGAGACATTTGAACCGAGTTTGTTTAAGGGCACCAGGATCCGGATCTGCTGGCAAAAAAAAGAAGGCAGACATCCATCTTCTCGAGCTGTGATTTAAACCATATGTCCTGTAAAAAGGCTAAGGAGAGGCCCCGTTGGCGGAGGCTTGTTAATGTCACTGTCACGTTGTTGATTGCTGTGCCTTGAAATGAAGGGCATGAAGGGGTAGGGCACAGAGGGGCGATGGGAAAGGGAGGGTCTCTCATCATTACGTTGGTCCTGCATCCCCCTCCCCTAAACGAGAACATTTGACACGCACCCTAATTGCCCTGTGAATTATTAACCTTAATAGAAAGACGACGCTGGGTCGTCCTGTCTGATGCGTCTGGAGGTCTTATTCAAGTCCTTCAGCACCTTGAGCAGACGTGTACATATTTTATCATGTGCAGAGAGACTCTCTGTCTCTCGTCACACACAAATTACACTCTCTGGTTTCTCGGATGACACACACTTAAAATAAGTCCAGTGTAAATATATGTAAAGAGTGTGTGGCTATAATTACTGCTTGCCTGGCTACTGTTCTTTGTGCAAATCTGTTTTCCTCATAGTTTATTTCCAAAACTACAGCAGGAATACAAGAAACCATGCAATATGTCTTTAGTCATCACCCTTTTCCACTTCACTTGCCATTCTAAGCGCTGCCCTCCAGCACGGGAAGAAAATAGGATTTATTTGGTGACTCAACACTTAACGCTATGATCTCAGATAACATACTCTATATTTAATAATTTAACATCTTTTGAATTAATAATATATATTCTGCTGTCTCAGTAAGTATAAATGTCACACTGTGCATTTGAATGACTTATTTGATCAGAGTTTGACGCAGCGCCTTGCGTACAGTATAAAGACATCAGCAAAGAGACATTACTGTGTACTGAGGGGTGGAGGTAATTGGATTGTTATTGACAACTATTCTTGGTGAACCTTTCCTCTTGTTCCAGGGTACACTGGGTAAAATGTAAGCAAGGATCCAGAGGATATGCAAGGATGTGTTTCACCTTTCGACACTCCTTGTGCCTTTTTAGCTTAGATCCTGGTACCCACAGTGTTCAGTAAAGCCAGTGTTTGGTTGTCCTAGCTGGAAGCAGGCCAGTTAGGAATGCCATTTTATAAATGGGCCACCTCTGTGATAAATGTTCTCCTGTCTTAAGACCAGGACCCTGACACTGTAATGCTGTGAGATAAGGCTAAACATAGAGAAAACAGTCCCATACAGCAGCAGTATAGAAACTTTCCTACCAGCGCTTTTCCAGAGTGGATATTTACCTCTGAACAGTTAGAGTCATGGGCCCCTGGAAAGTTCACCCAATTGTAACATGTAGCAGTTTCATGTGGGGGTCAAATTCTGTGAATCTGGATGCAACACATGGAAGACCCGGGTGCAGGCAGATGTAGGAATGTCTAGCCCAGCATCCTGGAATTCTGTTCATATTGGGCAATTCTGCACCCTAATGCTTTCTGCCCGATGCAAATGGATACACTTTTGGTTTTTGTATGACGGAATATATCTTGTTAATTAGTAAGCTAGAGGTGCTGGTACGCGTATCAGAACCAGGCTTGCTGTTTCCTGCTGCTTCCAGTCTTTATACTAAGCATTACGATAACTGGCTGTTGGATTTAGCTTTATTGTTAATAGACAGATATGAGAATGATATCAATCTTCTCATCTAACTCTCAAAAAGAAAGAGATTATATATACTATATACCAAAATATGATATAAATAGGATTGACTAAATCAACACTCTCCCAGGGAGTTTTCATAACCTTCATGAAGGTAGGTCTTATTTCAGGGCTGTTGCTGAATTTTGTCTTGACAAAACAGGCCACAGTGACCAGTTACTGATGATGTGCTTTTGTTGATCATCATTAAAGGCCGTCCCTGCTGCCTGGTCTGCTCTTTAAACTGGACGAGAACAGAATGGCCTGCGGACAGTAGGGCCCGGTACCCATCTTCAGTGGTGGAGGAAATACTGAATCTCAGTACTTAAGTAAAAGTACAAATAACCAGAAACATATTTACTTTATTAAAAGTAGAAGTACCACAATGACAACGCTACTTAAGTTAAAGTAAAAAGTATTTTAAATGTACTTTAAGTATTAAAAGTAAAAGGACTTGCATTACAATTTATTCTCTTAATCTTATTTGCATATTACCATAAGAAAAAAAGTTGGTTAGTTGGTTAGTCTGCACCTCAGTCAGTGAGGGCACTGTGTCTAGCGACCTGTGATTTACAAAAGGGTGATTCAGTTATTTTGATGCTGAGCTTCGACAGTATCCATACTGTCCACTACCACAAACAAGGCCTGGCTTTTAAAAAAAGTTCCTATCCTAACCAGCATAAAACAGAAATATGTTATTAGCCAACCTCCATCCTTTCATACTACTCGCTACGGCGATAATCCACATGTAACGTAGGTCAATGGAGGCCAAACGGCGTTTATAAACACGCTAAAAAATGATTATGCATCTTGATAACACGCCAAAATGGCATACAGATTGGCATGTCATACATACGCCACTTAGTGAGATCAGTCTGTTCCTTTAACCATTGGAGCGTAAGCAAATAAAGTGTGTGTGTGAAGCAGCAGACATGGGGAGCTAAATAAATAAGATATGAACGCGTCTTACGCAGCCTGGCGGAGAAGTAAACGACGCTGTGGAGAGAAATAGATGGCAACTATGATTTAAAAACGGGAATAATAAAACACAAACATTTTCATTTTCACTTTTACCGGAGGCTGTATTACCGAGGGTCAGCGGCACTGCGCAGGCTTGGAAGCCGATGAAGGATCGGCGGTGCCCCATATATATCTATGGCAACCAAACTTCACTGGTGAGACAAACGTGTGACGGTCAGGAAGACGTTTTGGCAGGGGGAAAAACTGAACAGAAAATATAACGAAAATGTCACGGAACGTTGTAGAAATGTAGTGGAGTAGAAAGTATAGAGAATTGCTGTAAAATGTAACGAAGTAAAAGTCAAAAGTATGCACTATTGATTCTATATAAGTAAAGTACAGATACGTGAAAAATGTACTTAAGTACAGTAACGAAGTATTTGTACTTCGCTACATTCCGCCACTGCCGATCTTCTATACTTTTTATGCACCCACCGAATTGCCTCTATAGTATTAAGTATTGAAAAATGTCTTGTCATTCAATACCAAATTTCAATACCTAAAGGAGTAAATCTCATCAGCATCAGTGAGCCAATAAGCATGCAGCATGCTTCTAGCAAAGTCTAATAATGCTGGTGATTGGCTGTCTACACGTCGTAGAGGCGGGTTTCACGGGTGTGGTGTTGTATTTTTAACAGGCTTGACTACAGTGTGCGTCACATATATAAATTAACTAAAAAATAAAAAGATTTGTACCATAATGTTGTAATTTTTTTTTTTGTTGTTGTTAAAATGGATTTCATGAAATTGGTATTGAAAAAGTATTGTTCAGGAACCGGCATTGAAGTCACAGGTATCGAACATTTTTAAACCATACCCAGCCCTAGCGGACAGTAAATGTAAAACTAATCTATATTCTTGGTTCATGCTTTTTCAGTGAATTGGTGAGCTACATGTGAACCTAGCCACAGTATAACAAGCTTTTTCTTGGTATCAGCCATGCACCGCACAACACTGGGTAGTGGACAAGATGTATTGGATGAAGTAAACTGTGAGAAAGAGAGTGTTGAGCACAGGACAGGTGGAATGAATGCAGTTACTTCCTGCTGCTAACACTCATGCTGCTCCTTCCTAACTGATCAAAGTAGCTACCACAGCCTATAACTTCAGTTCTTACTGCTAGACTAACTTCACAATATAATAACCTAATTAAGTGGGTTTAATTAATAATTGTAAGGTGCAATACAGTAATTTGTGAACACACATTATTTATTGGAGAAAGGTAATTTGAGGGTATGAATTATTAAATTATGGGAACAAATTACTCATGAATGTCTAAAAATGCTGGCTTGCATTTTTTTTTTTTTTTTTTTATATTTGCTGCATTTTGTTTTGAGAGTGGATTCACAGCTAACATGATTTATCCACATTTGGCATCTTCAGTGTCCAGTGCCATAATAACAGATCACACACTAAACTGCTTTGTTTTTCTATGTCGTTGCTTTTTAAGCTCTATTCACCGGTTGTACATTGTGTCTATCCCATGGTTCCTAGATGCCTAATAGAGCACTTATCTAATATTAAAGGATGGGGAGCCAGGGAGAGAGGAGCTCACGACACTCAAAGCACACAAGTACTATTTGTTTTGACGAGGTAAATAGTTATACTGTATATTTGATCAGCAACTGTGTAAATTTGATAAGAATTCCTGCACTCAATGGTCGTAAAATGCGTTTGGTCGCAGTCAAAGATCCTCTATACTAAAGATTTCAAGCAGCGCCAATGGTATGAAACGGTACACACTTCCTGTCTCCTTAAGGGGCGTGGCCTCGTTTGAACGTGTAGTGAACGTCATGTGGATGGATAAAGAGTTATATTTAAATCATTTATTAATATGTTCTTTTGCTAACGTTAGATATTTACACAGCTAAAAGACATATTTAGCATCACGGAGATTAGTTTTGTTAGGGCGTTCACGAACGTTAGCTGACGAGAGTTTGGTTCTGAGACAGAAACAGGTCTCAAACAAAGTAAATTTTCCCCTGATGTGTCTGTCTGAAAAATGTAATTTTAGTGTCAGAATGTTCTGGAGATATGTTGCTTGTGAAAAATGGGTCCAATATATACTTTGGTGACTATGGGGCGAAAGAATCGGTCATAATCTGTGTTCACGTTCACTTCTCCCATTGGAATCAATACACTCAGGACCTCCTGAAGAGGCGTGGCCCGTGGCGGAGCCCACGTGACACAGATGCAGGAAACTACTCTGAGTTGGGGCAGCTCAGTTCTAAACCGCCTCTGTCGCAGTGTATTCTTCGAAACACTTTAAAGCTTTAGTGCGTAACTTTTTGATATTAATAAACGTCCGTTACATTCAAGCCATTGCCAAATGAGTTGCTACAAAGCTAATTAAGACTAACAGCTCCACACAACTCTCTCTGTATTTCCCAGTACGACTATGTTCAGAAGATTGTCGTCCGGTGACTTTCCCGCGCAGAAACTCAAGTGAAGATAATTACCTTCCATCATTTTTTTTTAATCCTCCGTGTCCTCCTTGGCTACTAGCAACTGCGTGGAGGAGGAAGGGGGGGGTGCGGTCATGGAAGGCTTGTATCATGTGGACGCGCCAACAGTGTTGTTGTCATTATTTAGAATTCCTCATGAGCGTGGCAGAAACTATGCACTATAGCTTTAACCAGGGTTTCCGCGGGGTCTTAAAAAGTCTAACATTTCAGAATAAAAATTTTAGGCCTTAAAAAGTCTGAAATTCTTAAAAGTATTGTGTTCTACGTCTTAAATAATTTTAAACAGGTCTTAAATTTCCTACGTCCTTCTAGCGTTACATACGCTACATCTAATGCTCACTGAAAGGTTGTTTTTTTTAAATTCCGTGGTGTTGTAGCTCTTTCTTTCGCTAGTCGCTAATATAATTTGCTTTATATGTACAGATCATTATTACTCTGTCGCTTTTATTCAATTTTATTAATTTTATTTACTTTGCAAGTACTTTTGTGACTCTGTATTTCGTTCTACTTTTATGTCGTGATATAGGTCTTAAATTTCATTCATAAAGGTCTTAAAAGTCTTAAATTTGACTTGTTGAAACCTGCAGAAACACTTTAACCCTTAGAGATCAAAGCCCGCCGATGGCCGTGGGAGATCCTTGTTTACATGATCCTGTTTAAATCGATCTAAAATAAACACCGAAACTAGAGCATGTGTTCTTTTAGTCTTTCGTGTTTTTTTACGTTTTACGCTTGTAATGACATCATCACATTACGTGACGTCCGGTGCAAAACCGTGTGACACCATTCTATTATCTCAAAAACTAAAACATGTACAAATAACTCGTAGAGAGTTAAGACATATTTTGTTCATGTTTCTACATTTAGAATTTTGGATCAACATGTTTTGTGTGTTTATTTCGGAAAATCAGATGAAAACACAATTTCAATACTTTAATTATTATGGTTTATTGACTTACATAACCTTTTAGCTTAGGCTCTACTGATTTTAGGGATATGACGCGTTTGAAAATACTCCAAGAAATGACATCACAAGCAAAAATACCAATGTCCGCCAAGGCACTTGCGGACTATTTCTATTGCAGAGTTCGAAGGGTTAAAGCCTTGAAAAGGTAGGCTAATGTTTTTGTCCCCATGCAATCTGTCTCAAAACACAAAGCACCTCCAATACGTACTCGAGCCATCCTAATGATGTCTTTACTATTATTGCCTTCATTATTGTTTGATAAACAACACAAATTTGTACGATATATCTGCTTGCTTTTCAATTATCTGTTATTTGCTGAATTGTTGCAGCTGCTGTGAAAAGACAGATGTGGATTTGCGCTTGGCTTAGTAAACATCCTACACTCGAACAGAGCTGTGTGTGTGTGTGTGTGTGTGTGTGTGTGTGTGTGTGTTTTTTTATACCTTCCTCTGCTTTGTCGTACTTAACACGTTGGACTCATCTGGGCCATTGTTTCATCAGGGGGTTTGAGTAACTTTGTTATTTTGAGCTGACTCTGCATACTGTAGGTCAGCTGCCTCTGCTGAGCCCCGTTCTGGAGCCTACAGCTCCCCAGTGTCCCCCGCAGCCCAACAGCCACACTAGCCGCCAGGACCGCATAGCTCCTGCTGCTGACAACTCACAGAGACATCTTTGTAATTTAAGACGTAATTCCCTTTTCCTGGGAGCTGTATAAAATCTATATTGCAACCATAAACAATCCGTGCTTTCCTGTGAGCCTCCCCATCCTCCTTTTTATGTATGCAGAGATATTATTGGAGATGTGCAAATGCAAGCAGTTCTCTTTCCTGAAAGGCCAAGCCGCCTTAAAGTGGAATGCCTGTGGTCATCCTGATGGAGCTGTTTTTTTTTTTTTAGTCTATCCTCCTTTTTTGACTGTGATGTGAATCTTGATTTCTTTCTAGGCCTGTCAAAATTAACGCGTTAATAAGAAGTTAACACAAATTTCTTTTAAAGCCACTCATTTTTTTAAAAGGGCGATTAATGCACGCAGGTTCTGTGATTTCGCTCCGTAGTTTGGGAAATCAGGAGGCTGCAGCAGTAATGTTGTGGACGGTGCTGCCAACGTGGCGACTTTCTCTCTAGATTTAACGACTTTTCAGACCCTCTTAGCGACTTTTAAATATATTCAAATTATGGCTGTCAAACGATTACATTTTCTTAATCACGATTAATCGTTAAATTTCTATAGTTAATCGCGATTAATCGCATGTTTTATCACATAATTAAAATTCTATTATTTTGCATTTCAGAACTGTTTTTAAGTACATATTAACAATGGAAAGCCATTCTTACCAGTGTATCTTGATTGGGAATCAAATGAATGCAACAAAAGTGACTTTATGAACTTGATTTTAAGATTTGTATTTGTTTATTATATATTTAATCTAGTCACACATTTGAATTTAACAACAACTTTGAATGCACCACGAGGCTGTAAATTACCAGTTTCATTGAACGCACCGTCTGTGTGTTTCCGACAACAGCAGCTGCAGGTTGTTACATCCCGGTGTCGGAATCCTCTACAGTGAAATACAGACACACTTTACACCGTTTAGCGTTAGCTGTCAGCATTGTAACCGTGTTTAATCCAGCTACTAGCTAGCGGTAGGCTAACGTTAGCTGCTGTCGAGTATAGTGTTAACTAGCGTCACGTGCAGCAATGTTTCTGTTGCCTGTAACGTCTGTTTCAGAGAGAAGTGCAGACATATCAGTGGCACCAGAATGAAATGAGGCACCGAAATCCACGTTGCTATTCCTGCAGCAGCAGGATGTGTTACGAGGAAGTACGGCGAAATAGTAGTCTGTTAGGCACGACGCAAAGCCAAGTGAAGTGAAAATAAATTAATAAATGGCGGCATGCGATTAATACAATTTTAAAAAAATTAACGCATTATGCTCAGCCCTTAATCGCATCGCGATTAACGCGTTAATGCTGACAGCCCTAATTCAAATATTTTTCTGGTTTATTCCCATGCGTCGGGGAGCAACAGGAGTGGATGGCTAGCAGAAACAAAGCTCCTTGAGCAGAAATAAATAAAAGTTCCAAAGCCCTTCCAGACGGTTCTCTCCACAAGAATAAAGTTATTTACATGTACTGTCGATATGAATTGAGTTACCACCGGAGTAGTCGAGTTCTCAAATACCACTTGAGCATTAAAAACTTGAAAGAATGTCTCTTTTAAAGTACATTTAGATAAAAAAGCGTGATTAATGTGCGATTAATCCCACATAAATTAATTAATTAGTTAAAAGGCTCACGGAGACATATGGAGATATACACCCACTTAATTCTGGAGCTGTATCTCAGTGGCGTCACGTATATATATTTTTTTTAGATTACGGCTACTCGTTTTCCCCGCTGAGGATGCTCAAGTTCACAGCGTTATGAATACTTTTGTACATGATGGCTGGGGTCCTCATTATTCCACCACTGAGTCATTGTCCCATTGTTGAAACATGTCTCTCTTTTTTTTCTTTTTTCTTTTTCCCCCCAGTGTGCATCCATTTAGAGCAGTGGATACTGATTCATGACAAATATGTGAAATAATCATCATTATTATTTTTTCTGGTTATTTATCATTTTCCTGACAGAATGTCAAAAGCACTGAATTTCAATTTTGTATTGTTCTGCAGTGAAGCTAATTATGCATGTCTAAGTCTCCAGCTACCGTAACGATTTGTGCTTATGAGGCTGCTCATTGTGGCAGTTCCATGTGTCTGCTGCTGCACAGGCTCCAGGCATTATTCCACTTCAGCCTGACACCAGTGTCTCCTCCAATTCCATCTCATTGCATTAGTCATTAAGCTCGGCACTGACACCACCCATCATATCATCGCCTTAATCACATCTGTGCTCCACTGTGTACATATGACCATATCATTAACACAGACTTCCATCCCTTCTCTACCCCTCCATCCATCCTTGCCCTTCCATCCTGCTCTCCATTTTTTTTTTTTTTTTTTTTTTTTTTTATCTACTCACAGATTTGACCCTGTGTTTCATCCATCACAAGCAGTTGTCCAGTATCGGTATAGTGACAAATGACATTTGCTTCACAATGATTCATTCAGTGATCATTTCCACTACCTCATATGCAAAATTATTCATCCTCAGGGCAGGTTTTTGGGGCGGTGGGGGTAACTAACAGTGATGGAGTGCTATGTGGGTACCCAACCTTGTGCAGAATGAAAAAAATAGATAAAAAAAATCTCACCATTAGCCATCCGCCAGAGCAGGGAGATATGGTATTGGTGGGATTTTTCTATCTCCTGTCTCCAGGGGTAATGATGAGGGAAGTGTGGCCAGCCACACTGATTATAGAAGGCTGTGTGTGTGTGTGTGTGTGTGTGTGTGTGTGTGTGTGTGTGTGTGTGTCTAGGTAATAGTCTGTCTGAACTTTGCTGAGGTGGTGATTACAGACACCCTGTCACCTGTCTAATAGACAACTCCCGGTCGGTGAGGCCTGGGCTGTGGTCGAAAAGTCAAGAAATGACGACCTAAGTCCTTTTCCTAACCACTTTTCCTCATCCACGATGGTAGACATCATGAGGTCAAGGAAAGGTGTGAAGGAGAATTCGAAAGGAATTAGGAAAACACAACCGCGGTGCGAGGATAATCCGACTGCCCTTACACTCGACTGTCATCATGCCACGGCGGATGTTATTGACTTGGGTCTGCCAGCGCATCTGGATACTTCACCCTGTGCGTTCTCACACTGTTGTTTCATGCAGGCTTAATAAACATGGACTTCATCACCATTTTTCCCCCTTCTTATTCTGCATTGATTATGTCGTTCAGTCCCTCCAGGATTTTGCAGCCTTTTTTTGAGATTGTTGCGGCCCAAAATGCCTGATTTCGCGGGAGCTTTTGTAAAAAATTGCGATAAAAGTTGCAATGTCCTTTGTATAAAGGTGTTGAAATTAATCAAATAATCGACGCATCGAATCGTGGACATGGACGATGCTGCGATAATCGGCCGGGCCATAATCGATTATTAGGGCCCGAACGCCGACAGCAGCGAAGGCCGTATTGAAACTGAAGGAATTATTATTCTTTTTCCCGGCAAATGAATTGGCTTTTTGAGGGGCTTAACATATTCAAAAACTCACCAAAATTGGCAGTCGCATCAAGTCTGGCAAAAGGTTATGTATTTTAAGGGTTTCGGGAATAGGTGCACAAAAATGGCTCGCTAGCGCCCCCTACAAAGTTAAAATAATTGAGCCCCTGCAGTGCGTTTAACGGAGACTCACGAAAGTTGGTACACATATGTAACATGTCAAGATGTACAAAAAACGTCATTGGAGCCTTGCAGCTTTAATTTCTGTTTACAATTTAATGTAGGCCAAACAACATTTCTGTTTACATATTCTGTTAATGTTTTGCACATTCAGGAAGTGCCATGTGCTCAGTGCTGTAGTTTTATGTATCAAATTTATTTAGTATTAGAGCACTGCAAAATGTTTTGTTTTTGTAGCTTGAAAATCTATGAATTAAATATCCTGTATGGATTTAATAGAAAAATGTATTTGACGCATCGTGATGCATCGTGATGCATTGTGATGCATCGAGATATCGAATCGAATCGCTGACATAATAATCGTAATCGAATCGGGAGATCAGTGAAGATTCACACCTCTACTTTTGTATTGTTTGTTGCAATGAAGTTGTGGGAGACAGTGAAAGTTGCAAAAAAGTAGCTACAGAAAGCCGACAGGATTGAAACAGCAGCGACTTTATAGTGAAAAAAAGTTACAGCGTACATTGATGTTAAAATGTATACAGGTTGGCAGGACGGTCTGAAATGTCTTTGGCTGTACGTTTTGTTAGTAAATGTGAGATGTTCGAGTCACACTTGTCTCGTCTTCATGTCAGAAACAAGGAAATGAATTTGACCCGTTCTCACTCCCGCTTGGTCATTGGCTCTCAGAGTGCACGTGGGACTGCTGGTTATTGGTCAAATTTGCGGAAAAGTTGCGGTGATTCGTCAAAATTGCGAGTCACACCAAATTCACAGGGATTGGTTGAATTCGCGTGAATTGGCACGATCGCGACATCGCGAAATCCTGGAGGGACTGGTCGTTTCACGTGAGGCATTCACTGCATGTCATTTAGTTGTTATAAAACACTGGGCTGTAGGCCGTTTCTTGTATGAAAGGTGTTCAGCAAATAAAGTTTATTTTCATTATTGGTTGCCCACGCTCACCCTCCTGCCTACTCATTTTTATCCACATGAATCCCGATTAGGATGATTGTATGAAAATAATTGTTAAATGTATGCAAGATAAGCAGAACTGTTAGGCCTATGGATCTAGGCTACATAGTCTATGTTATAAGAGTTAGATGGTAGCGGGTGGGTGACAGCAATACATTATTAATGAGGACAATATTCTCTACACTGTAAATACAGCAGAGCTGTAGCCGCTATAGCCTACTGTGCGCATTTACGCACGAGGACAGCAGTCAACAGCGCAACTCCATTGATTATTTCATAAGCTTTAAGTCGAGTTATATTTTCGCTGTCAACTTTATAACTACCGATCTTAGTGTTGCTGTTTAAATGTGGGGTATTTCAGATAATTCATTTGAATGCCGTCAAAGCCGATCCGCGAAATTGTCACATAATAGTCCTACTTTTACACATGGTCATAATAATGTAGTCATATCTGTAGTGACTTTTTAACAAAACATATATATATATTGTAACAGTGTCTGGTGCAATGTTTGACTTTGGATTCAGCAATCCATTCATTCACAGTTCTGTAAACACATGCTGACTGTCCTTTTACGGGTTAGAGAGGAGAGTAAAGTTCTTGCATTAACCGCTTTATTAAACCACTCAAACAGTGCCATAAAGTATATTATCATTATTAGGCCTGTTAGATGTGTTGCAATGTCTCGCGGAAAATAAAATGTACGCCCGGTGCGTACAGGATTACGGCGCCACTGCGCACTTATATTGATTATGAACGGCGAAATGGCGATGCGTCACTTTAAATTTTGATGCTGCAAGGACTTGTGGGACGGCATTATCTCCTTTCCTTTCGTAAAGGATGGTCCAGTGTATCCTATGCTCAAAGGAGGTAACAAATGAAGGAATGAAGCACCTTTCCTTATCACTTAGACAATTCGAACGGCTCTTATCATGGCAGCCACTTAACTACTTCCGGGTCATTTCACTCTGTTAGGAACCTTCCTAAGCAAAATTGACTATTTGACCGCAGCCCAGGTCCTGGATTCACTTGCGCACACACACACACACACACACACACACACACACACGCACACACACACACACACATGCATGCTTCCAGCCACAATTACAACCACTGGGAATATTTGTGTAGAAAAAACGTTTGCCCAATCGTAATACATGTTTTCTTTTCTTTAAAAAATGCAAAAAGTCAGTTCAATAATGAATTTGTCTGGGTGCCTGGGTAGCTCACCTGGTATATACAGAGGCTCAGTCCTCGCCGCAGCAGCCGCGTGTTCGGTTCCGAACCTGTGGCCCTTTGCTGCATGTCATTCCCTTAATTTCCCCTTTCATGTCTAAGCTGTCCGAAGGCCTACAAAAATGCCAACAGAGAATCTAAAAAAATAATGAATTTGTCAGAAACAATACCATGGAACTTTCTTTTAGAGAGAAAAGCTAAATGACGCCTGTGGTATTTTTGTTTACTATATAGAACCACCTATACGATGCGTCAGGCCATCCATCTTTTTTCTTTTAATTTTAATTTTGCTCCAGTTCGCTTGCTCTGACTAAGTGATTGCAATACGTGAAATGACTAATCTAATTCAGGAGCGCCATGGTGCACTGAAATTTGCAGTTTTATTTTCTACCGCGCGCTCCCTCCGCACATAACAGCATCCACCTCTCTCAATATGTTGTGTATCTAACTATTTTTAGCCCTGAGTGGAAACCTGCAGACAGCGTCGTTTCTGGACATGGATGCATAAAACAGCTTTCATCTGCTGGATGACTGCATATATACATAGTAACCTCATAAAAGTGACAGTGGGGCAAAGTGTGATTTTATTTGGTCGTCACCTCATAATGTATTCATAGTAGAGTTTCACAGTGCTGCCCATATTTCCTTGTTAACATGTTTCGGCTATATTATAGTTTGATGCCAAAAAGATGAGCTACGCTCTCATCTCCTTTCTGATGGATATATGCAGTTCGCTCTGCAATCCCTTGTATGATGTCATCTTCATTTTAGGGCACGTTAGGATGAGCCCCAGTGGTCACGTCATGGTTGAGGGTTTTTTTGAGGAAGGGGGGAGGGGTTGTTTGATGGATTAAAAGCACAGAAGCCATGGCATTTTATCACTCAAGTGCAACAGAGGTCATTGCATGAAACCGTTCACTTGCACACCTCTCTCTCTCTCTCTCAGCGTTGTGTTCTAACCTGTTCTGAAAGATTTTGAGATAAACGGGAAAGTTAGGGGCTATTATTCTGTGAACTGTCTTTGATTTATCTTTTAACATTGCGGTGGCAATAACACAACCACATCTCCTGGATAGGCGAGCTGAGCTGTTCCTCAACCTGCATTTACTGTAGATTTAATACACCAGATCTTTCTAGTACACAGTATACAGAGTGGGTTACCACAACAGGCCGGATTATTGGGATGCCTAAAGTCTGTTTTTACTAGAGCTGCAAAGATTATTCAATGAATCGATTAGCTGTCAACTATTAAATTAATCGTTAACTATTTTGATAATATATTAATATTAATATAAAAATCTCTCAATCCAGCTTCTTAAATGTGAGTATTTTCTAGTTTATTCACCCCTCTGTGACAGTAAACTGAATATCTTTGAGTTGTGGACAAAACAAGACATTTGAGGACTTCATCTTTGGCTTCAAATAAAAGACTGATCGACAGTTTTCACCATCTTATAGACCAAACAACTAATCGATTAATCAAAACAATAATCAACAGATTAATCGACAATGACAATAATCGTTAGTTACAGCCCTAGTTTTTGCTATGTGGTTAAATACTAGCCCATGTGCTGCAGGGGCCCACAGTATCTATGACAACAGGGATCTTGGCACATCCTCTGGCTATGGTGGATTAACCCTATCTTTAATATGCCCCCATTTTAAGGCCTGACTGATGGTTGTCACAGCCCAGGTCCTCAGGAGACCCTGCAGTCTGCTCCAAGCAGAGGTTTATTTGGAATTAACACAGCTGGAGTTGATGGTGAATGACAGCTGCCGAGTCCCACCAGAGACCCACCTTAGCAGGATAAAGGTATTTCTGCTCGCTCTTTCTTCAGCGCATGGGAGTCCCTGTAATGAGCTTTGCCTGCCCACTCATGTCCTCTGAGAGATTGGAGATCTGCTGCTGGCTCTCCACACCACACTGACAAGATATTACTGCAGAATCAAACGTAATTACAGGAACATGTCAGCACCATCTGTGCTAGAGCACCATGGCTGTGACTGGGGCTGCAGCTAACGACTATTTTCCTTGTCGATTACTCTGTTAGCCGTTACAAGTTTGGAAAAGTACAAAAGTAGAGTTTGAAACCTAAGACTGGATGGCATTTCATTACCATCCTCTTTTCTCCATAGGCACTGAATGACTGCAGGCAATGGTCCTTTTCAAATGACTTTTAAGTGGACCTATTACAACATGTTAGAGGATTTAGGCGAGAATAATTAACAAAGAGATGGAGTAGATTAGGGCTGTCCCGGATATCATTTTTTGTGCTTCAAAGCTTCGGTGCTAATCAATCGCGAATATTCAAGGCTTCTGATCAGCCAGTGGCCTCACCAGAGCGCAGTGGCATTATGCTCGGCCATACTATTTCTACCATCATAAAATCGCCTGAACGACAGCAGGCTGCTGCAGTATAAACATACACATCAGACTGCTCGGTTATAATCCCGACATTTCTCCGTTCTCGGCAGAGATCAAGAGACGGAATAGCGCTGTATGCGTTATAGCCAGCGGCTAGCAGAGATTAGCTGCTTAACAAAACACCCCGGGGAATTTCAACCCACATTAGGGCTTTGACGCCGAACTTCGATATTCGAATATAATTCGAATATTAAAAAAAATATTGATATTCGAACGAATATTAGGCAGCCCTTAATATTCGAATTTCGAACCTGTTATGGGCATTATTTTTTTGTTAATGTGTTTGCTTGTAAACCTTGTTTTCAATTCAGATTCCGAGGCTTTTTCACGCATTTCAAAATGTAAACACGTTGCGGCGACGCACGTCGCTCGGCCGCGGCTTGGTAGCGCATTTCCCCCGACTCATTTCCTGGTTCTCTTTCTCCATAAACAACGTAAAATCAAGGAGAGGGTTAACTTCTCCTGCTCCAGATTTCCCACCATGGTCAGAAAGAACAGAGGAGACACTTTGTTTCTCTCACTAAGACTATAGAGTCGCTACTCGCTCTGAAGCTACCGGTAATCACCGTCACTCTCTCACAACACACACTCCCCAGACACACACACACACACACCCACACACACGCGGCTCGACGCACACACCAGCGCAAAAGTATGAACATCAGACCACTTACATAGGCTACGGTGAAATATCCGACCTTCCTGTTGAAAGCATATTGTTTGTGTTTAATCCAGGGTCTGACTTTTAATTTTAAAAAAAAAACAGTGGTGGCAGTGTGTTTTTCTTCTAACAACATCATTGCACGCCTACTGACTGATACACTGCCCTCTGGTGGACAGAACATATACGAAGTTTGATACCAATATAAGCCTTACTGAAGGCATTTAATGGTCAAAATATTATTAATAAATATTCGAATATATTCGAATATTAATATTCATAAACAAACAAACTTTGAATATGATTTTTGGGCAAAAGTCAAAGCCCTAACCCACATGCACATTTTTTTCACGGTTCATTTTATTTATTTTTTTTTTCCCCATTTGTTGAGGACTCTGTTATTACAGTATTGAAGGAATAAGAAAACGAACAAAAAAAACGAATATTCGAATCCCAAGCACTGGCCGAGCCTTTGTTTTCCAACGCCAGCAGCATTGGCGCCCATCTCTCCCCAGTATTACTCACAATTTGCTCCGCTAAAACATAACTGTCAAGCTCAAAGTTCAACTTTAATTTTGAACCTTTTCTCCAATGGCTTATTGAAGGTAAGAGTGTGAGATTAAATATGGTACTTTCACAGCAGACATTTATTTCACGCTTAGGTGAGTTTCCAGAATTATTCACTACATCCTTTAAAATTCTATTATCATTTTAAAATATTACCATTATAAAAAGGAGCTTTGGTTGCCATTTTCAGCTGGAAGTATGAACTCTTTTGGGATCGTGGTTCCTTCAAAGATAATATAAGATAAACTCTATTGTCCCGAGGGAAATTTGTCTTGGGCAAAGAGAAGTGCTGGCAACAGCTGCAAACACACATACACCAGACGTTAACAGACAGTAAGTACACAAGACAACAATGTGCTCTAGGACGAGCAAAGAATAAGATCATATTGCCCAGGCCCTGATACATTAAAGTATTGCACTGCCCCAGTAAAGTATTGCCTTATGTAAGTCAAAAGCTGTGATTTATGATTAGCATGAAATAATCTTCTCTTCTCAAGCTATTCCTAACCTGGAGACTACAGGGCTCAACGCTAACTTTTTTTCCCCAAGGAGCATGTGTGCTCCCAAGTTGAAAAATGTAGGAGCACATAAAGTATTTTAGGGCCACAATGAAAGTGTATTTATTGTCTTTTTTTTTTTTTTTTTTTTTTTTTTTTACAAATCTATTTAGATAGAAAATGATTTCTGCTTCAAATTATTTTTTTTTATAATTATGTAATTATTTATACTTTAAACTGCAGGGTTCAAGGTACATTTATTGTCATTGTACAACAAGTGTCCCACTGAATCCATACAGACCTTTGGAGAATTCACTCCAGTCAGCTATAGAGCAACTCACATAAGGTAACTGCTGTTACTGTTTGTGATGTATGTAATGTTACAGTGATACTTGGAGCTATTTTTTTTACAATATTACAATCGTGTTATGAATACAAAACCTTAAGAAGTGTAATGTTTTCTATTTGAAAATATGTTTTCTATTCATCAATAAAGTCAGTGATGTTGAATATACACTAGTGGTGTAACAGTTCGGCGTGCATGTGAACCGTGGATTAATTGCAAGGTTTAACCATTATAGTGTGAAATACAGTTGTACTGCCGCTGTTAAGCCACTTACACACGATCAGAGGTCAAACCGCAAGGTACAGTAGGGTGCCAACGTAAACAAGGTAAAAGTTTAAATAATATGAACTTTAAATGCAGCGCTCGGCGGCAATTCTGAGTGGCGCACGATGCCAAGGGTAGCCCTTCCTCTGTCTCCACCGCTCTCCCTCCCCATAGGATAAAAATGGCACAACCAGCGCAGAGCGGTTTTACCGCAGATCACGTGTAGGTGGCTTCACATGTACGGGGGACGGCAGAGAGACATCTCCTCTGCAGTTTGTTTAGTTAACAGGGATAGCAATACCGATAAAGCGGTTGCAACTGTGGTTAGTTTTCAAAACCCCACGTAGACAACGTTGCAGTTGCAGGCTCGCTGCAAATAGTAGCCTATAATGACGAGCAGGAAGCGGCCGCTCCGAGACACGCTATATGTGCTCCAGTAACAAAGACGGAAAGACAAGAAATTAAAACTAAAATGTCGCTAAGTTGATGGGAGCTACTGGCCGCCGCGTTTGTAAAAAAAAAAAACGACCCTGACGTTAGGTTATTCGCATACGTGCTCCTAAATATATTGTACAGTTCGCAGACATCTATTTTTAGTCAAAATGCGAGTGAAACGCTCACACTGTGGAGCCCTGGACTACAGATAATCTCACTTCATTAAAAAAAAAAATCTCCATCAGAACATTCAGAGTTACTCCTGGTCAGTGAGTGGTGTAGCCTAGTTTTTTGTAGTGAGTATACTGTATTATTTTTCCCTCCCAGTTTCAGACTCGCAGACCCATCCCAGAGCGACGCGTCCCAGAGCGACAACCCCATGCGTTTTTTGTAACATTACCGCGAAGAGCATCTGCCTCATCTGGCTCACTTTCTGTAGTTTCTGTAACGTTAGAGTTCGCTGCAGTGTCACCCAAAGTGGCAGTAAAGCTTCAGGGGCAGGTTTACCAAAACACTGAAAGAGTGTAGTGAAAAGTTTGCTTTTGTTTCATAAATGTCCTTTACGGTTGCGCAGAGAAATACCGTCAAGCAACTGTGTTGTTGTTCCTACGCGACATGCAACACAGACGGAGGGAATTCATGAACAGAAGTGTGAACGTTCTGTCACAAAACAATCGTCGTTACGCAATGTTATCCTGGCGCTTTTGTAAGTGGGTATATGGAAATCCTTTACCTTTCCTAGTGAGGGTACCGCGTATTCCTGCGTCTCACGTAGACTACACCATTGCTCCTGGTCTTCTGCAAAGGTTTTGGGATTTATATTTGCTGATGCAGTTTTGAAGCCTTTACTGTTTTCTTTCTCTATGCTTTGCCAAAAAAAAGTAGTCTCCCAAGTCAATACTGTCGGTCCTATTTGATATTTAATATTGTTTATAACCCAGAAAACAAAAGTAATTTCATCTGCTTCTGATGAAACCTTCTCTCGCCAGTAATAGCACTGCAGGCTTACTCCACAGATACAATTATCCAATTAGAAACGTGAACCTAACAGCTTCTTCTGCAGTTTTATTCTATAGAAAAAGACTGCTTTGTAAGAAACCGAATAGTAAGTGTAGAGTATTGCATCTTTTCTTGTACTCAGCTGGTCTTTGTTAATGTGATTTTGTACATCCCCCTAAGAGTTTCTTCTTGAGTTGAATTAATGTATGATTTTAATAAGTTGTCTGTAGGAACAGTTTGTATATTTACCAAACCTGGGTTAGGGTATAGTCACTCCAATCTATTTTGTATTCTACAAGGTAAAATGCCAGCGTGATTGTCTGAATGCTAATGACTGCATCTTTTGAATTTGTTTTAATCATGACTTGAATACAGGATCTAAAAAGGCAGTGAGAGGATGCTACATTTGTTACATTATAATATCCAGACATATCAGAGCTGGTTCACATCGAAGTACCAAACAAACCAAAGCAGTCCTGAACAAACAAGGCATCTGTCCAGTAAATGCAAGTTCTAAAGTAAATGACCTCAATGCAAGTGGCAGGTCTGTCCTATTAAAAGGTCTCTCGTCCCTGTCTTTGTCTCTGTGTAAACAGATCTTTAAAAGGCGATGAGGTTGCTTGGCCTGTGCCGCGTTATCTGCAGAGTTACGATTGTCTGGAGAAGATGACCCCAAGCTATTGATTTGTGATCCCTCACACACACACACACACACACACACACACACACACACACACACACACACACACACACACACACACACACACACACACACACACACACACCCCGTTTGGTTTACTTTCACTCTTCCGTTGGCCTTCTAAAAGGTTATTTCTGGCGAGCTTATGAGGGTTGCAGAGACATGAAATCAGACTTTGAGAACTTTGTGCATCAATATCCACATCAAGGAAATGTCTCAACAAGTACAAAACAGGTCGGAGGAAAAAATAAAAAATGACATGAAAAGCCATCTGGACAATTACCTCGGCACTACTTCTTTTCCTCCACTACCTTGCTATTTCTTGTCACTTAGCAGAGGCCTGACTGTGTCAAATCAATGTCAAATTTGAATGTTAATAGAATCTTAAATTATTCAGCATGCAGTTTAGCCCATTTGAACTATTCCCTGGCTCCAAATGACCCCCCCCCCATATAAATATATGATGAAGTAAGGATCTGGCCTAACTCCAAGGTGTGTTCAATGGAAGGGGTACAGGATTTAATTTGAGGGCTGATTCAATTGTCAGGACATTTTCCTAACTTTATTATGATGATGAAAATAATAATCAACATTATTATTATCTTTATTTTGTTAAAGCTATAGTGCGTAGTTTCTGTCTCCCCCATCATGAGGAATTCTAAGTACACTGCCTGATACAAGCCTTCTGTGATCACGCACGGGCCCCCACCCCTCCCCCACGCAGTTGCTAGTAGTCGAGGAGGACATGGATTAAAAAAACATGATGGACTCTTCAGAAGAGGTAATTATCTTCACTCGAGTTTCTGCACAGGAAAGTCGCCCGACGGCACAATCTTCTGAACACAATACTGAGAAATACAGAGAGAATTGTGTGGAGCTGATAGTCTTAGTTAGCTTTGTGGCAACTCATTTGGCAATGGCTTGAATGTAATGGACGTTCATTAACATAAAAAAAAAGTTACGCACTAAAGCTTTAAATTGTTATTGTAAATTGTTTGATTGTTAATTGATTACCTAAAACTAAAGCTGAGCGAAAATGAGAAAATCAAATATCAGAATAGTTTTGACCAAATACATCGATATCGATATTGCAGCGATATTGTAAGCTTGACAGTTGGTGCTTTAACAAAATATTAACACAATGGGATTTTTGATAAATAATCATCAGTAATGTGGATATAATGACTAAGTGGGTAAAGCCAAATAATATAATACAGCTAGAACAGTCTGGTAAGTGCAGAAAATGACTTCACTTAACTGTAATGCAGCCTTTAAAACCAGGAAAAGACAACACTTGTGACACATTACGATATCCGCTCATATATGGATATAATATCGATATTTCAGCCCTACTTGAAACTCTAGAATAGAATAATAGTTATAGCAGTTATATGATAGATAGCATCGTTGAACGAGAAGATTAGTTTAAATGTAAAGCTCTGCTTATATATTGTTTGAAGGTCATATAGAGAGACGATTAGTTCATAAGATGAGGCTGATGAAGATACTTTCACAGAAATCCATGTCAATCCAGACCATAATAACTCTGCTTCTATGGGTCCTCTGGCCTGCTGGTTTCAGAAGCTGGAACCTGTGAGCTACAGGAGGAATTACTGCCAGGATGGTGATTAGTGATTGTGTCCTGAGCAATGTTATAATCAGTGTTGGGCAAGTTACTCCGGAAGTTTAATATTTTACTCTTTACTTATTACTTAGTCCATCCATCCATCCATCTTCGTTCGCTTATCCGGTCTCGGGTCGTGGGGGTAGCAGCTCCAGCAGGGGACCCCAAACTTCTCTTTCCCGAGCCACATTAACCAGCTCCGACTGGGGGATCCCGAGGTGTTCCCAGGCCAGGTTGGAGATATAATCCCTCCACCTAGTCCTGGGTCTTCCCCGAGGCCTCCTCCCAGCTGGACGTGCCTGGAACACCTCCCTAGGGAGGCGCCCAGGGGGCATCCTTACCAGATGCCCAAAGGAGGACGCAAAGGAGCAGCGGCTCTACTCCAAGCTCCTCCCGGATGACTGAGCTTCTCACCCTATCTCTAAGGGAGACACCAGCCACCCTCCTGAGGAAACCCATTTCGGCCGCTTGTACCCTGGATCTCGTTCTTTCGGTCATGACCCAGCCTTCATGACCATAGGTGAGGGTAGGAACGAAAACTGACCGGTAGATCAATAGCTTTGCCTTCTGGCTCAGATAAATTGAATGTAATACCGCCCCCGCTGCGCCGATTCTCCGACTTATTACTTAGTATCAAAAGTAATTGGTTATGTTACTCGTTATATTACTATATTACTTTTCCCCCCATCCCCCCCAACAAACACACAAAACAAACGCACAACCTGCCAGCTCCTTTATAACTCATTCTACTTTATTGAAACAATGATGAACCTTACAGGAGGAGTCTACAACCAGCCACACTGCAGAACTTGTTGGCTGTTACTGTATGTTGCGAAGACTATCGCACATTTACATAGGCCTATTAAGTGTTTCGTCGAGATTCACATAGGCTTACGTTATGAAAAGGACGCGGCGACGCAGAATCCCATCACCATAGTAACTCGCTCTGCCTGTGTGCACAAGGCGAGAGAGGAGAGGGACGCTGCTCTGCTGCCTTTATGTAATAACAATACTTCCAGCTGTTGAAAGTAGATAGTAGATAGTTCTACTAGATGGCGCCGCAGAATGGCGACACGGTGTGTTGGTGCGCTCTGTTTTTGTTTTGTTTTGTGTTTTAACTTTGTTTCTTGCGATGGTACCCGTATCTCTTTCACAAGTGAAAAGCTCGTGAACTTCAGGGGAACAACATCATCAGACTTATTTCCCACTTTTCTTCTCCCTTCACTGGAAATTTTGGACATTCTGGTCAAAAGTGCACTCACCTTTGCTCACGCAGCGAAACGCCGGAGGAGAGGGAAACGGGCCGGTGCGCTGGTGCGTCTCCGCCAGCGAGGATCACGCACACCATTACCTGGAATATTCCTCTCTAACGTGCGCTCTCTGCCCAACAAAGTGGAGGAATTACAACTGCTGTTGGGGGGAAACAGAGACTTTTCTTCATCTGCTGTTTTGTGCTTCACGGAGACGTGGCTCTGTGGAATAATACCGGACTCTGCCAGTCGGACTGATCAGTCGGGTCCCGAGGTCCAAAAAATTCCTCAGAACACACTGAGGCGACGCCGACTTGAGCGTACGCTCTGCGTGTGCGCGAAACGTAATACGTCTCCATAGCAGCAGGCGGCGCTGCTCTGTATTGTTTCCATTAACAGTCTGATTATTTACCAGAAAATGAAGACCGGCAGCTGATTGGACGAACGCGTCACGTGGTTCTTTTTTCTCCGGAAATTCACAGACAGACTGTCATGGCGGCTTGTTCAGAATACGATCTCATATTGTACTAAAATAGTTCACCGAAATGTGTTTCTGAAAACATTTTAAGCGAGAAATAGGCCATGCATTTGCTGAATCTGTCTTCATTTCAGATTGACAAAGGTCAGTTTAAAAGATTTTCGTCAGATTTTGAGCGGCTCATCCGCTCCCCATTTCCGGGTGAGTCCCGACTGCCCTGTCCCCGACTGAACATGTTGGGTCGGCCCAAATGAATGCCGACGGCTCCTCGGACGGCCGACGGCACGGGACACATGGAACAGACTCGAGTCACGGACCTCGCCAGACGGCCCGACGCCCGATTATCGAGCTGGTGTGTCTTCTCTCTTAGGCAGATCACCAACTACAAGCCTAAAACCCCCCACTCCTTCAATGACCGACACCTAGCCAACGACCTGAACGAGTTCTACTGTCGATTTGAAAGACAAAAGGACAGTCCTGACAGCATCCCCCACGACACCTCCCTACAGCTACAGCCACTGTGAATCACCTCCACCTCCCCCACCGCAACAGGGTCCTGGCCCCCCCCACCAATGCCCTCCTTAAAGGTCCCCTCCACCTCCACCCCCCCTCCCACCTCAGTGACGACTCTCTCCATTCACGAGAGAGTCGTGAATGACTTCAGACCCGTCGCCCTGACCTCTGTGGTTATGAAGTCCTTTGAGCGCCTTGTGCTTTCACACCTCAAAGCCATCACCGACCCCCTCCTGGACCCCCTGCAGTTTGCCTACAGAGCCAATAGGTCTGTAGATGATGCAGTCAATTTGGCCCTCCACTACATCCTCCGGCACCTGGACTCACAGCAGGAACCTACGCCAGGATCCTGTTTGTGGACTTCAGCTCTGCCTTCAACACCATCATCCCGGCTCCGCTTCAGGAGAAGCTCTCCCAGCTAGGCGTGCCTGACTCCACCTGCAGGTGGATCACTGACTTCCTGTCTGACAGGAAGCAGCATGTGAAGCTGGGGAAACATGTCTCCGACTCCCAGACCATCAGCACCGGATCCCCCCAGGGCTGCGTTCTTTCGCCTCTGCTCTTTTCCCTGTACACCAACAGCTGCACCTCCAGTCACCAGTCCGTCAAGCTTCTGAAGTTTGCGGACGACACCTCCTTCATCGGACTCATCTCTGATGGAGACGAGTCCGCCTACAGGTGGGAGGCTGACCACCTGGTGACCTGGTGCAACCAAAACAATCTAGAGCTCAACGCTCTAAAGACAGTGGAGATGGTTGTGGACTTCAGGAAGAACCCAGCCCCACCTGCCCCCATCAACCCTCTGTGGCTCCACAATTGACACTGTGGAGTCTTTCCCCTTCCTGGGAACTACCATCTCCCAGGACCTCAAGTGAGAGCTGAACATCAGCTCCCTCGTCAAGAAAGCACAACAGAGGATGTACTTCCTGCTGCAGCTGAAGAAATTCAACCTGCCAAAGACAATGATGGTGCACTTCTACACAGCCATCATAGAGTCCATCCTCACATCCTCCATCACCATCTGGTACGCTGCTGCCACTGCCAAGGGCAGGCTTCAGCGTGTCATTCGGTCAGCTGAGAAGGTGATTGGCTGCAATCTGCTGCCGCTCCAGGACCTATACGCCACCAGGACTCTGAAGCGTGCTGGAAAGATTGTGGCTGACCCCTCCCATCCCACACAAGCTCTTTGAGGAACTCCCCTCTGGCAGGAGGCTGAGGTCCATCAGGACCAAAACCTCACGCCACATAAACAGTTTTTTCCCCTCCGCCACTAGCCTTCTAAACAAGGCCCGGAAACCACCCTGACTCTCTCTAAACCACTCCTCTGGCTCCTCATGCCACTGTACCTACTCTGCTGTAGCGTTCCTTTTTACTACTGTTTAACTTATTTTACTATTTATCTAAATTTATTTTATCGTTATTAATACATACTGTGTGTATATGTTTATACTTATATTGTTTATGTTCTTTTTATCCTTCTTATATTTGAATGTGTGACATGCTCCAACAACACCATGACAAATTCCTTGTATGTGCAACGTACTTGGCAATAAAGCCTTTTCTGATTCTGATTCTAGTAGCCGACGTGACGTGCCGCGTGCTAAATTACGACAAGCGTACACGTCAACCTCCTCATATAAGAAAGCCTACCTGGGATACAAAAACAAATCACATTACGGGTAAACGCAGTAAAGCAGCGTTACTTGTTAATTGTAATAATTAATGTTTTGGAAATTGTAATCCCTTACACTACTCGTTGCACTGGAAAGTTATAATATTACAGTAATATTAGTGCTGTCAGTTAAACGCGTTATTAACGGTGTTAGCATAAACCCATTTTAACGGCATACATTTTTTTTCCGCAAGATTAACGTTCTTTTTGACCTAGCAAACTTTGTAGTTTTTTTCACATGCTGTTGCAACAACTAGTAAAGTTAAAAAAAACTACAACACCACACCGCAACCAATTTCCATTTTATATTATTTTTAGTTAGTATTTCAGAGTGTGTTTGCTAGTTTTAGTTCAGTTTCAGTTTTTCAAAATGTTTTAGTTTTTATATATTTAGTTTTTAGTTTTATAGTAACCAGTTTGTTTTTGTCAGGACCAGGTATTGTCTCAGAAGTATGTTGCTACACAAATATATAACATACATGGTTGGAGAATAGCCATGATGTTTACTGTTTAATCTTTGCCCTACTTTAGTGTCTGATGTGAAGTGATTGCGGCACAGTCTCATGTCAAGTCTGTTCAGTTTCTGTGGTTCAATGTCACGAGAGTTGACGCAAATTCATGCTCATTCTTTTCAGTAGTAATATATTAAAGTGCTCATATTATGCTTTTTGGCTTTTTCCCTGTCCTTTATTGTGTTATACTATATATCTTTTTTGTGCACGTTATAGGTTTACAAAGTGAAAAAGCCCAAAGTCCACCCCAAAGGAACTTACCATCTCCAACAGAAAACTCTGTTCACAAACTGCTCCAAACAGCTCTATTGTAGTCCAGCCTTTACTTCCGTGATGAACGTGCGTCACTTTGTAACACACGTTATAATGCTCGCCTAGCTGCTAGCGTGGCATGCCCTCATACTCTGCAACTGACAAGCTAGCAGTACTTACTGCGCATGTGCGACTCCCAACAAAGATGGAACAGAAGTGTGATGCCTCACTCTGTAGCTAAAACAGAGAGCTCAACACACAGGGTGAAAAGAGGAGCTGCAGCAATGTGCAGTACAACAAATATATGGTGTTTTCTGAAAATTAAACCACATAAACTTATTCTGGGACAACCTCTAAATACAATTATGAACCTGAGAGTTAGCCTAATATGAGCACTTTAAAGCTAAAAAACGAAAACTGAAATGATTTACGTTCATTTTATTTTGTATTAGTTTTTTAACCTGCCAATATAGTTTCTGTGTAGTTTTAGTTTTTCTTGAAGGTTTTAGTTTTTAATTTGGTATCGGTTTACTAAAAAGGGATAATGAAGTTGCTCATTATATTTTTTAACTGTAAAATGTTAGACAAATGTTAACGTAATTTTGAGAGATTATGATTTAAATACTTTCCAAATTATATTCACATTATTTTCAATAAAATGTCAAACATTCCTCAATTCACCTATGCCTCGCCCTTCCTCCTTTATCTCACTAAAACTGGCACAAAAAGAGTATATAGCTACTATTCTGTATGTTAGCTTCCTTTGAGCTTGTTAATGTACCTGAAACTTTCTTTGAGTGTGGTGTGATGACAGCGCTACAGGGCAGATAGCACTTTGCACACACCATTGTGACAGTCTTCAGTTAGATGACAAGGGCTTGAATCCCTATATCACAGTGACCTTTTGAAGACACGCCATAATCATTCCAGCGTTATTTCCAGGCCCCAGTGCTGTGTGTGTGCTGCTGCTACCCTGAGGTGTCCATGTCAGGTAGCATGTAAAATATAACCGCGCAGCTAATACTTTATCTGAAAGCCAGTATGGGTCAGAGCCACTAATGGACTGCAAAGCTTTTTTGTTGTTGTTGAATGTAATTTAAATGTTTCACACATGGAGGTAGTGGTATTTTAGATGGAAGGAGAATACCAATGACGAGTGGGGTGTTTTTATTCAGATGAAAGAGGATGAAATTTGATTAGCGAGGCACAGCGGCTGACTCGTGTGGACTGTGAATGGGCTAGGAGCGTCATTTCAGAATAGGATTTATTATTGCAGAGAAAAAGAGCTGAAACTTTCATCGAATCACAGAGAAATGATTTATCATTTTTTATTATTCTCAAGTATTTGGTTTGCTATTCAGCCTCAGGCCATCCAAATAAACACAGAGGAGGAAGTCGGCGACATTGGACCCCTAATGGCTGCGGCAGAGAGACGGACTCTGAAATGTTCCAGATGTTTTTATGATTAGATATAATGGCCTTCTTAAAATGGCAACTGAGGCTGTAGCCAGAAACTATTAAGCTGTCTAGTTGCAGCCATTTGAGAACAATGTACTGCCCCGGAGAATACTTAACATCTATCATGTGATTAGAAAGGCCTGCACACCATATGTAAAATCAAGTCTTTCCCGAAATCCTGAATATAAGAAAATGAGAGTGAATGGTAGTGGTAGGTGGCAGTTGTCATTATTCTTACATCCATCTGTCCACATCACACAATCACATCGATTGCCCGGGCCTCTAACAATAACACACAGACAACCACCTACTCACACCACCGTTATAGGCATCTGCCGGTTTGAGACACCAGAGTAGAAGTTTTACAGTTTTGGCCATGATTGCCAGACGTTCCATTGTTTTCCTTAAATCAAGCAACAGCTTAAATTCCACGGGGCACGACCATCACACCAGTGATCAGCTTTGAAGTGATGTTCCATTGAGACGCAAACAAATAATGACAAGTCCTTTGTGAATCATCAAACCTACGCTTTGACTTGGGATCTTTCAGCCAGCTGGTCTGAAAATGCCTCGGCACATGACTGCATCCCAGTGTTGTTTTTTTTCTTCTTTTTTTTTTTTTTTTTTCTTGACCTTGAAAGCATTTTCCTACTGTTCCATATGCATGCTTTTATGAAACCACGTGTCACTCTTAATGCTGTCGGTGCGCTGTCGTGTCAATTTGACGCTTTAAACTATGTGACAAGCTTTGTGAACAACAAAGCCCCCACACTTCAATCAAGGAAATAACCCCCACACACACACACACACACACACACACACACACACACACACACACACACAGAAAGGCAGACATGCACACACAAGCAGAAATTTACATACAGTACACGCCCATGCGTACAGTCTCGCAATCATGTGCAGACACACAGGATATGTAAAAAATAGAGAGGGGTGGGGTGTCAAACAAAAATTGTCCCATTTAGCTGGATGAGACACCTCAAGCAAAAGCCTGTGGTGTTTCTTCCCTCGAGCACAGTCAATTAATGGACGATACCCAACAGCAGACGGCCAAATATTAGTTTTCTCCATCTCCCTCAGTACATAACTAGAGGGGTTTACATTCCCTCCTCCTCCTCCTCCTCCTCCCTGTCTCCCTCCCGTATCCCCTAAATTGCTCCGGCGGTCATTACCTCTGCAGGATTGATGTTTTCTTTTCATAAAGCACCACGCTGATATCCCACGGATTCAGAATTAATAAAATATGAAGGACATTAATATTCCCAGCATTCACATTTTGCTATTATTGCAGAGGTGCTAGTGAAGCCTGTGGCTGGCCCAAGTCTGTCAATCACCCTCCAGGCATGCCGCTGCCTCTCTGCCCCGGTCAGGCTGGAGGTGAGCGCCGCTGACAGACTTCAAGCAGCTCCCTCAAGAGCATTAAAGGGCAGGTTATGACATAGGCAGCTCACGTCTCTGCATTTAGGACCTGCTTATTTTAAGGTAAACTGTGTTCAGAGGACAGATGATTTCTGTTGATATGAGTTTGTTTGAAAAGTCCCTGATCTCTCCGTTTTTGATTGTAGACCAGCAATATCATCAACTGTCCACTAGCATGAGCTCCACACCATCCCAGAGGTGTTACAATGGGTAGAAATTATTGTATACTCAGGGTTGCAGAATGTCACTTTTAGTTTTACAGTACATTACTTCCCAACAGCATATGGAGAAGCTCTGGTAGTAAGTGGAGGTTCAACTTCAACTTTATTGATATCGTCCCTGAGGGGCAATTTTGTGGTGCAGCAAGGCAAACATGTACTGTAAGACAATCAGACACAGCACAATAAAAGACAACTGAAATCCACATTAAGTGGAGCACTGGAAATCAGCAAATGGAATACATAAATCACATCATTTAAAGTAGTTAAGGTCCTATAATCCATAATTAGGGTGCCAGTTATTCCATCATAAAGTGCTAGTGCAATGCAATCATGATAACAAAGACATCTATAAAAACCAACCTAATCAAATCTGAGCAGCAAGTACCATCACAAATAAAACTACAACCAATCCCTACAAATCTATACCAGTAGAGTCAATAATAAGACTAAAACGGACCCTAATGGAGTCTGTCTACAGTTCTTTATATTCTCCCGGGGCTGCCCATGGCCAGTCCCGAACTGCTCCTCAGTATATACAAATTAATTTCCAAAGATAGGAGTGACTCATTCAAATAAGACAATATGAACCACACAAAGTGAACACAGCGACTGTGTTTTATTACTGCTAGGCAAGCGCGTTACTTTGGGTTCAACATTGGGGGGGGTTGAGAGCTCCACTTTTGAGCATATCAAACACAATTTGTGTCTTTTTTTTTGCATCAAGTTATGGTGCAAATGTGTTTATTTATGTAAAGGAAATTATTATTATATATGGGGGGGGGGGCACTGGCCAGTTTTGATTACACCTATGCTGCCAGGCTGCACAGAATATTATGATGGATTAGAGAATTGTCATGTGTCTCCTTGCAATTTAAATGTCTCTTAACTTTTCTTACAAAACAGAATGTTGTTTACTTAAAAACCTTTTTCTTTTCTGTCTTTGTTTGGTGTTAGCTAGCAGACTGGACAAAGGAGCATCCAGAGAGAACTATATGTGCACACATAGGCTAGTCTGATTGCCTGGTGTTCCTTTCTCTGTCATCGTAGCATAGATTGGCCAGCGCTGTGGCTCTAGGTGGGTTTGTCTGACAGTCTTTAAACATGACAGATAAGAGAGAATAATTAATTTATCAGAGCAGGCCAGGCTTTAATCCCTGGTGTCCTGGTGATAAGGGAAGGTTTCTTCTCCCCTGATCCCTCTGCCGATAGGGGCTTTTTCCTTGGCGCTTTCCCGTTAATAAGCCTGTCAAAGAGGCGCACAACTCTGGGCTCTGTCCTGTACAGGTTATCTCGCCACCACACGTTCCAATCTCCTCCCTGACAGCCGACAGCAACCGGGTCGCTGGGCCTTTGAAACCCTGGGAGAGCGGGGCCTGTGGGCGTCTCTCTGAGGCGGCCCTGTCATTTAAACCGGCTAATTCAAACATCAGGTGGGTCTGAATCCACAGGAGACGCAGGGAGAAAAGAGAACATAGTCCTGGCAGACCAATGGACAGACCACACTCTCGCCAAAAGCTAAATTTGAATAATTCTCTTTTAATACAATACAAATGCAGGTACTGTATGTTTAGTGCAGCTCCTTTCCCTTTATGCAGATCCTACCCCTCTCTCTCTCTCTCTCTCTCTCTCTCTCTCTCTCTCTCTCTCTCTCTCTCTCTCTCTCTCTCTCTCTCAACCCTTAGTGAAATTGACTGGTTGCTTGTGAGATGAAATGTGTGTGGACATTTTTCGCCCAGCTATAGTATGAAGTGTACTGCACGTCTTGATGGTAGAATGATGAGATCTGTGTTGAAGCTGTGTCTGGCAGGAAATGTGCTAATGGTGTGGCATAAACCTGTAGCCTTGGAAAGATGGAATTTACAGTATGTGCGCAGTAAGCGGCTTCAATTTGAATGACTCAAAGGAGATATTTCAGTATAAACTTTCTCTGAAAGTCTTGCCAGTCAACATAAATTGAACAGTATTTCTTTCACAAGGCTTAGCCATTCGGATGAGGAAAGATAAACAATTGAAGCTAAATCTTGAGGACATACTGTGAATATACACCGCATTACAGATGCAACAACGATATTTAGTTTTTAATTTGGGGGGTGAGTGGCCCGCAGAGTGAGTGAGGAGGACAGTGCGTATCTCAGGGGAGCAGCAGGATGTCTGCTAAGCAGCAGTGTGCATGGTGGCCTTCGCTGCACTGTGCTCCTTCATCATTTCCCTAAAGCCTCGCCTATTTCGCAGGCTGACTGCATGCATTATCATATTTCATGTGGGTCATGAAAAGCACAAAAAAAGTTGCACTTGATTTGGAGGATTTGTGTACATGTGTGTGTGTTTAAGTTCCAGTTGTATGTAGGGCTGCTCGATTATGGAAAAAAAAAATTAATCACAACTTTTTTGGTCAATATTGAAGTTGCAATTATTTACCCCAATTACTCATTGACTTTTGGAAAGGCGTTGCATTTGTTCGCAGTTGAACTCACCTTAAAAAAAAGTTATTAAATGATAAACACAAACTAAGATCAACTATTGTAGTGCACTTTCACAATCTTTTGAAAATGGGTAGGGAACAAAATACAAATAGAAGAAAAATAAATTAGGTCGAAACAAATTTGTCATAAATCTGTGTCACACAATACAAAATAATTTTGTTTAATAGAGTTAACTTGCAAAATGTAATGTTGCAAAAAAAATTGTTTTTCTCGATTACATTGCTTTTGCGATCGTGAGGAGCTGAAATCGAAATTGTGATCAAAATTCAATTATTTGCACAGCCCTAGTTGTACATACAGTACCATGTGCATAATATTTGCACTACAAGTACAGTTAGAACTAGAGCATTGGGTTTAGAATGAGGAAGGTATCACTACCTCAGACATCTTCACTTGTGCTACTTCTCTGACCATTAACACATATGACATATGATTTTTAAATCTACTCTTTGATACACTTTTATTTTTGATCTTGTGTACTCAGCTTTTTTTTTTTATCTTTAAACCGGCAGACCAGTTCACGCACAACAATCAAGTCAAGGTCAGTTCTGAATGATTCACTTTGTGTCCTCGCTCTGCCAGTCTGTCTCTGTCTATTTGTCTTTCTGGCTAACTGGAGCACTTCAGCTTTTTCGATCTGCCCAGCCCAGAAAAGAAGAAGAAGAAAAAAAAAACATTTAGCCAATGCCATTCCTTATCTCTCTCGTTCTTCTAATCTCCTGTGAGCTGCAAGAGTGGAGGCAGAGGGGGCTGTCATTGTCCAGGGATGTGAACCTGCAACCTTTTCAATTTCACCCCGCGCTTCAAAGCCCTTCCGCCTGGACGATCTCACGTCCTGGACAAAGGTGCCATTTGCTTTTCATTTCCTCCACGATAAGAGAGGAGAGAAAAAGTATTGTATATTGTAATGCTCTCTCACCTTTCCGACATCAGCAAAATTGAGGTGCAGGCGAAAGATCAATACAAATTAAAAGTAAATACAAAAAAAAGGCAGTGAAGAAGAGGAGATACATTACCATGTTTGGAAAATCCATTTGCTCTGGCTTCTCTCGGCCACAATGCTTTGATTGTTCAAGAACGGTTGAGGACAATGGGAAAGTTAGAAAGCTGAGATCTTAAGGCTGATTTATGCTTCTCCATACCCCCGCAGACCCCTCTGCGTCGCCGCGAACCCCCCTCCGAGCCCTCCGCCGTAGCTCGACGTGCACCTCCAAACATTTGTAACTTCGCGTCGAGGCGACGCAGACCGCAAGGACTGTGATTGGTCAACTCGTCCCGTGTGTTGACAGTCAGTGTTTCAAGCAGCTGAATGTGGGGAGTAGCAACATGCTAGTTCACTGACATAAGCTTTGCAAATAAACTCAGACATACTGTATTTTGGTTACAATGACGGGGTTATCCGTTTGTAAAGTGTCTATATGTCAGTAACGTTTTGAAATTAGCACTTCGCCAGCAAGCAGTACTTTGTGGGCAGTTGTGCTAAAGTTTGCTTGCTAACATAACATAAACTGGCTGGCAGACACCTCGCAAATAACCTCCCGACTTATCACCCCCTAGCGTTATAGCGGTGAAATGCACTGCCATGCAAAGCAACCCCGAAGACAGAACTCCGAAAGGGTCACAATGCCGTAGGAGCGACGGCGTAGCTACGGCGTGGAGTTGACGCAGAAGCATAAAACAGCCTTTACATTGATATCTTTTCGGAATTACATGTTGTTGTTTGTGGGCCGTTTTCCTTACGTAGATCCCACTCAGACTTCCAACTCCACATCTGCCACCATGCAGCAGCTGGTGTCACCAGTAGGCTGTGATGTCATTCCTCATCTGGTCATGTCAATGTGCCGGTGAAACAGTGTGCTTTTATTTTTGTGCAATGAGCCACGCTGCTACAGTTTTAGCTTCCAGTGTTGATTTATTGCATTCAACGTCCTTGCTTGTATTTTTCCAAACGGACATTTCACTTTTCACCATTTCACTTTACTCTACTGGCATGCTCTCTGCACTCCTCTGCTGCAATAGAGGAAACCAGCAACCTGATATTCTATCATTAGAGTGGCAATATATACACAACATTAAGCAAATTACATCTGGCTGGCAACACGTTCCAGCATCTAAGCACATCTCACGGCGTGGCAGGTGGCCTTGCATCGATCAAACGCAGGACTGCCAAGATCGCTCGGCAGAATGAGGAAGATGGCTGCTCGTGGTGATTGTGCTTCTCTTCCCACTATTCTGTTGCCCTAACAGTCCTGAATTTCCATAGGAATGGCTTGATGATGTTGCACCCATCCACGGGGGTGCATTAGTGTAGAGAAAATGAAGATGCAGTTTATTTTAACAGCTACACTTTGGTTATGTCTTCTCCAGGCGTAAATGTAGAGGTACAGCAGTGAAAGAGGATATAAAAAATGTTTAATCTGCACCAACACTGAAGTAACTGCATACATATACTCTATGTGGGGCTATTACCTATGGTGTAAAGCTAAATAAAAACTAGCCTTTAGAAAAAGTATGCCTCTGGATACATGAAGAAAAGGTCCAGGGTTTGCTCATCTCTTTTTATTTGGCATTTTATTTTTTTTTATTTTTTTACAAATACACCATGGTGTCCAAGGTACTGCACTTCAGTACAACACTAATGGCCAAGGTTTTGGGGGCCAAGGACAGAGACACAACGTAAGACTGGGTTATTCATTGGCGTCTACAACCCTTATCCATCAATGTGACTATAACTTATTCCCAGCCCAGTACCCCTGGCAATTATGTCCACTCCATATTGGATAAATCTGCACCTCACTTTTACATCCAATGCCAATTCTTGTCGGAGTATATTTGGGGAGGTGGATAGTATAGTTTGGAGATTAGGGTAGTGGATGGGCTTGTAGTAGGGCTACTCGATTATGAAAAAAAAATCATGATCACAGTTATTTTGGTCACTAATGAAATCACGATTATTTAACACGATTGATTACTCAGACCACGCCTTGTAGCACATCTTGCAGATGATGTGTTTGTGCTCCACGTCGGATTCCTCAAATCCAAACTGTTGGAATTTGCTCTCCCCTTTTTGCTCAGCAAATGCTGCTTCTCTCCCTCCGCCATCTTCACTCGCACTGATTTTTAAATGCCACCAGATACCACAAACAAAACCTCGCTGCAAAACGTAACGCAAAATAGCCGTTTTTGATGGATTACATTGTTTTTGTGATCGTGAGAAGCCAAAATCGAAATTGCAATCAAAATTCGATTCATTGCACAGCCCAAGCTTGTAGCATGTCTGATTTTTTTTTTTTATACAGTGGACCAGAGTTTGCTTCCCGTCATAGACCTGCAATTCATGTTTGTGGTTAATAAATGCAATCTTTCTCTAGCCTTAGTGTTTTAGTTGCCTAACACTTTACTTAAGGAATGGTAAGCTTCCATAATGTATTTTTGACTTCCTGTTCAAAAATATGATTTGTTTAATAGTTAAAATAAAAGTGTAATGATGACGCATGAATTGATGCAGTGGGCACTATCGGACAATTTGGTATATATTTGGCAATATTAGTTTCCACCTTCTCTCTAATTGAGTGGAAGCTATCTTGTTACCAATCGAGGAGCAATCAACAAATGCATTGTTAGTCTAGGTGTTCTTCCACTAACATGCCCACTCTACACTGTGAAAAGACATGCACACAGTGAGCAGGTGACAAACGCAGTGGGAGACGCAGTGACATTTCCACAGTTATTGCTTCTGTATATCTAAGCCGAGCTCTGGGATCACCATCAGTACAAATTAAAAACAAATAAAGGATGCAGCTGGAAACAGACGGCAACGATCTGGATCTATTATGCTCTGATTTATGGACCACTGATCCATAGCAGGTTGGGTCAGTGAGCTAGTGAGTGCATTCTAGCAGCCTCGTTGCCAACTCACCTGCCAGTCAATAACCTATTTAGTTTAATGTCACAGCCTATCCGGGCAAAGCATATTGACAAGCTGCAGAATACACCTTCAAGAGGCCCCCAGCTGCAAGTGCCAGATAAATTTCATTTGAAAAATTCATTCTTTCTTTGGCCCCTGAGTCCCTATAAATTATTAAAGCTCCCCTGCCAAATGAAGTATGGAGAGAAACTTATATAGTTGAGGAGCTAATGTCAGTGATTTGATCTTAAGTGATCAGTTGTTGCAAAGACAAGCCACTATTTTCACATCCAGCTAAGTCCACCCGCTCTCAGAGGTGACACAGTCACTGTGCTGGCCTTTATGAATCTTTCAGAGGAGAAAAGAAGAGTAAAAATGGCATTTTAACATTTAATAAAGTGCCATTCCTCAAGTGTACTGCCGGTTCCATGTATTTTGCTGTAGACTGACATTTTAAATATGGCCTCTTTTGCTTTTTGAAAACCTGATTCACCTTGAGGTAAATATTGAAGATGACAAATCAAAGTACATAATGAGACTTGCGGCAGCTCTGTTTGAACTCGCTTTCTGACTGGAAATAAAAATGTTGGCATACACAACATTCTGTTGGTTGGATGACATCTGAAGGTGACTCTCCCTACAAGTCTACATTTTTTATTTCTCTGTCCTGTCGCAGTCAATAAGCCATTTAATCTTGGTGCTCAGCCGAGTCGATGCGGCCGATGTCGTGTCCGGGGCTTATGGTAGACAAGACGAGGGTTCTGCCCAGGCCTGATAAACCATTCATTTCCTTGAGCTCCTTTGTCTTCCATTCGGTTCAGAGAAAAGAGCTCTTGGCCTATTTCAATCATGGATGTCTCTCTTTAATGAGCAGCTTTAATCCTTAGCAGTGAATGCAGTTTGCCTTTCGGCATTACAAGAATGTACTAGATTAGAGGATTACTCACATTTATGTATTCATGTTGTAATTTATGAACACAAGGCGTTCTAGGAATCCAATGCAAGAGAATGCAAGTGTATGTCTGTTTAATGTTCATATCAAAAGCTTGTGTTGCACAAATTGACATTGCTTATATGGATGATTCATCCCTTTGGGATTATTAGCAGCTGTAGCTTTTCATGTTTATTGTATTTGTTAAAACTAGTGCAGTGGCTGCTTGGAACGGGCCGATTGTTTGGCCTCTGGTATTGCTTCTTGTAGCTTTCTCCAGACCCATTGTACTCTGAAATAACTCACAGAAGGCCCCCAAAGCACTTAATATGCAACCCAACTATATACTACTGACTTACTGTGTACTTCTACTTCAAAGAAAAGCATTGTACTACTAAATTTACCTGACAGAGCAATGCTACTGGTTATGTTGCGAATTCTGATTTTACTCACAAAATATCACAATTAAAATATGACGCATTATCATTACATACACAGCGGAGGTATTAATCTCCAAATAGTCGCTGGTAGCCCTACTGCACTCACTCTCACTCACTCACTCACTCACTCGCTATCGTTAACTCAGTCAAATAAGACAGTAATAAAGATACACATTCATCACTTCTACGAGTCTTTAAAATACCTAAACTAGCCAAGTATGGAGAAAAGCAGTACATATGTATGCACATTCTGTCTGCTTGTTTGATTAGAAGCCAAGAAGTAAAACCCTCCCCCATCTCAAACATGGTGAGGAAACCATTAATGTTGCACAGTTGAGCTAACTTTCAATATGGACGTATATTTGCATGTCATTACAGCACACGGACTGGACCAGTGGCAATACATATTTGAAAGGTACTTATTGTAAATGAGTAACCCTTTCCCATTGGCCAAAAAAAAAAACCCACTAACACCCACTTACAGTACATCTGGATTTTGTCTTTATTGGGAAAGGTTACAATCGGCATTCATTCTCGGGACAAATATCTTTGTAGTAGTTACGGGTATTTATCGGCACCAGTTCCCATCGGCATTGATGGAAAGATGACACCCGGGTGGACATGCTAATTTTTTGTCCTTTTTCCGGCACAATTCTATGGTGCACACGCCGCCTTCGTCAATTACTTCTGTCGCATCTGCAAAGCTTGTGCATCGTTCCAAATTAGTCTTCACCAAGTTTGAAAGATAGACTGAATAGTAACTGATATAAAAAACAACCACCGTAACATGTCAATAGCCTCCATGCTGCTTTCTACAGTTTACTAACCCTGTTTTCTGGCGCATTTGTGACGTTGAACGTGACACACCAGAAAACAAATCAGAAAGGCATACTCGTCTACTGACAATGGGTAAAGAGTATATTGGTCATTTTTAGCAGGTTTACCAGCATTTAAAAACCCCACATATACAGGCTACTTTTGGTTGAGAAGGGTATTACAGTGCATGACATTTACATTTAGACTTTAGTCAAATAGTTTGCCAGCCTTCTTATTATTGTATGTTCATTGTTTCTTTTTCTTTCTTTCCCTTTTTTAAAAACTGGTGTTTTAGATTTACAACGCACTTTTGACTTTTCCAATAAGTGTATATCTATGGTTTCCTGCTGCTGTGCCTAGAAATATGAATAGGATTTAAAATCTACGATAACTTTCCAAAAGAAATACTATTGTGCGGCTTAAAGATCAAATCCATTGTAGGTTTTGTGGCAAACACTCAGTGTGAGGGGTGTTGGTGGGCAGACAAAGTGCAGTGGGACGCCTCCCAGCCTCCTCTGGATGTGGCCACAGAACATCTCGGTAAATGCGCTCAGACAGATGAGTCTCGCCTCGCAGCGCTGCCTCCCAAGGGCAGAG